>NC_066362.1:50278878-50640128 GCF_013377495.2 Cygnus atratus
GGTGATGTGCCTCTGAATGGCATGACTATCCACAAATAGGAATGCTGAGAAGAAGAATCGGGTACGGAAGCATGCAAGAAAAGTGCACACTTCCATAAACCAAGAAGTTTACAGAAGGCAATGTATGAAATAACAGTAAGGTGCATGTTTGTGCACACAATAATGCAAATAAAACCACAGAACAGAATGAGAGTAACCGGAGTTGGAGGCCCAACTCCCTCCTCAAAGCACGGATAACTTCAAAGTATGACCTGGCTGGTCAAATCTAACTCCTGGCAAGTTTTGAAATCTCCAAAACATGGAGATCTCACAACTCTGCTTTAGTGATTGTTCTTGAAGAACATTTTTTTTCTTACATTTAATTAGAATTTTCCTTGTTGCCGCTTGTGCCCATTACATTTGCTCTGCAGCACTGATGAGGATCTGGCTACAGCTTCAGTGCAACTACCTACAGAGAGTTGAACATTGCAATAAAAAGTCCCTGTAGTCTTGTCTTCTTTATGAAAACCAAACCCAGCTTCTTCAGCCTCTGTTCACGTCATATGTTACAGCCCCCAGCCACACTGGATACACAGCAGAATTCCTTCTAAGAGCAGCCACCCCAAATTAGACTGCAGCATATGTAACCCACTTTCAGACTCCAAAAGTGAATGCTTAGAGAAAGAGGAAAAGTGAAAAGCAAGTTGGAAGTGATATTTCTGTGATACATATTCAAGTTCCTAGAAATCTGTGGAGTAAACAGCTCTTGACACAGTAGTTGTAACTTTGAGTTAAAAAGTTTTAGATGATTATTTTTGCTCTTAAACCTTTCCTGTCACGTTATTATCAGTGATATTCTGAAAGTGGCCTTCACAGCAATTTCACTCTTTGATGCAATTATACATATAGGCTTTTCAGGATATAAGTAAAACAATCCTAAATTACATTAAAAAACAAAACCAAAACTGTGAGTATGGGATTTGACATTTAAAAAAAAAAAATCCTCTGATTATGCAGTTGCAGAAAAGCAACAGATTCTTATCAAGAAAACTAGAGGCAGGGAGGGATGTTAAACCATATTGTGAAAATCTTCATATTTCAAAAGAATTAAGAAGCTTTGTATGATCCTAGATGCTTTATTGCCAGTTGCCAATATATAATGGAAACAATGGTTTTATTTACTTTATAATTTAGATCGTTACATACTTTTATGATGATGATGATCTCAGGTCAGAGGCTGTATCTGCTAGCGATGTTACTAAGAACATTGCAATTTATCCTGTCACATGGAGAACATGGATTAGACTTAAGATTTATATTCTTACTTGGCTGAACTGTAGCAAAGTTGTTACTACGACTTCAAGGAAAACTAACTGTAAAGAACTAAACACAGGACGGAAATATGGAATGATGCCTCCTAATTTTATCCTTATCCATACATCAGCTATTATTGATATAATCATGACCTTCTTGCAACCTTGTTCTAGTTTAGCTTGTTGACTCTACCTCTGCTCTTCCATTTAACAAGATGGACCAAGTAAAAAGAAAACAAGTGCAAAGGTAACAGCTTTCACCTCTGAAGTGGTAACAGGGTTGCAGATGAACAATAGCACGAACAGTTGCTGCCCCTGGAAGCAAAGCGGTAACTGCTACCTCCTCAAAATACTGCCAGACCTTGGCCAGTAAACAAACCAAACCACAAGATGTAACATAGCACTTAGCTGACCCTTTGCATGATTTATGTGACTGCTCCATAATAGGTAATAACCTGAAACAGTAATTTGGTCATCACTGCCTGAAGATGTTTTTCTACATTGCTGTTCCAAAAAGCAGTGATAATAGCTTTCAATAATACAGAGAAATGACCACTCCTCCTGGCAAAAATTGAAATGACCATGTTCCAGTTCTTTAGCAAAGACTTACATATGTGATTTTATAAATATATATATTTAAAACAACAACAAAAGCAGAACACTGAAGATGTTTATCAGTAATACATACATAAAGTCTTAGAAACCTTCAGTTAGCTCCTCTCTTTTTTTCTTTTTCTTCTTTACAGCCTCTGTCCTGAAGCACTGACAGTGTGAGAAAGTACCAGTGCCAGAGAAAAGAAAGAATATGAGAACAAAAATAGAACGATAGAATGTAAAGTATTCAAGAAATAGTCTATGTTAACCCAATTCAACCTAACATTCAGTCCCTTTACAGCATTTCATTTTGAACTGAAGAAGCAACAGCATATAGTGAAAACAACTATATGACAGGTTTTTTAAACTTTGAAGTTGAGATGGTTTCTAGTTAGGGTAGAAAATCCCTAGGTATTAGGTATCCTCTACACATATAGATTTGTATACACATATGTGTTTGTAAACTGAACGATCATCTGACAGTTTTTGTACTCATGGTTCAACAAAAAAACAAAAGCTGCTGAAAAAAAGAGGAAAAGGTCCTGCAGACAGGGCAAGAACAAAACAAAGGTAAAGAAGAAAGATGATCAAAAGGAAGTCAATGAAATCTTGTGAATTTAAACTAATGCAAATAAATGAAACATCCTTGGAAAACCTTAAAGAATCATTTAAATTTCTCAATTGAAATTAAAATCTTTGTAATTTCCTTGTTGCTTTTATCTTTGTACAATACATAACATCATATTTTAATCAGAATGAAATTACTCCAAAAACTTTTTTTTAAATGTTTTCACAAATATTTTTGTAAATTAGTTCTCTTGCAATATCTGTAGAAACAGATGAATGAATTTCCTGAGTATTAAGCTCTCAAATATCTCCTATTGCCTGTTTTATTTGCTTGTAAAGTTTTGCAGAATAAATAGTTAAGTGCTTATGTACAGAACTGAAGAAAAACCGGCATTGCAGGCATGAAGTTATTCAACTGTTTGAAAATTGTTCAAGAAGGTAAAAAACTTCTTGACAATTTTTTTTTTTAAACCAAGACCATAGTTTTGCATAATTTCTGAGCACAGCAATTATAATATGCCTTTTATAATACTTACTGGATGTCAATTACACTTAACACGTCTTATAAATTGGCTTCCTCACTTCTACCCGCTACAGCTTTCAGGTGTGCTGAACAACATAAATCATGCTGTCTTTATCTGCTAATGAGAAGGCACATGTTTAGCACAGAATCATAGAACAGCTTGGGTTGGAAGGGACCTCAAAGATCATCTAGTTCCAATCCCCCTGCTGTGCGCATCACACATCTACATAGAAACTGCCATGCCTTGGAAACTGAGATGCATGATTTCTGGTAGCCTGTAGGTGAAACATGCAGTGTGCCCAAACAAACAAGCAAGCCTCTGTTATTCAACTGAAGGCTTAGGAAAGGTAAAAACTGATCCCCTTGTGAAAGCATCAGCTGTCATGAACTTGTTTAAGTTTTTAGTACTGGTGAGTTAGTACTACAGCATCCTGCTTTAATGATGATCATGTACAACAAAAATATAGGACTGGGCTAACAATTGCAAACCAAATAAAGGTAAGAATATGTTCAAGATGGTATTTTAAAAATAAAAAATTATTACTTCTACATTTGGTAAGACATCCTGCAATTGTTGTATTTTCCTCCTCCACCTACTCCCATTGTGTGCGGATGAATACACATAAATTAAAAATACCTTGCTACGTGTATTTAAGAAGACAATACGCTGGTAACTACACGCAAGGAACAAACGTATATGCTGAACAGGTGTAGGAAATCTGAACAAGTTGCTTTATTTTAATGCTTACTTATATTCTATCCAGAATCCTTCACGCTTCACATTTTTGAAAGTTTCAGCTCAGAAAAGACACAGAATTAATGACCTCATATAAAGCTTATTTTATCCCCCCCCCCAAAGAATATAAAATATACCAATTTGTCTGTACTGTCAACCTACCAATTACTACAGTTCCTGCCAGCACAGCCCCTTTCACTCATTAGCATATGTAGATTTTCCCACATCGAGATGTAGTCTCACACAAAGCCCCACAGACCCACACATTTAATTTCTTTCTCTTTCTGCTCACATCTGAAAAAGACAGCTCACCCAAACAAGCATGTAACCTCCAAACTCGCTGTAAAACTTGTTAGTGCCTCTCTATGGACATTTTATCAAAGCCATAACTCTTTCCTAACTCAAGAAAGTTAGAGTTTATAACAGTCTTCCCATCCCAGAATAATTATGTAGAAGGTTCTTTTGTTGTTGTTGTTGTTGTTGTTGTTTTGTTTTTCTTTCTCTTCTTACTTTTATTTATTTTGTTTTGACAGAGACAGGTGTATGTTTTTTGTTTTTTTTTTTTTTTCCCCATCTGTTTGCAAAAGACACATATATCCTGCGTGCAAACCACTGGTTTGTAGAAGGGGACTATCAGACCACAGAAAGCAGTTTGCAAGTTTTTGAAATAATACTGGCTTTGCTACCACTCACTGAATGCTATAAAAATAACGTGGTATTTATCTTCTTTTTTTTTTTTTAATTTAATGTAGCATATGAATACATGTAAACTAGCAAGCTATGCTATTTTGATCACAAATAGGAATGGTTTACTTACCTTTTTGTAAGCTAAGTTGGAGGTTTGGCGGGACAGGCTCTTCTTGCTCAGCTGAAACACTACATGAAGCATGCCAAAGCTTTGTACGTAGAGGAAGTGAGGTGAAGGATGGGTGGACGGAGAGGTATCTTCCAGCCTTTCCATTTTCAGGCTTTTTTCCTAAGCAAAGCAGGATTCCTAGACTGAAAGTCAAAGAGGCACAATTTTGGTTACACTGCATAGGCTGAAGCAGGTCCTTCGAGGACAAGCAGGTTCTGCTGCAGCAGCTCCATGCATTTGGCTAGGTAGAGGTGGATGATCACAGAAACTCTGCACAAAAAAGCCCCTGCCACATACACTTGCCCAATATGGGACCCTTCCTTGTGCCTTTGTGGGATGCAAACCATGCAAGAGCCCGGGGCAGGCTGCTAACTTCCCGGAATTGTTTTGATCTCCACTGGGCCCTTACAAATGAAATTTCAGGAAGAAACAAATGCCACAGGCCTGCATGCTCAGCCTTTAGCTCTGTACCCTGGAAGCAGGCATGTGGGCAGCTTTACATTTATGTAGAAGGTACTGTTTGATATTGCAAAAGCCTCACCTGACACTGAGGCAGCAGAAGACTGAACTGTTGCATACGAAAAGCTGCTCTCAGTGTTTCTTAGTCTTGTAATACCCTAGAGATGTGAAGAAGGGGAATCTGCTCGGATGCTGGGCTGGACAGCCTATATGCACAGTGCCAAAATGTTTCAGCAGCTTTTGAAATAGTTAACTTCTGCAACTGACAACACCCACTGTTCTCAGCAGGTCCGTGCTTTGTTCTGAAGTCCCATTAAATGGGAGGCTGTGTCAGTATCCCACAGGCCCTATTCAGTCCAGCTATTTTTGGTAAACGAAGAAAGGCAGAGTAATAGCATACTTTTGTCAGTGTTTTATGTTCATTTAGGAGCAACGTGGTGACAACAGTCCTGTAGCTCCAGGAAAACAAAGAATGTGCATCTCTTGCATCCTATTGGCAAAGAGAACCTTGTCTCTTCAGAGCACGAGGATCTTGAGTCTGTCTGCATCATACCAGAAGGCCAGTGGGGAACGAGGATCTGGATGAGAAGTTGCTACAAGCTATATAGGCATTTTTTCACAGGTTGAAACCAAGACTCACCTAAGATTTCAGCGCATCATCTTCCTTTTACATGTATTGAAATTACATTGTTTCAAAATAAGGTACAATTCAGTAAGTCTCTGCAACTGAGCAGAAAACAAAATCTTCCCATTTCATTCAAAGTCTATGGCAACACACACGTACCACATTTTCTTGCTTTCTTTATATGTATGCTCCATCTACAGCAATCTTCCTGTCTTTACTCCTGTCTTGACTTTTTCTCTTCCAGTATTGCCTAACCAAGGGGCAAACAGCAGTGCACATTGAAAGGAATTTATCTCCCACTTCATTCTTTTGTGACTCCAATCTGTGACACTTTGCACATGCCTGTTTGTAGGAAAATGTTCCTATTATTAATAATATCCAACTACTTCCCTGCAGAGCTGATAAAACTCAATGCATTAAAAAGAAACCAGATTTGAATGAACATAAAATTTGACTTTTTGTTGTTGTTGTTTGTTTTTATCAGCTACACTGCTTCAATTTACTGTAACATTCTTCCTATCCGTTTCAAATGGTTGACACCCTAAAACAGGCTAAATACAACTTGGCATATTGACAGTAGTCAAAATACTAATTTTTACTACAGTTTTTAGAAGAAACAAAGGGCACATATTACCTGATAAGAGACTGAAAGACCTACCACTGGCATACTCTAGTTTATGCTGGTCTGATGACTTTATTTAGTTAAAACTGATGGCACCTCTGAGTGTCAGTAAATCTAACAATTCTTGCAAGTCTCTGAAGAGCAGCTACTTGTATGATATTGTCAATATTAGAGCAAAGAGGCAGCAGCTGAACTGCTGAACCTGAGAACGTGCCTCTTCTCTCGAATTTACAGACTGAATGATAACAGTGTGGCAACTGGATTCTAGACTCTTAATAGTAAAAACAAAACAAAAACAGAATTTTGGCCTGCATAGCCAGACAGAAAGTACCTTTTCTTACTACGTAGTTCCTTCCACTTCCAAATGAATGTTCCTTTGTATCACCCAGAACAATGACCAATTCATTTGTAGAACAAAGGTCAGGAGGGAAGACTTAATATGCAATTTAGTGTTTCTGTACAGCTCCACATAACTATTTTAGCTACAAGTATCCAAGTTATTCACAGATTAAGATAAAGCAGCAATTTTCAAGGTGTGGTCAATTGATTCCTGGTGCTACAGTGAACACTTAAAACCTGTGTATGAGGAATGGCTGCACACCAGGTACCTAGTTATGTCCACAGATTTTAGATCATGTTTTTAAAAACCCATACAGTCTTTTCCTAGTTATTACCATACAAGCAATTGTTGTAGTAACATTACAAATGATACATAATAATGAAAAGGTCCCTGCAAGGCCTTCAGACATTTAAGAACCCTCCCACTAAGATAAACATTACATCTTACAGCTGGATTATTGCCAGAGGCAGAAAGCTGAGCAGTTACAGAAAGGACTATGGTTAAACAGGGTTGCTAAGGAATACTTCTACACTGTGAAATAAGACAAAACATGGAGAGTAAGAGTTAGATTTAATGATTAAGTTGTTAAGGAACCCATCTCTTATACTTCTTTCCCCACCCAGCTCTTCTCTTCTTTTTCATAATTAAGGGAGGCATCATACTTCAGTAATAGGTAATATATTCAAACAAAAATATATGCATTGCACAAGGCTAAAAGCAACACTGAAATTACAAAAAAAAAAAATTCATGTAGGAAATAAAAATTCTGCATTAGTGGAAAAGTGTAAATGGGAATATTTTAGTAGTCAAAATAAATATTTAATAAAAACCACACACCCATGACAAAGTATCAAAACAAAAGAACTTAGTCTTTGGAAGCACACTATCCACATTTCCTTGTGTTAAACATTGCTAAATTCAGTGGCTTAATTATTATCACATTGTTCTAAGCAATCATTGCTTAAATCAATGTTGTGAAAAGTCATGAGACTTAAAATAGTGTTCCAACAATAAAGTCGATTTACTATAAACAAAGAAGAATTTCCCACACAACAGAGTCAATCCACAGTCATCCATACAAAGTTGACAAGGACTACTGCATAGCACATTGGTTGCTGTACCAAAAGTGCATTTGTCAGCATTCAATGAACTGGGGAAAGAGTGAAAAAAGGTGTTTTTTGTTTTCTGTTTCTTTCCGCCATATATATACTTTTAAAAACAACCAGATGTTTGATAGTTGAAGAAAAAAAAAACACGTTTTCTTTAAAAGTAAAGCATAGACTAAAGATCTTACGAGCACCATAAGATTTCTATTCAGTAAAACAGTACAAACCATTAGCACTGTAAGTAAAGAACAATTAAAAGATTATTATATCGTTCCTTATTTAGAACACAATTGAAAGTTTTAGTGTGCTGCTGCATCATCCTATGGTCTGACACATACATAGTACAACCAGTGACATTTTACTGACTTTGATAAGCTCTCTAAACAAATAACACAAAGAAAAATGCTTTTCCACGTAGAGCAAACAAAGGTCTAGAAAGATTTAAACTGTTGATGTGTAAAATGGAAATGTAGAAAATGTTAACCCAAACAGATTTTTATGTGGAAAAGCAGCAGTATCCGGCTTATCCTATCAGTTCACCACTATTTTTTTTCACGGATTCCTTGAAAGTAGCCTTCCTGAATATCCCTGACTTACAATGATTTTTGGGTACTATTTTCTCAATTAAGATTCTGCATTTAAGATTATTCTCAACCCATTACCCTTCAATCCCCATCCATACCCCACATCATATTTAAATTTGTAGTTCGCACAAAAAGCATTGTAATGACTTTCACTGCTTGCCAAATGATATGCAGTCAACATTTTTTCTATTTCCAAAAGCACTGAAACCATCTTCCAGTTGGATCACATTAAACAACTAAAAATAGTACTCCTCCCTTACTCTTTTGTGACATAATAAAGACTATTCACCATTTAATATACGTTCAATCTCTTCTAGTCTTTTCAAAGCAGCAACTCTCTTTTTCTCAATATCTTTGATTTCTTTTGAAGATTTTTTGGGAGTCTCTTTTTCCATACTGTTTTTCTCTGTTCGTTTCTTATTTTTTGATTGCCCTTTATTGTTATCAGCTGTTGTTTGGGAGGTTTTCTGCTCATTTTTTACTTCTTTCAAATTCTGAAATGATTTTTTTTTTTCTTCTGCAGCAGTAGTTGCAGTCCCATCTGCCAGAAGCGATGACTGTTCTGTAACACTAAGTGATGCAATTTTACTTCTAACTATGTTCAGATGACGTTGAATATACTCCTCATGAGGTGCCAGAGCTAGAGTTTCAACCAAACATTTTTCTGCTTTTATTAAGTCTCGTTCTTCAAAGTAAACTACACAAAGATTATGTTTTCCTTGTACATTGTTGGGATCCAGTTCCAAAATTTTTTCAAAGCACTTTTTTGCTCCAACTATATCCTTCTTTTGGTTCATAAGGATATCTCCTTTCAAAATGAGACCTTTGGTATGATCAGGATAGTATTTCAGTAGGTCTTCCAGGACAGGCAAAGCCATCAATTCTTTTGATGTCTGAGAATAAAGCAACGCCAAATTGAACAAAGCACTTCGGAAGTTTGGCTGTAACCTTATGGCTTTCTTCATCCATGCCTCTGCCTCCACATCTTTTTTGTCATCCATTGCCAGCATACCCAAATTGAAGTAGCCATTTGCGTCCTGTGGTTCTTCTTTCACATAATTTAACAGTCTTTGTTTAGCTTCAGGTCTAAGCCGAGCATCACCTAAATGACAGAAAATGCATTTAATTCTAGATTTATACTGAAGTATTTTTAGGTCAGGCCAGTAAAATGCTAGTTCTTATACAAATTAAAATGTAACTTCTGTGAAAGTTAAAGGGTTTAAAATATTACTTTTTATTTGTGCCATGTAGCAGAAAAAATAAATGACATTTACAACCTTTACAGGACAAAACTAACAGCTGACTTGTAGCCAAAGTCAGCATCATTATCCTATTATCTGTTAAATTATATTTAGATTCGGTACAACAGATACAAAAGGTGTCTCTACAAGTTTAACAGTGTTATTTTCATGTATGAGTGAGCAACTGCAATGCAGAGAAGTTGTCAGTTCTGACAAATCACCTCTCATAGAAGTAAACTTAGGAGACCTCATTTTGTTAAAGACATATTGAAAAGAATACTGATAGAGATTACATAGGGTGATGTCTGATTTAGCCAGGCTATAATACCTTATCATGTCAAAACAAAATCTGTAACTCATTTTGTTTTGCATCAAATTGTTTAAAAAATAAAGTATAAAAATAATCTTGTCTGATAATAGCAGGAATCCTAGCTTGTAGTCTGTGCTACTTTAAATAATATTTCAGTGAATATATTTTAATAAGGAATTCCGGGCATAGACTTACTGAAGGAAGGGGGATTAGGGAGCTGATTTTAACCTCCTTCTTCCACCTCCTGAAAGAGTGCTTGTACCTTCTTCCAGTATGGGTTACCCAAAACTAGA
Source organism: Cygnus atratus (assembly GCF_013377495.2). NCBI lineage: Eukaryota > Metazoa > Chordata > Aves > Anseriformes > Anatidae > Cygnus > Cygnus atratus. The sequence goes on from NC_066362.1 coordinate 50,289,027, forward strand.
CAACTAACACTTCGGCTCATTTGAAGCCCTTCATGCTACTTCAGACAAGAAACAAGGCGTTTCTTGTACTACCTAACTTACAACGTGGAAAGAGATGAAGAACAAGAACAATCCATTTGGATCAGCTCCAATCAACTCTATTATCTCTTGTTGGGATGGTAAATTACCCCTAAGAAAAAGGGAAACAAACCTGACTTGTCACTGCCTAATTATGTTTTGCGACAGCTTTTGTATGGCGACAGCCATGTTTACCCATACAGACAGAAGCTAAACATACAAAATCAAGCTCATGAAAATCCAACTTGATTCATACTAATCAGAAATATTTCAGGGGAAACTGAAAACATTCACATTTCCCAGGACTACATTTAAAACCCACAGAAGTCAATGATTTTTAATTGATGAGGAAAGGACGAAATCAATATACATGCAAAACGTTAGTATTATACATACTTCACTGTTTTATTATATAGATACAGTTACAATAGGTACAATTTTGAAAAAGAGTTTTGTGTAACACTATTTTTTATATGTATAAGATGTTCTATTGTAAAATAGTTTTAAAGGTGCTAATCACCTAAGGTATATGTACACTTTGCATAAATTCCAAACACTACCAATAAATGACAAAGATGACTATTACAATAAACAGTTTATTTGATGATGCTACAAGCTTCCGCTTTTCAAAAATAAATCAGTTAAATAAAAAAAGAGGTGATATGCATCTTATAAATACATAATATTTATTTAAGGAGTAACTAACATACCAGATTCCTGCATTAGCAGGGCTGAGTTGAACAATGCCAGTTTATGTGTTGGGTTGAGTTCTAGTGCTCGGTTAAAATTCTTCAGGGCTTCTGTTGGATCTTTCAGTTCAATGTAAACAATTGCCAAGTTGTACCATAGGTCTGCATTGGTTCTGTCTAGTTCTAGAGCTCTAAGGTATGCTTCCTTAGCTTTCAGAGGCTTGTTCATTTTTAAAAGTAATTCTCCCCTGTTGAAGAATAAATTTAATCTTCAGCAACTTTTGTTCATATACGTATAAAAATAATTGACATTTTTTCTGTCTTTTTTTAAAAAGAAATTAATCTTCCTATAGAAAGCACATGTGAAATACTAGTAATACTAGTTTTGTTTTGTTTTAAACACAAGAAAGCACAGGAATTGATTATATACTATTCCCCAAAGCTTTCAGCTCTGAGAAGTTTACATACAGGAGATGTATAAGCAGAACAAAAGAACCCACATACAGGAGTTATCAAGGACTCCTGATATTGGCTGTGTGGCACTACAAAAGAGTCTACACACCTCTGCACCTCCCTAAATCCCAGGAAGAATCACAACTAACAAAACAGTGGACAGAAGCCTCAAAACCCAGTCATTTAGCCTCCCATTTATGTGCTTCCCATTTCTTGCTTTTTCTGAACCATTTTCAACAAAAGAATAAAGAAAAACTCCATGATTCAGAGTAATCAGAAGTTTTTTAGTTCAAAACTAAACAAGGAGATTAGAAATCCGAGTTTGTTATTCATAAAGATGTCTAATGGAAGCATCTTCCTATACAATGTTCAAATACACAGCATATGTGGAAACACACTGTTTGAAGTAGGAATGTATAAGAACAAGATTTGTCATAAATAATTTATTATTCCCCCAAATTTTCATCATCTTATTTGAAAATAAATCAATTCCAGAAGCTAATGCAATTGTATGAACTAAACGATGTTCACAGCACTGCAAATACACAAATGTACATTCAAGAATATGTATCTCTAAAATTAGAAAATACCTGCTGATGTAAGCCTGCTTGAAATCTGGCCTCATACTAATTGCTTGTCGATATAATTGATCTGCTTCTTCAAGGCGAGATTCATTTGCTCTAATTAAGTTTGCAAGATTAATATAAACATTCAGGTGGTTAGGAGCAACTCTTGCTGCATACTTTTTACCTGGAATAATCTGCCAGAAAGAATATATGTACCGAAAAAAAGAAAAGAGTAAAAATATGAAAGACAATCAGTACAGAACTACTCTTCAGCCTGCTGCATTTGTTTTAGGGTACTACTGGACAGTCTACAGCCACTTAACAATTACAAATAGCAGCTCTTCCTCCAAGAAAAAAAATCATAAAAACATAACAAAATATTTTGTCTTCTTACTTCTATGAATACGTGGAACATTACCTTAAATGGGATACAAAAGTTATCAGTTAAGCTCTGTTACTACTTAACTTGGCTCATGCAAATGGCCATTAACAACCATCCAGATCTTGTAAAACTTTCCCCATTCATACAAAGAGTATTTCTTAAAGCCTAAAATGACATTCTATCAGACAAGCCTTTTTTTTTAAAACCCTTCAGCTCAGTGTAAGTACAATTTTACCGTCCACTTCGACAGCAGATGAAAAATTTACATGAAAGATGAAAATGCTATGGCATTAAAACCAATGTACTGTCTACTAGAATCTTCATACTGTTTAATGGTGCAAGCTTTTTAATGTTATACTTAAGGGACTACTGATTTTTCTTGTCAGTCTCATTTTGCCCTTAACATTTGTTACCTTGCCCCAAAAATATTCCTCTTCTTTTAAACAGCTAAAGTAATACTTACTAGGTATAAATACAACTTTACAAATGGAAAAGGTAACAGAGGACAGGTTTTTAAAAGTATTTTCAAAGATTTTTTTTTTGTCGCAGCTGCAACTGCCTTCTCCCACCTGCAACACTGCATCTAAGACTTCTCCTGCGGGCTCAGAAACTAATCAACATCAATTAGCTGGACATTAAAGTAAACCCACTGTGATTAGAAACTGTAAGTGCACATTTGTAACTTGCTTATTTTGTATCCTCAATTTGAGCCATAAAAAAATCTAAAACAATATAAAAAGTAACTTAAAATATTTTTTAACAAAGAAGGTCCAAGTTAGCATTTTTTAAAGTGCTATGACTGTGTATCACCTTTCCTTTTAAGAGATAGCTTTGGGGGGAGGGAGGGGAGAGAGCATATAGCAACATGCAGCTTCAACAAAAAATAAGAAAGTTTTATCATGAATATAAGGTCTGAAAGAGTTCCCTCCTATGGTGGTAGTTTCTAATTACCTGTGGCATCAATGATTTAGCAATCATATATGATTCTTCGGCTTCTTTAGTTTTGTTTAAGTTTTTGTAAGTTCTTCCTACATTCATGTGGGCACCAATATCATCTTAACAAAGAAAAGAATGAAACTTCAAATACTTCATGCACTGAGTATCACAAAAAATACCTATGCTTGAGAGCAGCATTAAATACAGGTACTGCATAAAGACTAGCAAAAAAAAACAGTTTAAATTATTTTTCATCTGAATTATGAAGCTAATAATTTAACTGTAAACCAAAAGATATGTTATAAAGTTACTTGGGAAAAGGTCAAAAATTATAGGTAAATTTTCCATGTATATGTCTTTAATCTCTTGCTATAGTAGAGGCACATAAATTGAAAATTATTTACTAGATTTCTAAAAAGAAAAAGGAAAGGTTGTCCAGTACTACCTAGAAATTCTTTTGCAACAGTATGCAAAAGAGAATAAATGTGCTCTTGGATACATCCTAGATATCTTTTTCATATTCTTTCTTAGTATTAAGTAATAAAAATAAATAATAATAATAATAATAATACTTCAAAACAAATTATAGGTTGGATGATGTTATTTTTGAATGAACTGAAATAATGGCTTTAAATGAAAAGTATATGCATCTTTCTATAGATAGAAACTTTCACTGAGGACTTTTTTGGGGAGGAGCTTATTAACTTGTAATACTAACTCATCAATATATTTATCATACTGAAAAACTACATATCATTTAACTGGCCTTGTTTGCTGTTCAGTTGGTGAAAAACAGGTAATTCAGAACATTTTGTTAAGTAAGCTAAGCATCCTGACATATTAGGAGCAGGGAGAAGCCATTCAGTAGCAGCTAGTCAAAGGTTTTACCTGGTTGCACTTGGGTGGCTTGTATGAAGAATTGCAAAGCTCTTTCAAAATTCTTTTCATTTTCTAAGGCATGCCCCACATTGTTCCATAGTTTTGCGTTGTTCTTATTCACCTAAAAACAACAACAAAAAGATATCAATATATAACGTATTAAGCTGCATTTGATTTTCTTGCAACTAAATCTTGAAGTTGGAAAAACACAAAATATATGAAAGATCAAGCTGCTATGTGTAAAGAACAACAAAACAGTGCATACAGAACAATTACATTGAACTTCCTGCTCAACATCCATTTATTTTAGCCATTAGTAGCTAAAAATTCCAGCGATTTTAAAATGTAATTATCGGAAAATGAATAGATGGTTGTTCAAACTATCATATCATGCCATATTTAAAGAAACTATTTTATGCAAACCTTTTGTAGATTTTGTATTCAAACATATTGTGTTTACCTCCAGTTAAGAGAATACATTCAACTGTTTTAACACATTAAGAAAAAATTCTCGTTTCTTGTGCATGAATTCCCATGTGTGCATCACACTGTTTTTAAAGCATTCCCAAAAACTACTAATTAGATACTGTCAACATAGAAATAAAAGTGGCAAAACAAGCATAATTTCTCTCCATTCTTATCATGCTCTAATGCAGTCAACTTTTTTTTAGAACAGCAACACAATTTTCCATTATCCCTTTCAAATAAGATACAGTACCTTTAAAGCTGACATAAACAATGTGTATTCTGATTCCCAGTCCCAGTTTCTGTGCAGTGTTTTTAAGGCGTGCGTGAATAGTACCACAGCCAAACAAACCCAAGAAATTTTTCTTAGTACACTATTAAATTAAAAAAAATAAAAAAAACAATAAAATAAAGATTTGTTAAAAGCACACAAACAATTCTTATTTATACTAAATAAAATATCTCCTATCCTAGGAGGCAAAAAAAATGCAGAACATATTTGTGAATGGTATATTCCAACTTGCCTGAACATTAACTGTAGCAGTCCAAAATTTAAAAGGAATCTAATGTCTAATTTCAAGTTATTCACCTGTTGTTTGTTTTTTTTTTTTCCATCACTATGCAATCTGCTTAATAAAAACAAATGCAATCCACATAATATAATGTGAAACAAAAATGTAGGAAAACTGTACTTTTGCTTTTCAGACCTTATCTCTAATTTTAGACAACGAACATGATCGTGACGTCCAACAGTGAGGTTCTTCAAAAACACTGTATAAAATGTAATAGCTTACAAAAATGAAACAAGAAAAACTAACATGTCATCCTATCCTTTTATTTAATTTAAATTTAAATTTAATTAAAAAATAATAAAAATAAATTTATTTATATAATCAGGTGATTCCGCACAAGTTCTTTACTGAACGCATAACCAACCTTTCCCACACTGTAGCATACCTCTTATCACAGAGGTCTGCTGTGGAGGCCACCCAATGCTTCTAAGTAAACACAATGCAATGGTTGTACCTTAGCAGGAGAAAGGTTCAGTGCCTCTTGAACAGCTTATATTTTATTTTAAAAGCTACAAATCAGGAGCACAAATCACACTCTATGACCAGCTTGTCAGCAACAATCTTCTAGATTTTTTGCAGTTTATTTTCTGCAGTTTGAACATCGCTTGGTTTAACTACACCAGATATAAAACAAACTTTAAAAGACTGACCATTTGGTCTCTGAATTCAGATCTATACGTGAAAAAACGCACTAAGGACCTAGTAGTCTTCCTCCAATTATGAACATGACTTTGTTAAAAAGCTTTAAAAATATCATTCTGAAGCAGACATAGCTATCCACCTTTGCCAGCTATTTCTTGGTTTAGTTGTTCACACTCCTGTGTACTCCACAGGGGTTTAACAGAAAAACAGAAGCTTTTCCCCTCATATACAAAACGCTGCACACGCAAGACTGTGCTTGTTTTTGTTGGTGGTGGTTCTTGTGTTTTGCTTTAAAATAAATTAAATTAAATTTAAAATAAATTAAAAAGTAAAAATTAAAAGAGCAGCAGAACTGAGAGGAATTCCACCACCACAAAGCAGCTGGTGAGAACTGAGACATGCAATAATCCATATCCCCACCAGGCTAATAAAACAGCCCCTCCCTTCCCCCCCCATATTTCTAAAGCAAGGAGCCTATTCCACATTGCGAGACTTTTTAGAGCACTGACTTGCAATATTTTTGTAGTAAGCCACACTGCTGCCTGATTTTCCTCCCTATCTGTCCTCTCCTGGATCCTTGCTTTCTGTCACAACACTTCTATTTTTGCTACTTTGTAGTGGGATTTGTGATAATACTTTCTCCTCACTCCCACAGGGTATCACCGATTTCTCCTTATCCAGTGCTGTCAGCTTTGGCAGCACCAGTTAGCACAAGTTATCCTGCAAGGATAACTCACTTCTAACGACACTTCTAACCTCACTTCTAACGACAGCAGACAACATAGACTGGGATCGGCTGCCTTTCAGTTTGTCCAGATGAGCAGAAGTATGGCACTAGGGTAAAAAGGATAGAGCATCCAGCTCAGGGGGAAGCATTTACAATGTACAAGACACTAGAAAATCTAAGGTCCATGCAAAATATGCATTCAGAGCAGAAATTTCAAAGGAGAAATTCTTATCTAAATCATTCTTTGGTTAAACAAATACTGAGCAGTTCTGATGTACATTCTTAGCACTTAAACACTGAAAATTTTATCAGTAATGAAGATATTTTCACATGCTGCAGACTGATAATACATGCATTACATAAACTTTAGTCAGTAGTCACCTTTGGATGAAGTACAAATCATATCTAGACAAGAAATTTTTTTGCCTAATCCTTAAAAATGATTTAAAACAGAAAATACCATGTTATTTACACGAAAGAGATATCTAGGCAGTCCATTTTGTAGCGATGTGTAATGTAAGCTACCTTGCATTCTAAAGTGTTTGGTGTCAAAGGTATTGAAAAATATGTTTTGCGGTTTTTGTGTTTTTAAATGAACCTCCGAATACCCTCAGAATAACAACAACAACAATGGGAGGTATAGGGGAAGAATCTCAGTATTTAGTATCGTAAGGACTATTTTTCTTAAGAGGCAAAGGATCAATGCACTAAAGTATCTCCCCTCTCCAACAGATTTAAAACTCCTCCTTTACTCCTATTCAGTCAGTTTCTACAATAAAAGTCGAAATACAAAAATTTGCAATTTGTGAAACAAAGGTTCTGTAATGTTTACCCTTTTCTTACAATTTGGTTCTCTCTCCAAATATAAGCTCAACCAACTTTTAAACTGATTGCTCCGAAATAACTCCAAAAAAAATATTTCTATTTGGTAAAATGGTTTGACCTAAGATGGCAAACTGCTATCAGCTAAAAAAGCATAAGGGCCACAAACTCATGATAAAATCTGATTAATGATGTCACAAAAATTTCAAAGAAAACAGTGATCTTCAGCAAAATATTTTAACCTAAAATACTAGGTTTGCATAAATGAATTAAATATATTATCCTTTCACCTCACATCACTGACGCTTCAAAAAACTGTGGCACAGACTGAAAAGACTGAAGTTATCCGTTACAATACTATGGAATTCACTTCACACACAGCACAGCTAAAAGTAATTTCTAGTCTACCTTGTTTGTAGCATTAAGCTAAATCACAATTAATTTTTAAATAATTAAGAGTACTTAATCAGAAGACTAACTCACGATGCTGACCTTCTGACTGCACCCAACATGCATATGGGTAAATTTAATTCAAAGTATTTGCTGACACAAAAGTATTTTTTCCTAATAAACTGCTTAGTAAATGTCTATCCCCTAAACCAGCACTAAATTCCTCTACACGAAGAGCAGCCAGTGTACTACATTTTCAAAGCAACACTGCTGATGGTGCATGTCTGTTTATAAATTAAAAAATATCCACTGGTCTTCTAAGTTCCTTGCTGTCATTTGCTCACACCACGGGACTGCCAAACAGTTACTCTTGGTCAGTACTCTGTATTCAGTAAGAACTTGATGCAGAACAGGACCTGTAACATCATAAATTCACACTGGTTAAAGCTCTATTGGGAAATCTCGCAGTTATAAATATCCTTGCCTTTTACTGAATTAGGAGAAATGAGTTAAACCAGTTAAACTTACTGTACCTTTTATTTGATAATTTCTTCCATCCATGTGCTACTAAAATGCAGAATCCCATGCTAGGAACATATAACACACGTTCTGCTACTACAAATCCAACAGGAAAAAAGAGATTTGATGCAGGAATGAAGGGTAGCACTATTAAGCAGAGTGCCTAGAAAAGAAATGCAAATTAATTAGTAAGCAAGATTAGGCAGTGACAGACTGTACTCAACACACAAATTATGAAGCAATTACAAAAGCAAAAAAACAAAGTCTGACATATATGGAAGATCTATGTCTTTTTTTTTTTCTTTTATGTATTAAGATCTGTCTTACATTGAGACCACTCTGAGCATGGCAAGTTAGACCCTACGAATGACACTTTCTTATGCAGCCTAGTGTAATTGGTTTTCTGTACTACAGAAAAGAGCAGCTGTATGACAGAATGCTAGGATCAAAGGTCATATTCAAACCAGTGTTTTAATAAGAGCTCCACATACAAAAACATGGCAGACCTAAAACCTTGGAGATTGTCTTTCATAATAATTAACAATTATATGATGTAAACAAATTCATTCTACAATTGATTCTATTTTTAATTTCCATTACAAATCTGAATAACAAAAATCAGAAGCAACCACTGAATTAACATCCATGTTTAGATACTATACCACAGGCACCCCAAAATATCGAAAATGACAATGAACTTATCAATAATCAGAGCCTTAATTGGAGCTCTTAGGTTTCTGACAGACATCTTAACAAAAAGGTGCATGCCTGGGGGAAGACATTAAAAGACAGAGAAACCCATCTGCTACAAAGGAATTGGACATGACCCATAATTATAAATAAACTAGTTCAATTATTAAATAATTAATTCTAAATATATGGTCTCCAAGTTACAAAACAAAAACAAAACAACCCCCCTACAAAAATATAATATTTATTTGAATATAGTAAAAAGGATTTTTTTAGAAATTTGCTATACAACAGGTTGTCATCTTCTGTCTAGGTAAGCAGAACCGTCTTTTGTATGTTAAAACAATCAACACATCCAGTATGAAAGAATCTAGGATTTCACATATAAAAATGCCACACTGATTAAAGGTTATCTCATTTTTCATGGAGCCAAGAGTATGCACTTGGGGTATGGATCATTAACATGGATCAAGTGGTCTACAGCAATTCATTAAGCTACAGGAAAAATAAATAATTGAGTCTTAAGGAAATTACAAGCGTAACACGTAGAGAATATGTTGATTACTTGAGGAGAAAATTGTATTTAATGCCATTTCACATTCCTCTACCTTTATCCTTTACATTCTTATAGTACATGCTCCTTATAGAGCACCTCTCAACCTATCTCATCAAGAAGTAAAAATTCCAACATGGAACTTTAAGATAGATTTTTGTAATTCACTCTGAAATGCAGGAATCCATCATGCTATCCCCAAGCCAGTCTTCTGTATCATTCTTTCACCCAGTTACAGGAAATGTTTTCATAATTTTTTGGGGGAAGTGAGGGTTAGTGTCATTCTGTATTTCATTGTTTCCAGTAGCTGAACACAAGCAATACTACAAAGGTGAATCTACAAAATCAAGTTCCAAGTGTGCTTTACCACAAAAAGTGCTGTTTTGCAGGTCTTTTATTTAAAAGTTATTCACACTGAAGTAAACTTTAAAATGTATAAGGTTTGTACATATGTTTAAATGACACCTAATAAAAAGGACTGTCCATGAATCTAAAGTTTTTGGCATGGTTTATTTAGCTCTCTGCAATTTTTCTGATGGCAAAATGTTACACGAGATTTTGCTCGACTTCTTTCAGTCTCTTTGCCTCTCCTCAGTCTATTGTCCTTCAAATATAATTTCTTAAGTGACAGACTCAAAGCGCCAATGCAGATAAAAATTTGTTCTCTTCTGTTCATTTGCTCTCTTTATCACGGTCTTTCAGCAGGTGCAAAGCTCAGTTGAAAAATATCCCAGTCAAGGCAACTGAAAAACATAAAAGAGACAGAAACATTCACAGTATGCAGGAAGCAAAAAGCACATGACAGAACTCTAAAATATGACCATAAACTATAAAGAGTGAACTGCTAGATGACCACTCAAAAAGTTCAAAAGGAGACATTTCAAAGCCTGAGATACAAGTACGGGGCCTACAGAAATAAATACTGAAAAGTTCAGAAGTACTGAGGTCTTGGTAGATACATCACTTAAAAACGCAAAAACTTTCTCCAAGAAGCTTAAGGATACCTGTCTGCTCCTGACATCTGCACAGTAAAAAGCCACCAAGGTTTGTGGCTGAGTAGCATGGAGTGCTGTCTCATCATAAGCGAGGGCTGAGAAAGGATGGTAAAGCACTTCTTTGGGACACTTAGCAAGTATCAACAGAGATAAAAAGCTTGTATTAAAATTTTGTCAGCCAACAAAGAAGTGTCTAACCCAAAAGATTTAATTTAGAAAATAAAAGCCATGATCACAGCCTGATTCCGAAACTTAGGGAAAAGCCAATGTAATTCTAAATCTGTACTATTCATTGTACTAAACATTTTCAATAATTATATTGTAAATTATTTAAAAAGGTCACTTAGCCTGATAGTCAAGTTTTCTGACTGCTCAAAGGGATAAAGTAAACACAAAATACAAGAGAATTTAATTCCTCATACATTGTTTCTAGGGCATGTCCTTCATTAACGTCAAAATAATTGATTATTTCAAGCAGCATAATGACATCAACCTGCCAAAGCATGTGTTCTGATTTATAATACAGAATCCCATTTTCTGTTAGTTTAATATTGTCAGTTGGTAAAATAAATTGGCTACTTTGAAGAAGTAATTAATCTGTTTTGTCCTCTCCCAATTCTGTTATTTCAAAAAGGCAATTTTAGAACCTAAAGTAAAACTAAAATATGACGAAGTAGAACACAATGCACCCACTTACCTGAGTTATACTTTGTGGAGACGATTTGTATCAAACAGATGCTGGCTGAAAATGGGTCCTTCAACTCTTCCATCTCTCATTAATGAGTTCACCCTGTGAGATGTCTTGTGGAGAACTGTGGAACGTCCACTGTCACTCGTGGAAGTGGGAGAAGGAACCTATTTTTCTGTCTTGTCCCTCAAGAAGTACAGCACCCACATCCAAATCCACATCAGCAAATACAGAAAGACATGTTAAGACAAACTTGCGGCCTCCCTTCTCTTTTGCATTTTGGATCCATCTCCTTCGCATTTGATTTGCAAATATCAAGTCCATATCAAGTCCAAATAAAAATCTTTATTTCTGCAGCAGGTTTGAAGTTGTACTGTTTATGATATAATGAACGAAAATAACTTGAGACTTTTCCCTTAGTTCAGGCTTCAGCATGAGACCTGAGGGTCTCATGGGGCTAATGCAAGAGCCAAAACATGCTAGAGATTTTTAAAGGCAGAAGCTCTTTACAATGCCCTTTAGTACTCCTTCACAGTGACGCTCATTAAGAGTTCAAAACCAGTGTGAACAGTCATGCTTTCAACAATGCTGTGCTGAAAACACAGGTGACATCTAGGTTTACTACGCATCTAGGCATACTAGGTGGCATCCATACAGACAACTAAAATTTGTACCTGCCAGGGAACTAATTTATTTTGACTAGCACAAATTCAGGCTTTTATTGGAAGAACCGAGAACCAAGTGTGGAAAAACAAAAGTTTAAAAAAACAGTATTTCAACATAGTTATCTGGAAAACTGCCATAAACTCTATAAGTGGGTTTCACTAAACAGAGATTCAATTTCTTCATTTTAAAGATTGTACTATGATCTCTCTAATAAGAGAAACTAAGAAGCCACAGTGAAGAAACTGCTCTCTCCCTCTCTCTCCCATGACACAATATCCTGTCTACATCAAGACATTAATGGTTTACTGGTAGGCAGAAACGGCTTTTGGCCTACAGTGCTGTTGCAAGTTATAACAATTCATTTTCAATATTTTATATTGCATTCTCATCTAAGAAATTAGCTTTCAGGCATTTAGATACATCTGGAAAAAATCCGCATCATACAGAAGGTTATATACACAATAAAGGCATATATGAAACAAAAATAACTTTCGTTCAACAGTGATTACGGTGTGTTTAAGCTACACTGTAGATCACAGGTTCAGCTGAATGAACTCAGAAGACCCTTGCTATAAAAACCATTTGGAATAATAAGAAAAAAATGCCCTTGAACAAAAACTAATGTTGAAAACAATAATGCTTTTCTCTTCTGAACTTTACGAGTTAGGAAGTAAAGGAAAGTGTTGGGAAATAAAGTTCAAGAGCAGTCCTGTGAAAAGGGTGTACTGCTCCCCGTACACATTTCCACTACTTTCAGTGCACTGGATAAAAAATGTTTCAACTTCTACAAAAAGGAAGATTAAACTACTTATTTACATTTAAGAACTATAGAACTATTTTTTTTTTAAACACAATGCTTAGTTTTGAAATACATATTGTCCAATAGCATTAAACTGATTTTCTGGGTATGTCATCTTGTGCATTTATTATACAAATAAGCTAAGTTTCTTTTGTTCATATGCTGTTTCCAAATTCGGAACTAGAAGCTTCACCAGCTATAATACAGACCATTCATTTTCACGAATTTTCTAGTGAAACAATCTGCCTTGCTCCATGACAAGACCAAAAAAAAGTATTAGTCAGAGCTGTAATGTTAGGTCTCTTTGAAATGTATCCAAGTTGGTCTGCTGATTAGCAAAGAAATTCCTAGCTTTAAATTGTGCATAAATATTCCCACTCATCTGAAACTTCCGTTGGCTAGAGTTACATATTTAAAAAAAAGCACCGTATTTCTGAAGCAAGCTCAGATTTATACTTGCAGATTTGTTGCAGGCATAACTGCACCACTGACTCAATGAGAAACATAGTATCAGTTAATCATTCACCTTGTGAATTTTTTGCAATAGCCACAATCAAAAAGTTGGCTTTTTGGGTGAAAAACACTAGCTCCTTTCCATTTCCTCCAAAATATTCTTTCATGTGAATCCATTTCAATTTTAAGGTTGTATACTAGTGAAAAACAGGAAGTGATTTCATAGCTGACAAAACTTAGTTTTGCCTTAGAATATGGAAGAGTCTACAGACAAGTGCCTTCATTATAAAAGGGGAAAAAAGGGGGAAAACTTATATACCTAAATGCCAAAATATGTCCTTTTACATCAGAAAAAAAATCAATTTACTTGCTAAATATGTAGAATAATTACTGACGTTTAAGTAGAGTTTGAAGGATGGAAATGCATTCTGATCCTCAAATTTAAGTTCTATTTAAAACCCCGGTTTGCTGTCCAAGTTCTGAAAACTTGAGAATGGCCACAATACAGTTGGCAAATAAATAACAATAGCCATACTTATTCTCATCTCATCTTTTTTTCTACATCTCATCCCTGACAGAGTAAACATACTTAACTGCAGTTTAACAGGTTTATGGCTACAACGATTTTTCTCTTTTCTTACGTATTCATTTTAGCCCAAGAGAAGATGCATGACTGGGTCACCACAGACTAGGCATGTGATCAAACATCCTGAGACAGTTACATTCTTGGGGAGAGCGGAACAAAAACGAATGTGAAACATGCATCATTCATACCATCAGTACGGTCTTGGAGGAATCCCCAGGATATCGGAGACTGAAGACAACCAAAGATCCCAGAAAGCAAAAGAATGTAAGGGTGGCAACATTTCTAACATCTAACAAAGACTCCACGAGTGGAATAGTTCCCATTGTCCAGTCACAGCATAACTCTGAGGGGTTGAGAAGAAGCCAAGCATTTACAGGGAGGAGGTAGTTGAAAGTCAGCTGCCTTGCTGGAGATGGACTTACAGCAGCTGGGTTATCAAACCTACAGCAAAATAAAGGAGAAAAAGGAGCTTTTAAAGAAAACAAGTTATGGTCTTCATCGACTGTATGACCAGATGCAAGTAGTCTTTAGATTCATAGCTAGAACTGCCAAATACAGCCATGTACAATATCCTAATCTTCCTGCATTTGTCAGGAACCACACAATTTGGGAACCACACATTATGATGCATTTTAGCACAGGACGGAATCTCCTCCAAGATTCTTTAAGAAACTTGTTTGGGATATAATCAGCATGTTTTAACAATGACTTACACTACTCTTCCTGAAGTTGGGTTCAATGGTCCTTGTTATGTTTTTAAAAATTTGCCTGATCTTTCAGGGAAAAACATTTGATTGTTGTATTTTTATATTACTTTACATTTTAGAATGTTAAATTGCAGTTTTTCAGTTCTACCAGTACTCATACATTTATCGTCAGGCACCGTATCTGAAGTTAAGCATGCTTTCTGCATAATGCATGTCTAAAACCAAAGAAATTATTCATATGTAGACAAGGAAAAACTTGTTAAAAGTTCTGAAGTACTCAGCCAAGGTTCAAACACACAGCCAATAAAAAAATACTTCCGTAGTAAAACTTAATTTTGGATTATTAGAGTCAATTAACAACCAAAAGTTTTTTAAAAATTAGCGCATACTCAGATACCTTAGTACGTTGGATATTTGTGTCAACACGTACTCAAATATACTAGTTAACAATTCGACAAAAATTGTAGAATTGTACAGCAATTCTACAATAGGAAGAGCAATTCTACAACAGGGAAATAAGTTAGACTCTTCAGGTAACATATCTTTGGCCATTTTATTCAGACATCGTTAAGCCACATCTTATGTATCAGTATCTGTAAATAAGAGACGTTTTCCTATTACCTTGTAAACACTGGAAGTTGAGACTGGATAACCTGGACTCTGACAACAACAAGAAGCAGTGTACTGAACATTAGTACTATGAGCTTCAACAGTGTTTGGAGCATGGAAAAAGGAATACTGCCCTTCCCTCGAAGAATCTGCACAGCTGTGTCCAACAGCACTGGCAAGGTATACTGCAAAGGAAAAGGTGTTTTTAATGAGTGTATTCATTAACTGAGGTAAATATAAGGTAATTTTTTTTAATCTTGTTTTTCTGTAAATGCATGCTCCAAATAGTTTCTTAATTCAGTTTTGTAGAGGTTTCATATGCCCGTCCCTAAAGTCCACCATTCTAATAAAAATAATTCTATTTAAGTATTATTGCTAACACTATCATAGTGTAGTGCCATATTTTCAGACAGATGAAAAAACATGTACCATCTTCAAACAGAGTTCAAATAAATTTTTTTTAGAATTATTAGTCGCTTTGAAAACCTGTCCCATGAACAAAATATCAAGGTACAGTAGAAATACAATTTATTTCTTGATTAGCCCAGGGTTTCTATTTTATGTCTCTACTGCAGTAACCCATCTGTCCTTGCCGCATGAACATTATGATCTTGCACATTATGTACCCTAATTTGTTCCCTGTGTGTCGACTTCTTTTCTTATGTCTTCATGTCTTGTGTTAGGGATGACTTACTGCTTCACATATACCGTCTGACTAAAATACAGGGATTGATAGGGTTTTGAGAAACAGTCAAACTCAGTTCAAGTCCCAATCTGGATTTTATCTTTCCAACTCAACTGACTTACATGAACTTCTTAAAACTTTAATGAAATTGAGGATCATATTAAAAGCTACTGTAAGAGAAGTAGTGGTTTGAAGTTCTTCCTTAGAAATCTAGTTTGAAAATTACATGTTTATTGACTAGGCATACAAGGCCAATAATTACAAACATATTCCTTCAAGCACAGAAATGTGATTTTGACATTTTAGCCTTGAAGTCTGCCTCGGCATATATTTCAGCTTTTACTGTTGTAGCTTTTACAAAATATTCCCTCAAATAATTAAGGAGTGGTAAATTAGAAAGATGATCTTAGTATATGCAACTATACCTCTTTAAATTGCATATGGTTTGACTATTAAAAAGACAAAAATTATTTCACTGCAGGAAATTTTTTTCTCTAAACAAGTTAATAGGAACTTCTCAATGCTCAAGATGAATCCTATCAGATTAGAAATTAAAAGTATTCTTAGAGAAACAAGTTTCATCAAAGTATTACTTAAATATGGCTACTCCAAAACATCTGGTTATTCATAAGCAAATGATGAAATGTGATTGTAGATTGTATGGTCTCTATTTTTCCTGAAGGATTTAAAAACAACCAACACTCCCTCTTTATGCACCTCAGACTTTAGCCAAGACTGTTACATGCTTGTCTTTGCAAACCTCAACCAACTAAAACCTTTGGTTTTCATTAAGACATGTTGACTCTTCATCAAGTAGATTTGGCAGTATCTCTGCACAGTGTGTAAAAGACAACTTAGAAGCCATTTGCTTCCCTCCCCATGATCCATGTATTTTAAACATCAATTGAGTCAAAAGAACACCTCAAAACATTAATAGAACTATAGAATTAGCCTGAATTGACAAAATCAGTGTTGAAATATCATGCTTCCAAGTATTTGATAGCTCTTTAGAGAAAATTCAAGAAGAAATCAAATTTAAATTTCAATGACATCTTACCCCTTGCGCAATAAATACTTCATACACACAGCATATCCCCACCACCGTTATTCCTTGCTCTTTACACAGTGTTGCAACAGCTACTAGAAACACAGTCACTGCAATTGGAGTCCAAACTGCAAATCAAGAAGACACTATTGAAAATGTTTCATCTTACAACACAGAAGCTTAATAAAGGAATTTTACCTAAGAGGTGAAAATTGACTCTATGTCTGAACACGATCTAGAAATGTGCCATTTGGACACACCCTATAAGCTTACTCAATGTGCCATTTGTTACTACAGGATTCTCAGTCTTACTCTACAAACATTAATTCACCAGTTAGCAGTTTTAAAACTGCCTCCTCCTCTTAGGAAAGCAAAACCCAATCTTTCCTAACTCATCAGGACACCTTTTCAAATGTATCTTTTAAAGGCAGTCAAAAGTCAAACTGCTTTTGAAAAAGAGGCCACTTCCTACATCTCTACTGAAATTCTGCAGCTTACTGAGGCATCTTGGCATGTTTCCACTTACTTGCATCAATGAGAGTTACTGCAAGAATCCCCTTGTCATTAGCAAACTTTAGGTTTAACAAAACTGAAAACCTGCTCAAGCATTGAAGAAAACAAAAGGCAATTTATGATTGAAAAGTGCAACTATAGGGGCATCTTGGGGCTGGATTTTTTTTTTGTACACACTTGTTGAATAACTAGTATATCCACATTACCATTTTAGAGCTCTGTTATCCTTGATACAGAAATTAAGTTACGTATTTTTGTCAGTCATTTACCTATGGTATTATCTGGCCCTTTAGATTTAGTATATGATAAAAAGGCAGCTAGAAAAAAGATGGATGATAGAAGTTCTGCTCTGCCCACAACTCCAGTTACCTAAAAGAAAAAAAAAACACAATATTATTCCTTTAGTGATTATTCTAGCACTAAACTAGTGCATGACCAATATACTAACAGGATATGCATAAACACAGTCTGTAAACTAGCAAAAAAGTCTAACGAGTAAGACTGCTTTCAGTTCAATCAGTGCTGAAAACAAGACTATGATATCCATAGCACCACTATTAATGAGACAACTCAGAAAAGCTGTACTGTCTTATCTCCAGTAACAGCCACAATTAGCACTTAAGACAGAATTTGGGCGGAAAAATAACTTTCTTAATAATACTTCAAAGAAACTAGTTTTCATCAATAAATGCTGTAAGTGAATGTGACAAGGTCTGTCTTACATAAAGATCTTGAAGACAGTGGCATACAGAAACTATAGTGGTTATTTTTGTTCACACCTTTTACGACTGACTGAATGAAGCTGAAAGTGCTCACTTGACTGCTGCTATGGCAGGTCTGATCTGAGCAGTCAAAAGTTATCAATACATCGATGGCAAGCTCTGAGCAACAGAGTTAAAGAATGACTCAGGCTTATTGCAGGTTTAGCAATTTTGAATGATAACTTGGTTGGCAATATGAACATTTCAGGTACTGCCCCCTCTTGGTAGTCACAGAGGAATGGATTTTATGAAAATTTGGAGGAATGATAAAATGCAGAAGGTTGTTTCAGAATCCCCAGTGAAACACAGACTAATTTCCATGTTTCCATTGTAGAACTTGCATGTTTTCCTCATTGTCCCCCGCTTCCTTTTAAATCTATGGTGCAACCAACAGCCGTGGATGAAAGACAGGTCACTGTGTTAATACCTACTGCAGTAGTCACTGTTCCTACCTGACCACAGCACCATTTAGGACTGCCTTTCCTCCTAATTTTCCCTCTTCTGTAATGTCTCTAATTGCATCCAGTTTTCTTTTTGTTTTTTTCTTTTTTTTTTTTTTTTGAGTAAACTGGTTGAAAGTGGCATATTAAACCAAGGTAGACAACCATATTTAGCTAAGAAAACCTCACAGCTCACCATGTAATTGTGATGATGCTGAAGTCTGACTCTCAGCCATCCAGACTGTGCTTAAAATTTTTAGTGCTAGGTACATTCTTAGACAAGCATGATTGATCAAGCACAGCATAAAGAGAAAGTAATTCAATATCCAAGGTCACAGTGTTGGAAAAAACTATTCAACTCCGATTTTGAAATCATTCTCTGGTGCTTCTGTTGGGATTAGCTTACGTTTACCAAAGGACTCACTGAAACATGCACAGATACAAATCACATTCCACAACTGATATGGCATCAGTGATTGTGTTAGTATTTTGGGTAGCATAGAGGTGTTTATTTCAAAAACATCTTAAGATTTCTCAAATGTTTCAAGTATTCCTGCTCTGTATCACAAAATTATCCAGCATTAAAGCAGATATTAAGGAGAACTTAGATCTGTTGAAAGAGATCACAGGTAAAGCAAGTGTGCTGGTATGCTTCCACAGTCCCCAGCCAACAGAAGAGAGGCAATTTCTGGATACAAATATGACTTACAAAGAAGAAAATTCTAGCATTTACAAGGTTAGTTGACATCCCACAAGCAGTCTATTTGGTCAGCATGCCTCTGGCCAGAACAGTTGCAAACTAGGATAGACTGAGTGGAACTAGAATGACTGAACTGGAATTCCAGAGACAAGGACAAATGAGACTATGATGCTGTTGTTCAACCACTTTCTTCAATTTTTTTCCCTCAGAAAATGATATATTACCTTCTCAAGAGCCCAGTTTCTCTCTGAAGTCGAGAAGAAAATTTGTCCTCTATTTATCCTGCTCTGTTAGTTTTTCCAGAAGAAATCAATTTATCACCAGACAGGTAAAAGTTTGAAATTTGTATGTATTGTATCTACTATCTCAAACTCTTTTACAAGGGAGTAATAATAAGTAGGACACTAAACTGAAGGTATTAAATTCAGATACATTTCAAATATCAAAAGAAACAAGTGGTATCATCAAATGCTATGAAAACTAGGAATGAGACCTGTTCTGGAGTTCTTTTTGAAGTCTGAATAAGTTTGTTGGCACCCAAGTCCAAGCTTCTAAAATACAGCTTTTTATTACCTCGCCTCTTTATGAACATGCATAAATCAGAACTTTCAACTATAAGAAACCTTTCTTGGTTGCATGTTACATGGAATTCTCCATGCAAACACTTGAAAGGATAGTATGTCTCAAAATCAGAAGGCTTATATTGAAATATATGGGGAGAAGGAAGAAACGTATTTTTGAATATCTAAGTAAAACAGCAGGGGAATTCAGTTACAATTGCATTTAAATCTCAGAGTTTTAAGTACAGAATCAAGTTCTAGTAATTGCATAGGCTTAAAGTGCCCTCTTGTGGCTAATATCAAGGATTGCATACACTACCAAATGTTTTTGCTTCGTAACTGTTCTTCATAACTTTCTAATACAATGCCTTACAGAATTAGATTTCATTCAACAATGTTTTACAGGATTTGTACAAATTCTTGATAACTATTGCACAGTACTAGAAGCAGCTGTGCTACTGTTATCTCATATGGAATCTGACAGTTTAAGCAAGATAAAGAATACTGAAATTCATAGAATCATAGAATGAAAGAAGTGATAAATTTATCACTAAGCCACGAACCAGTAATGTAAGACACTTGTAACTTGTAACTACTCCTGCAAAGATGCTATCACATTTGCTGCAAACAGATAAAGCCAAACTTTGAAACTTAAAGCACATTTTTTTTAAAGAAACAGAAAAATGAGTGAAATTAAGAAATTAAACCCATACTTCCCCCAAGAATTTAATTTTTCTGTTTTTGAGCAGAAAAGCAAGCAAAAATTCTTAGGCATTTAACTTTTGTAATTTTAAACATGATACTACCTTCTTGCAGAAAAGAAATTAGTAGCTCAGACAGCAGCCAATTACAAGCCTTATGAACTTACTACCTGTAAAGATTTGCTCAAACAGGCTTCTAAATTGCTACTGAGAGGGATTTCTATCTTCAGAGAACAAGAAACAGAGATTAGAACTCTGGGAGTGTTTCATAGTTGTGAAACACCCCTTTAGAATCAATGTAAAGCTAACTATGAGAGGCATATGTATTTCTTTTTTCTTATGTCAGATACTTTCAATTACAGGTTCAAACAAAGACACCAAGTCACTAAGTTGAATGTAGGATAGCAGTAACAATCCTAGAAAGAGTCCTACTGGGATAGATATAATGACAAAAAGTAGGACAAAACAGACTGTGATTAGCTAGAAGAAAGTGTTTAGGAAATAAACTGAATTCATGAAAATAAATTAAGAGGTGTTGATAGTACTTATACAATGCTAGATGGAGCATCCGTGCAAGATAAAATAGTCATCATAGAAGTGAAATGTCTGTGACAGAGACTAAAGTTATCGAACAAGTAAATGAACATTTCCTTACTTTTCAGTAGCTGTATGGAACAACAAACAACATTAAAGTCAGTCACCTCCACCACTCCTTGCAAATGGCAGAGTAAACAGTACACATAAGAAAAAAAAAATCACACACATTTGGAGTTCCAATATAGAAAGAGACACACAAAATATGAAATCTAAGGTTACAAAAAAAACCAACAACTTGAACAAGTTAAACACAACAACTTTACCTACCGCTTCAGTATGTATTGGGTGCACTGCAAAGAGCAAGGATGCAACAACGCTACTCCTGTTGTCCAGAAAAAGCTTACAGACCTTGAGGAAGACTACACAAACCACCCCATGAAAGATGAGATTTAGGAAGTGGTAAGAAACTGCATTCAACTCGCTGAACAGGTAGTTTAAACGAAACGTGAGAACTGTGAGTGGCCGGTAAGATTTATGACTCCTTTCCTAAAAGGAAATAAATAAATAAATCAGTCACTACTGTATTATAAAGGTACTTTTACTCCAAAATATCATTCTAAAAATCTGTGCCTTCAAGATTTCCCTCCACTGTTCTCAGACATATACCTTCAAAATAAAAACCTGAAAATCAGTAATACTAACAAAGTCTAGTGAATTAAATGAAAACTCAATTTCAAGTTAAGTTGTTGAAACAAAGAAGTTACTTCTGACTTCTTCCAACTTACGTGTAGTATTGATATATTACTCAAGTGTTTTGATCAATTTGACATTTCATGTTTTAGATTAATATTTTCAGAAAAACTTTGTGCACTCAGATAAATGTATTATCTATACATTTGCAACATGTCTACCAGTCAATGTGTCTATGTTGCCAGTTACTCCCTTCATAAGCCTTTTTAAAACCTTAACACTTGGGGTTTCTGATGGACAAAAAGGTTGACATGAGCCAGCAGTGCATGCTTGCAGCCCTAAAGGCCAACTGCAGCCTTGGCTGCATCAACAGAGGAGTGGCCAGCAGGGGAGGAAAGGTGATTGACCCCCTCTGCTCTGCCTTGTGAGGCCCCCATTGGAGTGCTGTGTCCAGGTCTGGGGTCCCCAGCACAAGAAAAATGAGAGCTTGTTAGAGCAGATCCAGAGGAGGGCCACAAAGATGATCAGAGGACTGGAGCACCTCTCCCATGAAGAAAGGCTGAGAGAGCTGAGGTTGTTCAGCCTGGAGAAGAGAAGGCTCTGGGGTGACCTTATTGCAGCCTTTCAATACTTGAAGAGCTACTTTTTGCTCAGGCAGATAACGGCAGGCCAAGGGGGAAATGGTTTTAAACTAAAAGAGGGGAGATTAGAGGTTAGGAGGAAATTCTTCCTTCAGAAGGTGGTGAGGCACTGGCACAGGTTGCCCAGAGAAGCTGTGAATGCCCCATCCCTGGAGGTGTTTGAGGCCAGGTTGGACGGGGCTTTGGGCAACCTGGTCTAGTGGGCGGCATCCCTGCTTATGGCAGGGGTGTTGGAACTAGATGATCTTTGAGGTCCCTTCCAATCCGAGCCGTTCTATGATTTTGTGAGTTTAGGAACCCATATACTCTGGATGAGTACTGAACTAGATGGCATCTGAAAGAATCTGGAAGCTTTTCTTATATGGTTATGTGAAAATTATGTATCAAAGTCTATTTATTTGTAGAGCTAGCAACCCACAACGAACTAACTTTGTATATTACAGACATGAAAAAAATAAAGATTACAAGGTGGTATGCTTTGATAAGCAAAACACCTATGACATTTTTTTCACTTGTTCATCAACGGCACCATGTGTGACTTTATAAAAATTTTTTAGCCACATTGCTGTTGTATGACATTAATCAACAACTTTAATGCCAATGCAGCTTTTCAGACAAAAATGTAGTGACTCAACATAAACCAAAAGCTCTGAATTCACATAAAGATACTTATTCAAATAAATTAAATGGATTCAATCCCTATTCTCCAACTCTTAGATTTGTTGTTTAAGTGAATTATCTTTCCTTCTGGACTGAAATTAGAAATAAATACTATTGTATGTCAATGTCTAGCTTTTCAGGAGGAGAAGGGAAAAAAAGTAGATTTTTCCAATTTCTGTATTGGAACTAGATAACACACAGAGTCTCGAAGCATGATACATGATTTTCTTACAAGTTCTTTTACTGAACAAAAGAATATGTCTGTTCCTGATCTGACAGTATAAAATACTAACATCACCAAATTTCATCAGAAACAAACTATGCTATTAAAACCACAGTAGGGGAAAAAATGTAAAAGCTGACTGTAATTTTTTCCCCATTTCCTCAAAAGTGTTCTACAGACAGTTTACCTCAGACATTGGAGTCCCCCAGAAGTCATTCTGAAACAGATTTTTTAATGGAGTAGAAGGATGTAAATCTTTGTTGTCCAAAATTGCTGAAACATCATCAAAAACAAAGCCGCAGAATAGACTGTTCCAGTAGCAGGCTGCCACCACACCAACTATTAGTGCCACTTCCTTCAGGCTTACATCAGCCATCTTCCCTAAGAGCTTTCATGGACAACAGCTGAAATAAATAGAAAGAAACTTGAGTGGTTTTATTGACTAAAAACTAAACTTGATAAATAAAATCAAATTAAGACTTTTGATATAAGTTAATGGCACTATATATCAGTAACAGAGAAAGTTTTCCTCACATCTCATTCATTCTTTAGACAATTAAGCGGTTAAAAGAAGTACTTTCATTAAAGAGTTTCACGCCATAAAAAGCCCTCAAAAAGTGGATACTGTCTCTATTGCATTTCACATTTTACTAATAAAGAACTGAAATTGAAGATGACTTGTGATGTGATTTGTAGCAGATAGTTGTGCAGTTCAAGTGAATGCTACAAATTGGAGAACTGTGAAAATTAAGAGCTCTACAATCCTGAGTAAATTAACATGCTGACAACTCAGAGAATGAGGTTTTAAAAAGGACAGAAAATGTGTTAATTATTTTAAGTTGAAAGGTGTTTCTCACAAAACCTTTCAAAATTCATTAACAAAAACAATTTTCAAAACATTCTGAAGAACAAACAGGAAACTTGTAGAGCAAGAACAGGTAAAAAAGGACATTACTGATAATAAAAAGTTAAACTTACCATTGAAGCTCACACTTTGCTCTTTCGCATTCTTTTTAAAAGTTCACAAAAAGGTCATTTTTTCCTCAACTCTGCCCATTGCGCTGATGTCAACAAATGTTCATGAGAGTCCTGTCTCAAGAAAAATAGCACGTGAGGAAAACAGCACAAATAAACCTTGTATTATTTTATCCTATCTTTCATGAACTTCCTAATCTATAGAAATTATTAAATAGCAATTTTATGACTATTGCATAAATAATACATAGGTGGCCAGGTCAAAAGTTCAAGTTACTATGTATCAGATTGTTTGGAAACAGTTTTGCCCTGGAAGAATAAGCAAAAAGGCAATTACAGTACAAAGGCATCCTTTCTGACCACTGGTTGACACAACATGGCTTAGTGCCAATTGTTTGGACTAAAGATATTGAAAGACTACAGACAGTGGAACAGTGATTTAGT
The DNA here is from genome assembly GCF_013377495.2 of Cygnus atratus. Lineage (NCBI taxonomy): Eukaryota > Metazoa > Chordata > Aves > Anseriformes > Anatidae > Cygnus > Cygnus atratus. The sequence continues at coordinate 50,313,447 of NC_066362.1, forward strand.
TTTGAGAAAAAGGAGAGATGACTGAACAAATTATATAGCATTTCCCCCAAAACTAGAAAGTGGGGAAACATCTGTAAGGGCACAGAATAGGTAGTATTAGTCAGATAATGTGGATCAATAATATGTAAAAACACCAGCCTTGTATCTAGCAGGGTTCACACATTATAGATCTCAAATAACTAACCAGCTTTAAAGTGTTTGATTCTCCTAAGTCCTGAAATGCTTTTTTGTTTGTTTTTGTTTAACGTTATGTACTTTTTAATAACAGCATTCAAATTAAACTATAATATCCCGCAAAAAGAGGTGAGCAAAGCTATCTTTCCCAGACAGGTAATCTCAGTTGTGGTCTGCAGCCCTGGCCTGAGAGCACGACAATCACCTATCAGAATAGTGGTAAAGGTAAAGGAGCAGTGGCACTGCAAGGGACAAGTGCAACAAGATGCGGGTGCAGTTATACTAACACCATGACAAGGATCACTTAAAAGAAATCAGAACCAACTCAGTCACTGTTACTCACATAATAGCAAAGGTTTTCTCTTCTACGGTACTCGGAGCTCTGGCTATTGCTGTTATTTCAACCAAGAAAGAGCCTTTTTTTACTCGTCACCACCTTTGTAATAAAGAAGATAAAAAGCTATGTTAAATATCAAAGGATGCTTTTACGTCTTTATACTAGCCTGGATCAGAGTACTTTAGCCAAGATTGTCTGAACGTATATTGGCAGACATAGAAGTCTTATGAAAAACAAACAAACAAAAACACAAAGCATACTACAGGAATACATGGAAAGACATCCCCTTTTAGAACTTCAACCCACCAGAGGTTTATGTACTTTTTTTTTTTTACCCCCCTCCCCCAAGAACGTAGACAAGAAGAATCTGCTATTTCTTAGCCTGTGAGAAACAGTTTGAATTTCCTTGTTTGAATCAGCTTCTGAACAGTGTACTTCCTACTTTTTTAAGTTCACTAGCTCTGCTGAAAAGCAGTGATATTTGAAAAAGACCTACAAGTAGCGTGTAACGATTTTTCAACATAGAAACCTATATTTCTGAAATATCATGTTCTAAAAAGTAAGGGATGAGGTAACATTGCCATGCAGAACCAACCTAAAGATTTAAATTCCCCCTTTAAGAAAACTCATAATTAGGTGAAAAGGTTTTTGGTGAGTTGAGACTTCTTCTGTAAGTTTACTGTTCGCTTGGAGCAGCAAACCCTTGAAGATACTGCTTTGAGTTTCAGAGTCTAATTCTGAGGTAATTCTTAAATGTTCCTATTTCAGAAACAGCTACTGCCAAACAGCTGGGAAGAAAACAAGATAGATTCCTAAGCAGAGACTCCTATCCAAAGGAATGAATTTATCCAACCTCAATTGCTAACTCAACTACTTTTTGTAGGTTTGTACCTTTCCCTGTGCAGAATATGTTAACACAGCTACTTTACTTACCTTTTAATCCTAGGCAATTCTGATGCTCTTACAAGCCTTTATTTTTGTTCCCAACTTCTAGCATTTCTTCAATCCAGAACTCTAATTTTACATGACTGCTAACCACGCTGTTCCCTGACAATGCTACATTTACCTGCATGCCACCTGTAGGGAAAGTACTACTGTTTTCTTTTTAATCAAAGGGAACTCTAAAGCACATAAAGATTTTAGCCACATCCAAAGTCTGGTTTAAGCGGCTATCCCACCATCAGAAAAGTCTCTTTTAGAACTCTGGAAAAACTTTAACATCAAAATTTTCTTATTTGCTGCTTGCCCTCCCCTACACCTGTACATTTCAAATGTCACTAATGCAAATACATGGCTGTAAGTTTTCCTCTTCAGACAAGTATTTGAGCCACAGACATTCGCAAACAATTCTTAACAACTTACTAAATTTAATGTAAGGGCAAACACGTTCAACAAAACGCTTTGTTCTGGTTTTAGCAACAAGTCATGCAACACAGTGCTTGAACTGCTGCAAGCTTGGTAATCTCAAATGCATCCCAGCAGATCGCCCTCACTTTTGCAGTGTGCAAAAGCTCACTTGGCAACAGAAGGGCATAACAAATCCGGAAGGGCCCGCATTTTCCAGCAACCTGCTTCTGCAAGCAAGAGAAAAATGGGAAATTCAAGGTCACATACAATCTGTAGACTGCACAAAACTGCAGCGTGGATAATTGACTACTGCTCACTCGCACTCTGGCCTTCTGAGATCTTATTTTTCTCGAAAAAGCTAAAGTCAGGAAAATCACTTTTTCCATCTGGTCTGACTACAGAGTAGTTTAACATTCTTGCTGAATTAAAGCATAAATATTGGAAAGGTGTCTTTGCTGCCCTTTATGATAGATAGCATGACAAGGAAAGGAGGACTCATCATCAAAACCAGAACCTCCTATCTGTTGCTACAACGGAGTCCACCAAACTCCATACTCAGAATGGTCAACAATGAGGGAGGCTTGTAAAAGCTAATCTGTACTTGGTACGTCAGGCAGCAGTATGTCTGCCATTAATCTCAGAGGAAAACAGCAATTGTTATCTGGCAGCCAACACTCTTCATATCAACTAATTTGTTCTCATTTTGGCATTGGAAAGCAAGAAGCCATCTAAGGAGTATACAAGACAAAGAAACTCATAGATCACAGATGTGTAAGAGGTTGCTAAAGCTTTGGCATGACTGGGCTCCTCAAACGAGTCACAGTGAGTGGATACACTCACTCCCTTTCTCACTCAACAGGCATATGGAAATTTGGTAGCAACACAAGCATGGGCTTGCAAGTGCTAGTATTTCACCATTTCGAGCGATGGATGTATTGATAGGTATCTGTAAAACATGCTACTCAACAATTTCTTTTTTTTTTTTTTTAAACACAGGCTTGCTGTGATGGAGAACCACATAACTGACTGGTCCAACTCACGTAAACAGGTTGATTGTCCCTCAATATTTAAAATTTTTTTTTTTTAAACTCACCAACCTTTTACTTTCATAACTCCTAAAATTGTACCTTTGATACTTTAATCAGCCCTTGGGCTGTATGACTGCCAATTCATGATCTACAAACAACCACCAAGCCCTAATTTGACTGTATGAAATCAGGACTGACAAGTACTTCATTTCCAAGATTTCTGCCAAACGTTTTAATTTACAACAATACTTGAAACTGTCAGGAAGAATATACAGTTGAATATACAAATATTACAGTTTGCCACAAACAATAAGTGGCAAGATACGCCTTGAAAGACAGATGCTACATGACTGTGAGAGCTGATTGTGGAAAAATACCATGCCGAAGCCGCATACAATACCTGCTTGTAAGGCTAGTTTTCTCAAGCTGTTCGACACAGAAATCTGCATTCTGCACTGCACCATTTCCATGCATGTTCATAGACAGATACAAAGTGAAAAGGATGGAAAAGAAACAGAGCTCTCCAGCAGGTTTGGTTTGTAAGGCATGCAACCTTCCTCCCCCAACACGTTGAGAATCCTTTACCGGTTCATGCAGTCTTTTTCAAGATTTACAGGCAGTAGGAATATATGAGAAAAAACAAAACACTTTTGGAGAAGTAGGAGAACAAGAAAATGTTTCTCCACAATTACAACCAAATCCATGACAATACAAACAGATGAGAGCAGCATGCCTCAAAATATAAAAGTCTGCACAAAAAAATGAACACAAATATGCACAAAAACCAGAGATGCTCTGCATCCTCACTTGGGAAATTTGGAAGTATGGATGTCCCCTTTTGCCCATATGAATTTAGGCGAAATTAGGTTGTATTTAGGCAGGAGTACAGTTGCAGTCCCTAAAAAAGCAACAGGTATCTACCACTATACCATTAGCTATCAGCTAATAAACATGTTATCTGCCACCTTACATCAACATTTAAGGAGACAATCAATTTATGTTCAGATAAACCTTATGACCTAATTTTAGGAACTTAAATACATTTTAAATTTCTCTTCTGCTGGGTAATGGCACTTGCTTCTTTTACTCCTCTGAAGGGTATTAATAACTATTTCTGTTTTGATATGGTCTACTTGAAAGAAAACGCTCCAAGTAATATATATTATATGTTTCTTCTTTAGAAAAAAAAAATTGTGGCAGTGATAGAATTATTGAAAACCATAGCATTTCTGTATGGGAAAACACCTGTACAATCCACCTACCCCTCCTCAGCATTCCCAGCAAAGCTGAGTGGAACAAACATATTCATTAAAGTTCATCTCAAACAGTTGCCACAACTGCAAAGTTTTCATCTCTTCCAATTTTTGTATGAGAGCTCCTATTATTTCTGAAAAAAATCAGCAAAATTTACATATTAATATTTGCAGCTTTTGACAGTATTTTAAAATTTAGTTCAAGCTCTCAGAAAACTAAAAAAAATCAATTTACTGTCCATAAAACAGAATTGTTAATATATTCTAAAGACTCCTGTTTATTATTCTAAGAATATTTTCATTGATGCTTCATTAAAGACTAAATATTAAAAATACACCTGACACTTAGTCATACGAAGACGTCAGCAACTATTCTGTGGAATTGTCAATACAAGTATCAATAAGGAAATAGTGTGTAACTCCACAGAGTCATTTTACACGCATAAAGCATTGTCTGTTAATGTGAAACATAATTATTATGTAAATCTCAAGGAACTTAATTTTGTGTAGATTAATTAGGCAACTGAAAACAGAAACAAAGCAATTTACAAAGGGATCAGGAAGTTTCTTGAAATGCTTTGCAAACAAACTAACGATCATTTATGCACATACCTAATCATAAAACGTGGTTCTCCGCTCTCTCACTTGGAATTCTAAACACCAGCAAAGAGATACCCATACATGGAGGAGCTGCCAAAAAACAGCTGGGCATCTTATTTGCTTTGGATAAATGGACTTTGATAATAATCGACACCCCAAACTATTTAAAACATATTTAAAGTGCACACAATTGACTTAAATTATCAATAGTGTAATAAAAGAACTGTTAAAACCACAATTTTTTATTTTTACAGATAAGCAACAAGTTAATCTGATACTGAAATGAGGAACATCAGCACTGATATATACAACAGACTGCCAAAGCCAGTAGCTTTGTCACTTTAAAATAGTGTTTTAATTCAGTACCTCAGGCTCCACTACTATCCCCACTGGTCTTGCCTACTTACCTACATTTTCTGTGTTTTGTTTTGGTTTGGTTTTCCTGCTAAACCTAATACTCCTTCTAACTTGTTATCAATGTTTAATAACGGAAAGATATCACTATTTCCTTTCTGTTGTCCCTTTCCAACAAAGCCTTTAAATTTATCATCCCTTTAAAATGTCACTCCAAGGTACAACTCCAGTATGAATCAACTTAGATGCACAGCTGACATTTTAATGATTGGGCTTGGATCATATATGAGAGAAGGCAAGCTGTATTCGGGAAGACAGGAAGAAGAATGCAAAACATGCCTGGACTCCTTTTCTTCTTGCTGAGACCCAGAACAGAACAAATATAACAAGATAAGTTTTAATGCAGCAACCTTCTTCTGCAAACATGAAGCAATTTTCATTCCCCAGGAAGGGAATAGATCCCTGTCTTCTGAAGAAGCACAGTTCTGAAGAATTGACTAGATGAAAAATGGCAGCTCTGACTTGAGTAAGAACCTGTGCTGAATGCCAGAGGAAAGATTTCCCAGGGCGAAGACTGATAGGAGTTTGCTAGCAACCAAGTAGTTTAACATTCAGACATTTTAGGGTATCCTGGTACAAAAAAGGATCAAAGCTTAAACATGGCTAAGAGGAAGATACTGGCTTAGCTGGTGGTTTAGCAGCTTCAGTTTGTTTCAACAGTCAGTTGAAATACAAATACCTGAAATACACAAATACACATGTAAGGTAATATACACCTTAAAATCATTAAGAGGACTTCAGTACCACTTTTTTTTTTCTTCCTACCAAGCCATATATTCAAACAAAAAACAAAATAATACCTTGTATATTTACACTGAACAACATGATTTGTTTCCTTAACAGGACACTGATGCAAAAACTGTCCCTAAAATAACATTCAAACAGATTGACACTCTCAGTGTTCCAGAAAACACAAACAGTAGAAACTGCGTGTTCATTAACTCCAAAGAGCAGATGAACAAAAACTACATGGGTGGCATAAGCTGAAAAGACTTTGCTATGCATGTCCTTATTTAGCAAGCTTGGTCTGTATATGATGAATTCTGTTTGTTTTCTTGTTTTGAAATGACATTCCATTTGATCTCTCATAATGCAGTTTCTGAATTAGCTCTTTGAAATAGCATGGTGTTATCAAAACTGTGGCTTAACATGGATGCCTTCTCTTCTACCAGGGAGCTCTGCTATGGAGCTAAAATGTTTTCCGGCTCCAGAACTACAAACATGTATGTATTCTCACCGAACGAAGATCAACTTACATAAATGTTATATGGAGAGGGATGTCAAGGCAGAAAAAAACAAAATATTAACTCACTTGCTCTAAGCCACTCTGCATTTTAAACATTTTGTCACTTTATGTGGGATATACATTTCCATTCTTTTCACTCGTTTCGTTTTCAGTTTTCACACCTCCCTCAATATCTGCTTTAGTTCTGCATCAATCTTCTTTATTAGCTGCACTACGGAATTATAACTGAGATGTACTTACACTACCAGTATATGTAATAAGTATTTTATCTTGATTCCATAACAGAAGACCACAAAAAAAAGCTGAAATACATTAAACAGATATATTAGCCTCTACAGCTTATTAAGCTATAGAAGAGGATAAAAAAAAGATGTTTCTATTCAGAGGCATCATAACATAGAACGGTTTGGGTTGGAAGGGACCTTAAAGACCATCTAGTTCCAAGGACACCTCCCACCAGACCAGGTTGCCCAAAGCCCCATCCAGCCTGGCCTTGAACACCTCCAAGGATGGGGCATCCACAGCTTCTCTGGGCAGCGTATGCCAGTGTCTCACCATCCTCTGAGTGAAAAATTTCTTCCGAATACCTAATCTAAACCTACTCTTGTTTAGTTTAAAGCCATTACCCCTTGTCTTGTCGCTCTACTCCCTGACAAAGAGTCCTTCCCCAGCTTTACTATAGGCCCCCTTTGGGTACCAGAAGGCTTCAACGAGGTCTCCAGGGAACCTTCTCTTCTTCAGGCTGAACAACCCCAACTGCCTCAGCCTGTCTTCATAGGAGAGGTGCTCCAGCCCTCTGATCAGCCTTGTGGCCCTCCTCTATGTCTTTGTCCTTGTGCTGGGGGCCCCAGAGCTGAATACAGGGCTTCAAGTGGGGTCTCACGAGAGCAGAGCAGAGCAGAGGGGGACAATCACCTCCCTCGCCCTGCTGGCCACACTGCTTTTGATGCAGCCCAGGATACAGTTGGCTTTCTGGGCTGCAGGCGCACATTGCCAGCTCATGTTGAGCTTTTAATCCATCAACACCCCCAGGTCCTTCTCCTCAGTGCTGCTCTCAATCCATTCTCTGCTCAGCTTGTGCTTGGGACTGCCCTGACCTAGGTGCAAGACTTTGCACTAGGCTTTGTTGAACTTCATGAATGTAATGAATGGATTATTTTATTTTCTAAATCACAGGGGAATCAAAATCCATTTTCTGAAAGCTCACTTTGCAGCAAGGCAGCATTATTCTCTGTGGGTCACCTGCTTCACCTATGAAGTCACTTCTGTTAGGGATTCATTGTTTTACACTCAATCATGATCAATTTTATTTTTTGCAACATTTTCCATTTTAGAAATACAATCCAGTCTCTCTTCCTTTTCCTTTTTCTTTCTTTACCAGAAGGGTTTTTAGATATTGGAATGGGCTGCTCAGGAAGTGGTTTAGTCACCGTCCCTGGAGGTCTTTAAAAGACGTTTAGATGTAGAGCTTAGCGATATGGTTTAGTGGAGGACTTGTTAGTGTTAGGTCAGAGGTTGGACTAGGTGATCTCGGAGGTCTCTTCCAACACAGAGGATTCTGTGATTCCTCTCCCCTAACCATGAAGTTTACTCTTTTTACATAGAGAGATATAACTAACCAACCTCTGGGTGACATATAAGCCTTTACCTTCAATCAAGAGTTAAGGCTTACAACATGACTAGAACAAGTTACGTAACTAGTAGGTGTGTCGAGCATCTTGCATCTTGTCAGCCGTCATTAAATAGCAATGCTGATTAAGCAACAGCAAAGAAGAAGAAAAGGATGAATAATCCAGAAGAAGGTAAAACTCAAAAGATTACCACCTTTGTCTTTTGATTAAGAAAAAGAATCATCTTCTGCTTTTAACACATCTGTTGAACGAACACATAATGCATAAAGTCACTTCACGTGGTTACTGGTTTTCCTTTTTTATTTAGGATGCATTCACGCCTAGTTAGCTATAGCAGTGGACCCCGAACCTTTTGGGCCGTCGGACCACTACCAACGCTCAGCCACCCTCGCCGGCTGGCAGCGCTCACGGGACCCCGGCATTTTATGGATGCAGCGCTCCGGGGCCCGATCAGCGGCTACCTGCAGGCCGGGGACACGCAGAGAAGCGCACACACACCCGCAGGGGCCGGGAGAGGGCACGCTGCCTCTGGGGCATCCCCCGTTAGGGAACCCGAGGAAAGGAGTGGAGCGGGCCGGGGAAGCTCGGGGACCGAGGCCGCACCGGAGCCCGACCCGAAGCAGCAAGAAGCACCACCGCGGGCAGCAGCGGCTCCGCCGAGCCCTCCCCCGGGACCCCGTGAGCAGAGGGCAGCCCCAGCCAACCGCCGCCACCGCCCGCCCTACCTGACTGAGGCCTCCGCACATCCGCCGCCACCGCCCCCAGCTGTCGCTGCCCAAGCAAAGGATGTCGGGACAGCGCTCCCCTCGGGGAGCCGGGGCGTGCCGGGAGCCGCGCGCCATGCTGGGACTCGTAGTCCGCCGCGAGGGCCCTAGGCCCGCCTGGGCGGCACCGCGCCTCGTTGTCTCTCCCCGCCCCTGCGCGTCTCCCGGTTCCAGATACCGGAGCCGCCGGGCGAGGCTGCGGGCGTCGCCTGGCAGCGGCCTCCGTTGTCGCCGCCGCCGCCCTGGCGGAGCGGTGAGGCAAAGGGGCGGCCCGAGGGGCTGCGGCCGGGGCCGTCGGGGGCTGCGCTGCTGCCGGCCGGGGGGAGGCGGGTGGAAGGCGGCCGGGGCTGGGGGACCAGTAGGGGGGCTCTGCCCCTGCCCCTGCCCCTGCCCCTGCCCCTGCCCCTGCTGAGGCGTCCGGGGGTGCCGGGTCGGGCAGTCTGCGAGTTCAGCAGGGTCTAAAACGGGGGCATGGCTGGGACACCCTGCAGGGACGGCGGTCTGTCTGTCCCTGCGGCATCTCGGGAGGGGGTGTGTCAGGTGGAAGGAAATGGGAGCCCTGCACAAGGTGCTTTGTGGCTGGGGTGTAGTGCTCTGTAGAGCTAGTGTATCGGAGCTAGTCTGGGTGACCTAGTTTGGAAATCCTAAGTAGCTTAATCTGGGTTAGTTCCACTAAACTAACAGAAAGTTAGCGCATGTCTCACCTGTCTTTGCTGCTTCTCGGGATTCAGTCTCGCTCAAGTATCTATGACTGTGATACGCATTGTATGCATGTTATGGTAGAAGAGCAGCTGTTTGTACTGGTGCCCAATGTCCCTGTGATGATGAGGAATCTGCGTGATGCTTGGGCTGCTTCTGCTTTGCGCAGTCTCTGGTAGGCCGTCCTGGATGTCCTACCAAGTTCTGATAGTACGTGAGCATGCCCAGCGCTCCTATTTTATCAGTCCTTACTGAATTTTATAGCATCAGGCTATTTTATGTATGTTTGGTGCCTAAAGTAAGTCAAGAAAATCTTGTGATGGCTACCATCAAATGCATGTATATTTCACATTTTTTAGAGCCCTGATCTCCTTGTCTCACCACGCAGACCTTCTGTCAAATAAAAGCACGCATTCTACCAAGTGGATGGGATCAGCTAAATTTTATGAAGAATTAACTTCCCTTTTATTGTCCTTAAATATGTATATACTGTAAAACATACTTCACGCTTAGGTTGTGCCCCCCTATATCTTACTGTAGATGGTCTCACAACAATTTGGATTATTTTCTTTATATCTCTCTTCCTTTTGATACCATTTCAAGACTGATACTTTCTTAAAGACATTTTATAAGTTAAGGAAAAGGATTTTTAAACAAGAAAGGTAGGGAAAGATCAACAGTAGTAAGGTTGTGCATTTACTCTCAGAATAGATTTGATAGTCATATATATATATATTCTACATCTCATTAAATGTTAAAAACTGTATTAGTGTTAAAAAATTTATTAGTTAATCCAAGTAACACTGGATGAACTGAAAAACTGAGAATGCCAAGACCAGTTATGTACCTGCATGTAATTTTCTTGTATTTTCCTTTGTCATCTACAACAAAGCAGAAAAGTAAGATTTATATATATATAATCAAAGAATGGTTTGGGTTGGAAGGAACTTTAAAGAACACCCAGTTCCAACCCCCCTGCCATGTGCAGGTACACCACCCACCAGACCAGGTTGCTCAAAGCCCCATCCAGCCTGGCCTTGAACACTTCCATGGATGGGGCACCCACAGCTTCTCAACCTGTGCCAGTGCTTCACCACATTCTGAATAAAGAATTTCCTTCTTATATCTAATCTAAACCTACCTTCTTTTAATTTAAAGCTATATCATCCTTACCAAGTCATGTTTTTTATGGAATGTGAGGTTTCTAAAACATTTAATAAACACTAAAGAAATGATAAATACAGGGAGCTGTTAGGTAATTCGCATATTCAAAGAAGATGAGGAAAGGGTGATTTTTATCTTCCCTTAGGGGTAAAGCTAGATTTCAGAGTTTTACAGCTCTTCTCTCAGATTGCTCAGGAATATATTCTGCAAAAGTAATACCTGTTCAGACTTTCATTAAAGATGGAAGTTTGAGTTGTTGAATGTTTAAATGATGAACAGTGAATGAGGTAGCAGATCTTGAGATACGCTTAGCATACACCTTTGTTATGGTTATTGATTCAGCTTGATTTTTTCCAGTAAAATATATATCCTTTTTGCATCATCAAGTTTATTGAATATTAATGAATTAAACATCCTAGTTGGTTTTATTATTTTTTACTTAATTTTCCTAACCATTTATACTATATTTATAATTTAAGGGCAATATGTAAATAAATTTTCAAAAGTTTTTTTTTTTTTTTTTTGAAACTTGGCAGAATCTGCTTTTTAAGGTTTGGCAATATAGGTCAGAGACAGCTCTGAAAAACATAGTAATCCAAGTCTTCCAATCTCTTTTGTCTTTTTCAGGTATTGCATTGACTTCCAGGTACATGACAAGTCACAGTCACCTATAGCATCTGGCTGGTAAGCAGTAGAACAAAACTGTGCATTACTTCCAATTTATATATTTGTCTGTTTGCAGATTGTCTACTGTCCTGTCTCAATTCAAGTATTCTAATCAAAAGGAAAGGATGCTTAATACAAGAGTTTGGTATCTTAAAAATGAGTATCAAGAAATGGACGCTTGTGGCATCAAACTGAAGCAGGTGTTGGTTGTGTTTTAAATACATAGGAAATAATGATTTTGTCAATATAAGGAGATTTTTATCATGCAAGTGCAGATTCAAGAGAAATTGGAAAGAACGACATTTAGAAGTGAAAAATGAGGTTTCACATGCATCTTGATGTTCGGTGTTTGAATCACAAATTCTTTGATTTTGCATGATCTAATTTGTAACTTAAAAAATGGTTTTACTATAGTCTACTTAGACTACAGTCTACTTATTTACAATGGAGCAAAATGTGAACTGAATGTTAATCAGTACATTTATTAAAAAATCCATACGGTTATTAATATCATCTTGTGTTGTTCACTAGCTGGCCTCCTTTAAGTCATATGATAAATAACTGATGGGCAGTGCTAATGTCTCATAACTGTTATTTCTGTATTTCTTTTCCAAGAAAATACTATAAAATCAATATGGCACCCATTTTAGATTGGAAGAAGCTTATGAGAGTTGATCCAGATGCTTTGCCTTGTCAAGAGGAACTAGCAGACAGATTGCTAGAGACTGTGTCCAAGGTACTCAAGGGGAAAACAGAATGTACTGGTTTTGCTATGCATTCTCCTCTGAACTGTCTCTGGTCTGTCACATGCATAAATGCTTTATTTTGTGAATTTCATCGATATTTGTATAAAAACACTGTTGTCTCTTTAGGTTGATGGGAAAATCTTGAAAAATGAAACTCCTGAACAGTTGATACATCTTTTTAAAATTACTCAGTCACTAATGAAGGTTTGTATTAATCCTCACTTACTACAGTTCTGTAGGTACATCTGCTTATTTTTTATTTCAATGAAAACATGATTACTTTTTTTTTTTTTCTCTTTATCTACATTGTGCGTACTGGTTACTCTTACAAGGATTTGTGTACTAAATGTGTGCGTGCAACAGAGTAACTGTTTGCAGCACTTAGGGTTATGGCACATACCAGTGGGAAATGAAGTGAACAAGTGAACGTAGTTACGTAGTTAGGGAATCTTAGTTTTACAGGTAATGCAAAGATATTTCACAAAGAAGTTAGATGTAGTAAGTAATTGATTATGATTTTAACTTTAATCAAAGTTTTTATGGTAGGTTGATGTTTTGGAGTAACTTTAAAACTGTCACTGCAAATGGAAGAAACTTGGCTATCCTGAAACTGATCCTATAAGTCTATTACATTTTGTATTTACTCATAAACATACCAAAAACAAGAAATAAAAGCTGCACACGTTGGTCTTAGGATTTTTTTTATTTTTATTTTTTATTACTATTCTCAGCTACATGCTTTTGAATGTTCAGACAGCTTCTTAGAATAAATTACTAAAGAAAATATTTCAACGGTCTGAAGTTCTTAATTGTAGGGAAAATGAGTGGTTTCCTTTGTTTGAAGAGAAAAATGTTCTTTTGTAAATGTTTTCATACTTCTAAATGCATGGTCCATGGAATACTCTTTTAGTTTATGTTAGTAAATCTTTTTTCTTTGCTTACTATGCTTTTTTTGCCAGATGAAAGCTCAAGAGGTGGAGCTGGCACTAGAGGAAGTTGAAAAAGCTGGGGAAGAACAAGCCAAATGTGGTAAGCAAACCTTAAGCTATTCATAAATGATTTGTTAAATATAATATATTTGTTTCTTTTTAATTTAACAAAGTTAATAAAATACTGACTGATATGAAGTCAGTTGCCTCAGTGGGGCTAAATATTTAAAGGCTGTGAAGTTAACCATTGTTGCTTTATGTACCTTGCTGGTTAATTCTCTGTGCCTATTCTATTTTAACAGAAAATCTATTTAAAACAAAAGTGATGAAGCTGGAAAATGAATTAGAGGTATGTTTTAAAATTTTGTTTATAGAATGCTGCTTTTTTTTTTTTTTTACACTACTGTTTTAAATAGCTAAGGAAATATAATAGCCCTAAGCTTTAGTTAATCCTTTTTACTAGCTTTTGAATATTCATCAGCCTCATTTTTAAAAAGACTTCTATCTACAATAAAATTGTCTTTATTTGAATAAATCTCTTTTTTTTAATTAATTTTTTTTTTTTCAAAGAAGCTAGTGAGGCCTTCCTGTTGCTTTTCCGGAACATTAGGCTTAGTATCGGTCTTCTCTTCTCTTCTCTTCTCTTCTCTTCTCTTCTCTTCTCTTCTCTTCTCTTCTCTTCTCTTCTCTTCTCTTCTCTTCTCTTCTCTTCTCATTTATTGCTATTTTGAAGAACAGTACTATATTTATTACATCGTTTTAATGCTCTTAAGATGGCACAAAGATCTGCTGGTGGTCGTGATACTCGTTTTTTGCGTGATGAGATCCGCCAACTGGAGAAACAAGTAGAACAAAAAGAGAGACAGTTAATGGAAATAGAAAAGGAATTGGAAAAAGAGAAGAAAGTGAATGAACAGGTAAGAATGGCCTGACATCTCTAAACCAGTTCTGGAACTGTGTTTGAAAGTTTCATGTTTTGAAAAGAGCCTCTGAAATTTAAAAAAAAAAAAAAAAAAATGAAATAGGACCACTGTGCATTCGTTTTCTGTTTTGTTTCTGGAGTTCGTTGCTTTCATAGTTTATGTTAGCAATATACATATGTATATATATGCATGCACACACACAGTAAGGATTTTATCATCTTATTCTAGCTTGCTCTTCGAAATGAAGATACAGAAAATGAAAACATCAAATTAAGGAGAGAGGTTAGTAAAGAATTAATACTGATAAACAATATATATTATTAGTTTTCTACATATTTTTGGGGAGTGATATGGTATTTAATTCTGTTCTGGAATATCTCCTAGGTACTGGAGATATTGATTATGACATTTTAATCAGGTTTCACAAAATTTATCATAGATCTCTTCAAGGGAAACTTAGCTAATTGAGGTCAGGAGCTGTCTATGCTTGAATTTACACAGCCCTAAGATAATTTGGCTTTGGACTTTGTCTTCTTGAGCAGTTAGTATTTTTCTTAAATACTGTTGACAAAGAGATTTGATGGATAGTGGACAGGATTTGGTTTAAGCTTGCTGCTTTTGCTAAGATAAAATTTTTACAAAAATTAGTTAATATAAGAACAAATGAAAAGATAGAGTTAACATTATTTAATACTTTTTTTTCTTAAATCAGTCTCGTAAAACATTTTTGCTGGTTGTTTTTATACCTTTATTACCTCTAATCTTGGTCTGTGGCAGAATAAAATGGACAGCAACAATTACAATTAATGTTCTGGTGGAAACTTGAGAATTCCTCAAATGTGCCCTTTTACCTACGTGCATGTATGTGTGTATGTACACACATGCACAGGTATATGGAAAATTTTACTTTGGACTTTATGTTGATTCCTATTTAGTCTTTCTAAAGCAAAGATAATCTAATATTTTTCATGCTTTGTTCTCTTGGTCTTGTTCTCTCCTTTTTAATCTGAAGAAAAAACAAATAAAGAGAAAGGTGAGGCTTGTAAGTTTTTAAAAGCATACAGTAGGAATTTGGATGGTGTTTGTCTTAGCTCTTTGTGTTAGCTTATTAGAAAAGCAACAACTTTGTCTTCAGCTCTTCAAAATAGATTTATTTTTGGATTGCTTTCTGTGCAGAATGAACAATTACGTCAGGATGTAATTGACTACCAGAGGCAAATAGATTCTCAAAAAGAAACAGTTCTGTCACGAAGAGGAGATTATTCTGATTACAGATCTCAGTTGTCCAAAAAGAACTTTGAGCTTGTCCAGTATTTGGATGAAATTCAGGTAAAATGGATGCTGTTGAGTATTTATTAGACTCTTCTGACAATAGTATTTTTCACAAAGCTATGCCAATTTACAGACTAAGTGACATGGGGCAAGGGAATATGTAATGCAGTTGGGTTCTGTGATTCATAAACTCTCCATCTGTGAATGTCTGAGGTATTGAAGTTACTGACACGGGTCTTTTAGAGTAATTTTTTAGTGCTTAGTCATTAGGATTTGTTGAAATCGAGGATCCAGAGGTCAAATACTCTCTTCTGTGCTAATTTATACTTTCAAGTATTACATTTAAGGTAGCTTTCAATTACTGGTTATTCAGGTATTAAGATGCATACTTTTTAAAAGCAGTTGCTTTAATTCTGCAGAATTTGACTGAAACTAATGAGAAGTTAGACATTCAAAACCAAGAAATGAGAAAGAATCTTGAGGAATCAGTGCAAGAAATGGAAAAGATGACAGATGAATATAATAAAATGAAACTAATTGTGCAACAATCTGATATTGTTATGGATCAGTTAAGAAAGGAGAAAGAACAGTACAAATTTCAAGTAAGAACTAACTTATATTATTGAATGTATTTTTTTTGCTTTTATATTGTATCATCATATTTTTCCTTAACTTCAAAAATGTTCAACAACTCCAGTTAAAGCACACTGCTGAAATAATTACTAAAAATAATGTGATCTTTAAGCTTGATGCAAATTTTAAAACTTGATTGCAGATCACAAAATACTTTCATAAAGAGTGTTAGACTTCACATGTTCTAGGAGCCAGAACTATACCTTGCTGCCATAATGTTTTTCTGCTAAGTTGTATGTCTGCGTTTGTTGTTGCATGTTGTTTAAGCAAAACAGTTTTGTGATACCATATTGATCCAAATTGCACCTCTAGGTTCAGGAGCTTTCAGACCAGCTGAAAGCAAAGAATGAGGAAGATGATCCACTCATGGCAGCTGTAAATGAAAAAGTTGAAGAATGGAAGGTACTTCTAATACTTTTTGGCTATTTTTTAGGAATTGCTTCAAGAATTCTGATGGTATTTTATCTTCCTTTTCAGAAAATCTTAGCTTCAAAAGATGATGAACTCATAGAGTATCAGCAAATGTTGTTTAACATGAAAGAGGAAATAAAAATGGCCCGACTTGATGTAGACAGAAATAGTATACTGGCCCTTCAGCAGGTACAGTCCGTCTGATAAATTACACACACAGAAATTACCATTCTGTAGGTAAGCTAGTGACCAAATAATTTAGTCTTTCATAGTTTGCAAAGACCAGAATCTGTGTCATTCACATTTGAGAATTACGAGGCAGGTTGATTTATTCCACAACAAGGTTAGCTTAATATTGCACAAATGAACGTTCCTTTTCTGTATGAATTGAGCTTTTGGTAGTTGGTTCTGTTACTTTCATATTTATCTTTTCTAACTGTAACTAGAATGATTGTTTTAACACCTAAGCATCCAGAATTTAATGCTGTTAAATTACAGTAAATCGGTTAGTCAAGGAAAAGTCTTACCTAGAGGTTTTAACTTGTGTGTCCTCTTGTCTTGCTTGGTGCTATACTGTTCAAGTCTGTGGTTCAGCATGTTACAGAGCTAGCTGAATTAGGTGCATTTTTTATTAATCTCAAATTAGATAATTCTTCATGATCTTGTATTTTCCCACTTTCTTGAAAAACTATAAAACATTTAAAAAAATCTCACAGCCCTTTAGGAGCCCCAATATCAAACAATATGCTTTCCATAATGTATATGTATCAGGAGGATTTCCTGCCTTCTTCAGGTGTTTTTTGAATAAATGTATCATTACATGTAATCTTACAGAAAAAAAAAGGATTAAAAACAAACAAAAAAAAACCTTACATTCCAGTTAGCCTCTGATGATCAGAAGACAAAAGTATCTGAAAAGATCTTTGATAAGCAGTCACGCAGTGTGTTTTTAGCTGACTAGATTGCTGTAAAAGTTGCTTTTTTGGATGACAATCATGAGCATGTCATTCTGAAGAGTTTTATGGAAATGAGTGTATTTTAAAATAAGGCATTTAAAAATTAAATCAAGCTACAGCATTGTGTTGTAACACAAAATGGACCAAGCTTGTTACGGTTCGATATATGTTCACATTTGAAAGGGTTATAGTTAGCTCTTTACAGCTTTGCTAAGTGGTGTATCTTTAGATTTAAAATGTGGTGATATTTTTCCTTTAAGAAAGACTGAGCTTCTGTTTTTCATAACTTTGGTATAAAGTAAGGTCAGCAACTCTTGAGATTTCTATATTGTAATTATTTTCTGTAACTTTTTTCCAAGTCTATTTTTTCTTTTTTTTATTTATATTCATCACACAAAAAATACTACTGCGTTCTGTGATAAAGTTCATGTATAAGCCTAGAGTCTGTGTGTACCTATGGATGTATATGCATACAAAGCAAGATTTGGTATGAATTTTTAAAAGTTGGATGACTTGTTGAAAGGCAAAATAGGTGTCATGTATGATGGATTGTTAGTCTTCCCAATCTTTAATATATATGTATACCTCAGTTCCTACTACCTGCTTAGGAGGAGGTAGTAAGAAATCTGTTTGGTCTAAAACTTCTTATCATGCACTGACTTAACTCTAAGAGAACTGTTCCATTTAAAATTGATCATTAAGCACTGCTTTAGTGTCAGTGTGATAGTGTTGTGTGAATGCTTTATTTTTACTCTTTTATTTTTCCTGCTTTGCCTTTATCTATCCAACTTCTAGATAATGTCTGAACTCTATGTTGTAAGTACAGTATGTTTGCTTGTTCTATAATTTTATTGTGTCTTTGTATTAACTGCTTTTCATTTCTCCATTTTGATTTTGAAGAAATGTGGTGTTCTGTATTGGTAGTTTCCCTGTCAGTAAAGAATTTCTTTAATGGAGCTTTTTGCGTGTGTGTGTGTGTGTAATGTGCAAGAGTGAGATGGTCAGTGAAGAAGAATTTCTTTTAATTTTTTTTTTTAGGGTGTGCAAGAGCGAGATGCTCAGATAAGACTTCTTACTGAGCAAGTCGAACAGTATACCAAAGAAATGGAACAAAATGCATTTCTTATTGAGGAATTAAAAAATGATCTCCAAAAAGATAAAGGTAAGTTGACCATTTTATTTTAAGGTATATTAAAAAGAAAATAAAAAGCAACAAATTTGCTGTATATTCTTTATTCTTTAGAAATACAGAAAAATGTTTGCCATATTTGAGTAATACTAATCTAAAATTTTTGTTCCTTTCCATTTATCAAGCATGCAAAACGGTTTAAATTTATTTACAGTGCTCCAGTGGGTTTTAGAGGTAATATAGTGCCTAATAAAACTATACCTGTATAGTTAATTAATGTTACATATATTAAATATATAATAATGTTACATATTACATACGTTATAGGTTAAAGTATAAGATACGTCTCAGCTCAGCTTTGTAAAGAGTTGCAGATGATTAGTAACGTATAATTAAAAACAAATTCCCTTTTGTGCATACTTGAGGGTTGTTTGAATGAATGATTAAAAAAAAGCAATAACATAATCTTTTTTAATTACTTAATTGAGAGCAGATAATGAAGATCTCCTTTATAACATCATCTGAAGTGTTTCTTGCTGAGATAGCAAGAATTCCTAGTTGAATTGTTGATCAAGGTTTTTCTTTCCAGGTCTCTCAACTCTTGTTCAGCAGAATCGTTTAGGAGAAATGCAGGAAAAGTTAAACTTGCTAGAGGAGAGAACAAAGGAGGCTGAGAAGTCTGCAGAACTAGCCGAAGCAGATGCTAAAGAAAAGGACAAAGAACTTGTTGAGGCTCTGAAACGAATGAAAGACTATGAACTGGTAAACAATTTGTCAGAGTGGACAGGGTATTTCATCGTATTTTTAGCAGATCATTTTCTGCTTGCATGTTTATTGACAGTGTTCTAATTAGAACTTAAATGTATGACTTCTGATGCTATTTTATTTTCTTTTTCTTTCATAATACCTCTAGAGGTTACTGATTGCATGTTTGTTAACAATACTTAACTTTTGCAAGTTGACAATTTTAGCATATGAGTAGGGGCTTCTGAAACACGTTGAACATTAATTGAATTATCAAGATAGGATTCTTCAAAGAATCCCATAATAAGAGGGTTCAATAAGAGGGTTTCTGGAGAGCGTGGAAGATAGCTTCCTGATGCAGCTGGTTAGAGAGCCTACCAGGGCAGGTGCCCCGCTAGACCTTCTGTTCACAAACAGTGACGGACTGGTGGGAGATGTGGTGGTCGAGAGCTGTCTTGGGCAGAGTGACCACGAAATGGTTCAGTTCTCTATTCTTGGCAAAGTCAGGAAGGGGACCAGTAAAACCACTGTCTTGGACTTCCGGAGGGCTGACTTTGAGCTGTTCAGGACACTGGTTGGCAGAGTCCCTTGGGAGGAGGTTCTGAAGGGCAGAGGAGTCCAGGAAGGCTGGGCACTCTTCAAGAAGGAAATCTTAATGGCTCAGGAGCGGTCTGTCCCCACGTGCCCAAAGACGAGCCGGCGCGGAACTAGACCGGCCTGGCTGAACAGAGAGTTGTGGCTCGAGCTTAGGAGAAAAAGGAGGGTTTATCATCTTTGGAAAAGAGGGCGGGCTACTCAAGAGGACTATAAGGATGTTGCGAGGCTGTGCAGGGATAAAATTAGAAAGGCCAAAGCTCATCTGGAGCTCAATCTGGCTACTGCTGTTAAAGATAACAAAAAAAGTTTCTACAAATACATCAACACAAAAAGGAGGACTAAGGAGAATCTCCATCCTTTACTGGATGCGGGGGGAAACTTAGTTACAAAAGATGAGGAAAAGGCTGAGGTACTCAATGCCTTCTTTGCCTCAGTCTTTAGCGGCAAGACCAGTTGTTCTCTGGATACCCGGTACCCTGAGCTGGTGGAAGGGGATGGGGAGCAGGATGTGGCCCTCACTATCCACGAGGAAATGGTTGGCGACCTGCTACAGCACTTGGATGTACGCAAGTCGATGGGGCCGGATGCGATCCACCCGAGGGTACTGAGCGAACTGGCGGAGGAGCTGGCCAAGCCACTTTCCATCATTTATTGGCAGTCCTGGCTATCAGGAGAGGTCCCAGTCGACTGGCGGCTAGCAAATGTGACGCCCATCTACAAGAAGGGCTGGAGGGTAGACCCGGGGAACTATAGGTCTGTTAGTTTGACCTCGGTGCCAGGGAAGCTCAGGGAGCAGATTACCTTGAATGTCGTCACGCGGCACTTGCAGGGCAACCAGGCGACCAGGCCCAGTCAGCATGGGTTTATGAAAGGCAGGTCCTGCTTGACGAACCTGATCTCCTTCTATGACCAAGTGACGTGCCTGGTGGATGAGGGGAAGGCTGTGGATGTGATCTACCTTGACTTCAGTAAGGCTTTTGACACCGTTTCCCACAACATTCTCCTCAAGAAACTGGCTGCTCGTGGCTTGGACTGGCGTACGCTTCATTGGGTTAAAAACTGGCTGGATGGCCGGGCCCAAAGAGTTGTGGTGGAGCCAAATCCAGTTGGAGGCCGGTTACTAGTGGAGTCCCCCAGGGCTCAGTGCTGGGGCCGGTCCTCTTTAATATCTTTATCGATGACCTGGACGAGGGGATCGAGTGCACCCTCAGTAAGTTTGCGGATGACACCAAGTTAGGTGCGTGTGTCGATCTGCTTGAGGGTAGGAAGGCTCTGCAGGAGGATCTGGATAGGCTGGACCGATGGGCTGAGGTCAACTGCATGAAGGCCAAGTGCCGGGTCCTGCACCTGGGGCACAATCAACCCCAAGCAGAGCTACAGGCTGGGAGATGAGTGGTTGGAAAGCTGCCTGGCCGAGAAGGACCTGGGAATACTGGTTGATAGGCAGCTGAATATGAGCCAGCGGTTTTCTCAGGTGGCCAAGAAGGCCAACAGCATCCTGGCTTGTATAAGAAGCAGCGTGGCCAGCAGGTCTAGGGAGGTGATTGTCCCCCTGTACTCGGCTCTGGTGAGGCCGCACCTCGAGTACTGTGTTCAGTTTTGGGCCCCTCGCTACAAGAAGGACATAGAGGTGCTCGAGAGAGTCCAGAGAAGGGCAACGAGGCTGGTGTGGGGTCTGGAGAACAAGTCTTACGAGGAGCGGCTGAGGGAGCTGGGGTTGTTTAGCCTGGAGAAGAGGAGGCTCAGGGGAGACCTCATCGCTCTCTTATAGGTACCTTAAAGGAGGCTGTAGAGAGGTGGGGGTTGGTCTATTCTCCCACGTGCCTGGTGACAGGACGAGGGGGAATGGGCTAAAGTTGTGCCAGGGGAGGTTTAGGTTGGATATTAGGAAGAACTTCTTTACTGAAAGGGTTGTTAAGCATTAGAATGGGCTGCCCAGGGAAGTGGTTGAGTCGCCATCCCTGGAGGTCTTTAAGAGACATTTAGATGTAGTCCTTAGTGATATGGTTTAGTGGAGGTCTTGTTAGTGTTAGGACAGAGGTTGGACTAGGTGATCTTGGAGGTCTCTTCCAACCTAGACGATTCTGTGATTCTGTGAATATTGAAATATGCGGAGGGTACTGTGTAGTCAGAAGATAGATTTGTAGGAACTGATTTTATTCAGCAACTCTGCAATAAGCACAGTGCTTACAGACTGGAAAACATTTTTTTTCTTATTAAGTAAGGTTTTAATGATGTTTTTGATTTAAATAGTATATATTAAAAATATTCAGATACCTCAGAAATTGTGTGGACAGTTAGCATAAAAAAGATAACATAAAAAAGATTAGCACTCTTTTGGTGAAATCTGTATTTGTGATAAGTGGATTTCAAAGGTATTTTGGAGCTAAGCAAGACTTGAAAGTCTTGGTGTCCTGCAATGCAATCATGAGAAATCACAGATAGTATGGTACGTTTTCTAGAAAATGTTGTCTGTGTGAAAAAATAGGCATTGCAATTAGGAATTACTGAATGCCATGGTCAGAAAAATGAATATGCTTTGCTTTAGCGGACATTGAGTCAGCCCCTTGAGAGCGTGAACTCCTTTGAATCCCTATAGTCTTCAGGAAGAATTTTTTCACTTGGCTATTGTCTTTCCGTAACTTATCAATGGTCTCCTATGTTTGTTAGTATAAGTTTTCAATCATAGTATTTTTTTCTTGTTTTGTTTCCAAATAGTGTCATCAACTTTGTAAGGATGAAACACAGATTCATAATTTATTTTTCCATGTGATCTGTTTATAATTCCCATTTGGATTTTTACAGGGAATATATGGTTTGGAAGAGGCTGTTGCTGAAATAAAGGATTTAAAAAAGCAAATCAAAATAAGAGATCATGAGATTGAAACCTTAATTAAGGAAGTCAATAAACTTGAACTGAAAATAAATGATTTTCTTGATGAAAATGAAGAGCTTAGAGAGCGCTTAGGTATGGTGTATATGTTATATTTTCATTTTTTTATTGTGTAGGAATTGAAATAACATTGTGTCATGGACATTTTTACTATACCAAGTAACTACTTGGAAATACTTATGTATAGTCTGCTAATATTTGCAAGTAGTTTCACTTAGGATAAAAAGAGTGTATGTACATGTCTAAACTTTAGCTACAGGTTGCTTTGAGTGGAAAAAGCAGGAAAATAGGTTTCACATTGCTTTTTTTGTTGTTGTTGTTTTTGATTCCTCCTTGATTGTAGACTACTTACTTAGCTTCATAATACAGTATTTGGAAATCATACATAACTTATTGGAATTGTAATGCTAGATTGAAAAGCACAGAGAATTCAGAAAGGCTTATTTTTGCATAAAGAAATCTAAACATAAATACAGTTAATTTTAGGTGGTATTTTATTGTGCTTTGTTTTTTTTAGTAACTAATGTAAAATGGTGCTTTCTTCTGATGTTATTATGCAGAGCATGATGTGTAGAAATATGTGTATATTTAACCATCAACACGTTAGTTTTTTTGTTCTACTTGACTGATTGTGTTGTTACTTAAATGGGCTACCTACTAATGACCATTAACATTAGTGTTCCTCCCAAATGAGCGATTATGCATCATATACTGTGTTTCAGGTCTTGAGCCAAAGGCAATGATTGATTTAAATGAAATCAGAAACAGCAAAGTACTAAAACAGCAGCAATATAGAGCTGAAAACCATATTCTTTTGAAAGAGGTAAGTGATAAATCGTATTTTTGTGTAAGACCTACATAATAAAACTGCATTTGAACGGAGTGAAATACTTGTCTGTTAAATAATACGCAGATTGAAAGACTAGAAGAAGAAAGAATTGAATTGAAAAAACAGGTTCGTAAGTTGGCTCAGGAGAAAGGAAGAAGAGTTGCAACAAATGGTAAGGTATTCTGTGTTATAAAATATCCTGCAAGAAGATTCTGTCTTTAGTTACTAATATAGCTTTGTTATGTCTATTAATTCGCTTAAATTATAAGGCAAAATAATTATCACTGAATCTGTAGGAAGAGGTGAGTGGTTTTGTATTTCTGTTGTCTTACAGCTCAGTAGCTTGGCTAGTAATCCATCACTTGAGAATCATGCCATTGTCTTATAGTTCTTAGATACAGAATAATCTCATCATAATTTCCAGTAAATCTTTGTAATGGATTTGTTTCAGAAAACTTAAAAACTTAAATTCTGTGCCACCTAGGCAAACATAATCTGCTCCAATGGAAAGGTTTACAGCTTCTTACCCTGCAGGTAGTAGAAAACTAGAACTCATATATAGTAGCTTGAATATATTCCCTTGTTTGAAGTCAAAAAAAAAATCATAATAATTTATTGTACATTTACTTGCAATTAGCATTGGATGCTGGTGATGTGCAGATAACAGATAGCTTTACTGAAGAGAAGTGGATGAATAAGAGGAAGTTTGATTTCTTGGACACCCATGATATTGCTGAAGTAAAGGCAAAGGTAGGTTCGTAAACCAAGTTCATAAGCATTTATTGTATTTCTGTTTCAAATAAATATAATATTGGTTTGTAAATACGTTTTCAAATATTTTTATAAGCTTTTATTAACTGCTTTTAAAAAATCCCAAATTAATCATTTGGTTTTTTTTTTTTTTTTTGGAATACTAATGAACATTCTTTATTTCTTGTGAGTACAGGCTAGCAACTCATGTAACACGGAAAGGAGAAACACACTTGCAGATAGAGAAGCATAAGTTAGCCTTTTGAAGTCAGAGAAAGATAGAGCTGAAAAGAGTAAGGCTGTGGGAAATCTACATAGAAGAACTTGTGGCATACTTGGGAATTTAAATCACTTGGAAAAAAATAGAAATGCTTCTTTGCTTCATTTAGGTTCAAAACATGTGACAGAGTTGCAAGCAGTTAATGACAACTGTAATTCAGAAACTCTTACGATAAAAGAACTTTTCATATCACCAGAACTACAATTTACAGTGGCATCAGGGATAATAGATAATGCAGACATTAGAGAGGTGTCAAAAGACTCAAAATCAGACTGCACAGATTCATTTTCTGTGTATCAGAGAATGTGGCAGGCTTCAGAAGTAAATGACCAAAGTTACAGAAACAAAGTGTCTTTTCCGAATCAAGTGTCTATAACTTCTAATTCAGATCAAAGAAGTGAGGAAAATTTTTGTGCATGTCCATCTCTTGGCCAGAGCTCTCCAATTTCTTGTGCATCTGTTCTTGAAAAGCCAGTAACTCTCAAAACACAAAGAATGACATTGAAGGATAAGCAGGATTATTTGCAAATAAAGTTTTCTGATTTAAATACCTTTCAAGAAGATGGAGAAGGAAAGAACTGTATAAAAGAATTGCTGCAGGTGAAAACTTTGGAAAGTGAATTTGAAAATGGACATTCAGAATGTCAAGTAGAATTCATTCAGAAAATGAATTCATTCTGTCAAGTAGAATTTCATTCAGAAGGTCAAGTAGATCCTGTTGAATATCTCATACAGCAGTTGAGAAGGGAATTAGCCTTTCTTAGATCACAGGTGAGGCTCCTTTATAATATGTGTGCTTATCTGTTGCAGTTATTTAGGAGATAAATTCAAATAATGAAGATATGTTAGTTTAATTTCATCTTTATTTAAATCTATGCAATGATTCAAATAGAATTCGCACATTCTTTAAATTAGAACAAACAAATGCCCAAGTCATTAGTTTGCAGTTGATTTGTTGACTTAGTGTCAAAAAATATAGTGATACATTTTCTTCCTGTCTGTGGAAAAAATTTGCAAAACACACATGCACATCAATATAGATGGGTATGAAGAGGGAATAGTTTTTATTCTATGATCTTATGTGCATTAGTGAAAACAAAATACTTATTTTCCTGCACACCACTTGTATTATTAATGCATACATCTTTACATCGCAAATGAATCGATGGTTGCAACTGTGTATTGAGTGACACAATTTGAGGATAATCATCTTAAAATGTTTTTAAGTACACAGACAAATATCACAGTGCTATTTTGCAAGTATTAGTTGAATAAAGTAGGGACTGATTCAGTCCTTCGACGTGAAAGAAGAGATTTCTGTTAAAAGATACAGATGTTATGTGACTAGAGCATGTCTCCTACATCTAAAGAAAACAGTTGGTGTAAAGTTAGACTTCTGGAATAAGAAAGGCCTTTCCTTCTGGGAAACTTCTAAAAAATTGCCGAGTTTGTTCTTCTATCTTTTTATCTTGGTCAACTGGCAGAGAAATGGATAATATCTATCTGTTCTCGGAAAAACTGAAAAGATTTTCAATTAAAAATTTCATTTATTAAAAAGATCCATAACAACAAAATATTTTAGGTTCTTAGTAGGGTTTTTGAAAACTTGCTAGAATCCTTACAAAAAAGATTGATTTCAGGATGCTTGCTGTGTTTTATTTATGTGATAAATGATATTAAAAAAAAATATTCTCTGGTAGCTTCCAAAATAGTTACTGTAAGATGCTGTGTTAGTTTTTGTATAGCGCAGATCTTTGTTTTTGGTACTAGAGAGATATTTGGGGCATGAATCAAGTCAGTTCCTGCAGTCTCACGGTCCTACCTGTGTTATATACTTGTAGACTGCTGTTTCAACTGCTGCATGACCAAGAATTTGTGTTTCCCTGGACAGTATTGTATGGGATATACCTTGTGTAATTCTTCTAGTAAATCTGTCTCTGTTGCACTTGCATTTCAGTCAGGAGATTCATATATGGGCTAGGAAGTTTTCATGAAGGCGTAGTCCCAGTTTGAGAAAAAGCTGGGACTAGAACACTAGATGACAAAAATTATATTTTGAATGGATCTAGAAAACATGTTTATTATTTGTCTCGGTTTTGATGAGGAAACATAATGGTTACAATAGATGAGATCAGGAAATAGGTTTTTCCTATCTTTAACTGAAATATTTTGTAACTGAATTTCCGTTGAGCCCTGCTGAGCTATGGTCAGCATATAAGTAACTGATTGAACAATAAATCTGTGTATTTCATACATTTTTCTACTATACATCATTTTTTCCATGCTATGGGAGTATGCTTTTCTACTTTGGTTTTTCTTAAAATACTCTTAACCAAGCTACAGCATGAATAATGCCTGCTAATTGCATTTTTAGTAGAAAAGAATAAGTGGTTTTTTGATCATTTAGAAGATAAGTCTTGGAAATATAAACATTTATATAAAAATGGAGACAGAATCATATACTAATAACTTTTTTATTTTAAGAATGAGCAGATATACAGAGATTTGTTGATCAAGAATATACTGAATAGTTATCCAGAATTACAGCTTGAAAAATGGAGAAGCCAGGCAGTGCAGGTAGTACAAGGTGTTTTTTAAAAAAAAAAAAAAAAAAATTATATAAAGCTTATCTATGCTTTAAATACTTTTTTCCTGATGATTTTGTTGCTATAAATAATGATTTTGTTTCTACAAATTTCCTTGATTGTTGCCATCATAGTAACACATTAGTTTGGCTTGTATACTGCATCAGTGACTATGTCGCTACCAAATATAATTAATCAGCAATATTTTTAAGTGTTAATTTTCATTTAACATTTCTTAACCATAGAGTCTTAACGAGAATTCTAATATTCCTAAATTACAATTCTTACTTTTTTTTTCTTTTCTTTAGAATGAGTATCTTGCAAAAGAACTAAGTGAAAGAGAGAGAGATTTGGAAAAGAACAGGACTGTAATAGTCACATTTCAATCTAAATGTAAGTTGGAACATGTTTTAAAGCCGGGGAATGTTATCAGGTACCTGCAGATTGTTCGTTTATTTGTACTTTTTTTTTTTGTGACTGTGACCACAAATATCCATCTGTACAGTTTCTTTTAAAAGCAGGTCACTTTGGTATCTTTCACAATGATTGAATTTGCCGTGTACATGGAATGTTTTTATACAATTATTCTGATAACCTCATGAATTGTGGAATTTTTGGTTGTGAATTGGTTTAAATTGGTAACACAAAGATTATAAAATAATATAAACAACATTTGCAAACTGGAATTTCCTTGAATTCTCTTTAATGACATTTTGTAAAAAGATGTGTTTATATTTCTGTGTGTGAATAAATACGTGTATAGTTTTGCTAATTTTAAACTTAAATTAATGGTAGTAGTACAAGAAACATAGTTTATTCATACTAAATACATTAAACTAGGATCTCTCCTAGTTTTCCTATATACTTCATTTTTACACAGAAGCATTTCAAAGATCGCCATGTTTCTGGATCTGTGAAAGTTGATCAGACAGGCTACTAAAAAAGTGAAAACAGTGGCAGGAAACATTGAAGAATGGAAGGTTCAGTAAAGTCAAATGTTCCCATGAAGGATTTATCTATTATTTTACTGATATTTCTCCAGCAAAATACATTGTTGGGAAGTACCTAGCAGATCTACTTTAAAATTCATAGTTAGTTATGTCTGTGTATAATATGAACAATGTTCTTATATATCAAATCAAGAGGTATTATGATGAAATGTCCTAGTAAAAGCTAACTCATTTTTTACTGCTTTTAGACACATTAACAATATTTATTACAGTAAAAGCATTATCAGAAGAGAATAAACAACTTGAACAAGGAATGAAAGAAATACTGCAAGCTGTCAAGGAAATGCAGAATGATCCGAGTGTGAAGGGAGGAGAAACAGCCTTAACAATCCCTAGTTTGGACCGTTTAGTCAATGTAAGCTTACTCGCTTATTTGACCTTATAGGATTTTTAGGTTATATAGATACATATTTTTTAAATTATTGGGTTATTGTATAATTAAATAGTAGCTGGTATATACTTCCTTACTTACAAGTGGGAGTACATAATGTGATTCCTCTGTAAAAAAGCAAATGAAAAATATACAACAAGAAGAGATTTCCAACAGAGATTAAAAACAAACAAACAAACAAAAAACCCTTCAGCTGGATAGTATAAAACTGTCTTGGTCAAGTTTGTTGTCTTATACATAAAGTTTAAGTTAATGTTCATTTGCATGCCTTGTTGTTGTCTATGTTCTTTGCATATCTGTACAGGATCTGCAGGAAATGTTGAAGAAAAATTACTTATTCAAACATCCTCCTGAAAAATTAGTATTTTCACAGGCAAATGCAATTATTTATATTATGGTATATGATTTAAATTATGTATCATCAGCAAACAGATTAGTAGATTAAAAAAACTTAAAATGTCTCACTTTTTTTCTAAGTTTATGTAGCTTAAAACCAGTTCCAGTCTATTATGGAAAAACAAAGTTTTTCTCTGCTTTTTCTCTGTTTTGTTAATTTAATGTTTACTGTGTTAGGCAATTGAGTCAAAAAACACAGAGGGAATCTTTGATGCTAGTGTGCACTTGAAAGCTCAGGTTGACCAACTTACAGGACGAAATGAAGAATTAAGACAGGAACTGAAACAGAGTCAGAAGGAGGCAACAAGTTTCTCTAATCAGCTGGCAAATGCAAATGAAAAGGTATACAATTTATCTTCCATTATTTAATTTTTACTTAAAAGTTTCTGCTATGATAATTTAGAACAAAAACACACAACGCATAAGATACTGGATTTAGCTTAAGTGAGCAGTGTAATTATAAATATAAATATATATATATATATAGGATTTACCAGTTTGTCCTTTTAAAGTTCAAATCTTACTCTTCTTAATGTTACTTCATCCTGGGAGTATCATATGATGATGTACACCAAGCCTGGCTGTCTTCTGGGGAGAGCTGTACCAAAAAAAGGTTACAGATTTCTTTCTTCAGAAAGCCAGTAGTCTTGTATTTGTTATTTATTTAAATAAATAACAGATTAAGTGTTCTAAAAATGATGAATGATTCTGTAAAATCCTGTATCTTTTTTAGAATTGTATACTGGATTATTTTGAATGCTCCTTCCAAGGCGGGAATGAGGAGTGGAATTTTATTTTTCAACAAGCAAAATTTAAGTTTTCCCTTTAGAACATCTTTGGTAATACAAAAAAGATTTGCCAGTAACTAATACTCTTGTAGACTCATAGAAAGGGACCTTAAAGATCATCTAGTTCCAACTCCCTGCCATGGGCAGGGATGTCACCCACTAGATCAGGTTGCCCAGGGTCCTGTCCAGCCTGGCCTTGAACACCTTCAGGGATGGGACATCCACAGCTTCTCTGGGCAGCCTGTGCCAGTGCCACACCACCCTCTGAGTAAGGAATTTCTTCCTCCTATCTAATATAACACTACCTTTTTTAGTTTAAAACATTTTCCCCTTGTTCTATCACTACACTGCCTGATAAAGAGCTCCCCCCACACCCATCTTTTCTGTAGGCTGCCTTTAGACATTAGAAGGCTACTACGAGGAATCTCCAGAGCATTCTCTTCTCCAGGCTGAACAATCCCAGCTCTCTCAGCCTGTGTTCATAGGAGGTGCTCCAGCCCTCTGATCATCCTTGTGGTCCTCCTCTGGACTTGCTCTAACAGGTTCATGTCTCGGAGACCCTAGAGGTGAATGCAATTCTGTAGAATACGTTCTCTATAATATTCTGGAATAGTGTTTTTTGAACTGTTAGACTAGAGGACTAGAAAGCTTTTAACAAGTTAAAGGGCAAAGATTTCTTTAGAATAAACCATCAAATGACCACTGCAATAGTTCTATCCAAACTTTATCTTTTTAAAAGTTATATAAGTGCACTGTATAAACAGTTCAGAATAAAACTAACAGGTATGTGAATCTGCCCTGATTGCTGGAGTGGTTTGATCAATTTGGCTCAACCTACTACGCATTTAATTATTCATGTAATCACAGTTTTTTTAAAAGGTTACTTTCTAAGAGTGTTTGAATTCTTTAGAATACAAGTGGAATTCTTTAGAATACAAGTGGAACTGAATTAGATTGTTAATAGCAACTGATTTAACTTAGGAAAACTAATAGATTTTCTATCAGGTGCATTTTAATTAAATAACAAGAGTTACTTTGTTTTGTTTATTTTCTTTAGATTACACAACTGAAAAATGAAATTTGCTTATTACGTCAATCAGAAGGTGCCAATATTGTCTTCAAAACAGTGAATCTTCCAGAAGGGATGGCTCTTTCAAGTGTTAATATGATTAATTCTCTGAATGAATACTTAATACGTCTTATACAGGTAAATTGCTTACTCCTTTTTATCAAGATTATTTGTAACATAGAGCTCCTTCCTCCAAAATCTACTGTCATGCCATGTACGGACATGGGAGGGCTTTCCAAAATAATTTTGAAGTTTTAACATCTGTAAATTCGTGGGGCTATTCTGTTGTGTTTTGTTTGTTTAAAGCTGTAAATGTTTTGCAGCACTGTAAAACTGGAAACTAAAAATTGTGTATTTGACAACAATTTGGTTTTGTCTGTTTAAAATGGGAATTTTGATCTAAAAATCTTCTTTAAATTTCTCCAGTTTTACGCTTTTTACAAGAAATTCTGGCACTACTGTCTGAATTTCACACCTGGGTCTGAATGTGCAAATCCTACTTTGATTTGTTTTTCTCTGTAAAACAAAGGTCTTTATTTACTGTATGAATTTTCATTCCATTATGTCAAAAATATGTCAACATTTGTAAAAGTGTGAATAAGTACATTGAAACCGAAGCTTGTGTTTCCCATGGGAAGCATAGAGACCAAGCATATAATAAGAACAAATATTTATTTGAGAAATACAGTAGAAATAAATTGTGTTGTTATTATATTATTTTTTCTGTCTTTGATTACTTTTGTTTATTAGGTAATACTTTTAGTTGCATATGATGATAAAATAGAAAGTCACTTAGGAATGTGAAAAGAAAGCATGACTTTCCAGGTAGATGTTCAATTAGTATTCTTTGTAGGCTAAGTATGTGGGCTAACAACATTCCTTGGTGTTGTAAACTTTTGGGGCTGTAATCTATTGAGCTTTTTTGCACTATTTCACACCTAGTAATATGAATGCCAGTGCTTACTGGACTTTTTTTTCCATTTGTTGCTTCTACAGAAAAAGAAATTTCATACCTTCAGTTCACAAAATTGATACAGATGAATTGACAGAAGTATCTATCATGAAAAACAAAAGGGAAAACTGTAATTTTAATTAATGCTTTCATGCTTAAAACCTATATTAATGACTTCAATATTTTTATTTGGAAAATTAGGAACTGGAAAATAAAGAACAGTTACTTAAACAATTAGAAGACTCTGTAAAGGACTATAAGCGAAAATTTGCAGTAATTCGTCATCAACAAGGCTTGCTTTATAAAGAGTATCAAAGGTATTGTTCTCTGAATTCTGAAAATTCAGGTATCTAAATGTATAGTATTTTTGAGTACAAGATTCATTACTACGTTGAAGTGTTCTTTGGTTAGTGTCATAAATGCTGCTACTCTTGGATAAGGACTTAATGCACTTCTTTAGTCCTGTAAAGACTCAGAAAACTTAAACTACATTTTCTACCAGATTTTTTTCATAGTGCATACTTTATAATGAGGACTGCAAGATTTCATATCTTCAGTCCCTCATGCTTGTTTCTCTTTCAGACTCTCAGTTCCTTGTATGTTTCATTGAATCTAATTTCTATAAAGTTCTTCTTATGGTCAAAGGATCTTTATTTGGTAAAAGCATAGAGGTCAATCTGTTGATTTGGGTTCTTAACTGACTATTAGTTATCCTTTCTATGTTTGGGCTGAAAATAGCAGTCACTGGATGGCTTTTTGAATAAGGGTGTTTCATCTTGTAGGAACTTCCATGTGTTCTTTGAATCAGTTAAGACTTCCCAGACATTAATCAAAGACATTATTTTTGTTTGACACATGAAAGTTACAGCTTTTTGAAAATATTAAAGACTATGGTATACTGCCTCATTAACAACTAGATTAGGTACATCAGTCAGAGGGATAAGACGATAACTCAAGGCTTCAGCAATTCCTTGAAAATCTTCAAAGGGGTTACAGGTTGAAGTAAGGGGAGGAGATTCTTTGATGTGACGTCCCATAAAGACTCACTTTCAGAGCACCTTCTTCCTTTTCCTCCATTTTCGTCCATTATAGAGGAGATCTTCTTTGAAGAGAAAATATTACTTAAAGATCAGGGACTGAGAAAGGGAAACTCTTTAAGATGTCCTATTCTCTAAGCTGTTCTGAAACACCCTTGATTATTTGTTTAGACTAACCTAAACTATCTTATACGGTCTACAGGAACTTCCTCATTAGATGTGTATAGACAGTTCACAATCTTTTGTTTCCAAATAAATAAATAAAAATGGATAGAGGAGAGTAGTTCGGGCCACAACAAGGCTTAATGGTTTTATGGTTTTATCTTTTTCACTAAAATAGAAAAAAATAGAGTGGAAAATGAGGTTGTTTGTGCACTTGAAATAAAATGAATGCAATGGAAAGAAAGACTTGCAAGATGATTGAAACTTTGAGTTAATATTACAGCCATTGCCTGCCATTATATTTAGAAGGCTGACCTCTAATGTTGATTTTGAATATGGGGAACCTAAGTTTTATTTAGAGGGAAAATCATTAATCTAGCAGCAACCTAAACAGAGGAGATAAGTTTTCAATTATCCACCTACAATTTATAATGTCTTTTCCAAATTCCATTTTGAAACTCACCAAGCACTTCATGATTGTAAATGAAAATATGTAATTGCTGTTTTAGTGAAAAGGAAAGCTGGCAGAAAGAATCAGAAGAAATGAAAGAGGAAAAGAAAAAGCTAGAAGAGCAAAAAGAACAGGATGCTACAAAAATAAAGGAATATTTTGTAAGTAATTTTGTCGCTTCCAAAGTAGAAGTGGAAAAACATATTAAGAAGGAGAAGAAAGGTTTTAAAACAGTACTATAATTTGTTAGAAGGTGAAAATGTTGCAGAGAAAAACTGCTCAATTAAAACCAAATCAGTCGGTGAACTGTACATTCAAAATCAGTATCAACAATACAAAAGGTATATCACGTTATTAAGACACCTACAAAATCTTACCGTAAGCCTAAAAAGTGGAATCCCTGCCAGCTGTCATGGCATTTTTTGATGGCTTCAGGCTTCCAGGGTTCTGGTGTTTTTTTTCTAGCCACATGCATACTCTTCATAAAATCATAGAATGGCTTGCACTGGAAGGGACCTTAAAGATCATCCCGTGCCAACCCCCCACCATGGGCAGAGATACTGCCCACTAGATGAGGTTGCCCAGGGTCCCATCCAGCCTGGCCTTGAACACCTCCAGGGATGGGGCATCCACAGCTTCTCTGGGCATCCTGTTTCAGTGCTTCACCACCCTCTGAGTAAACAATTTCCATCTAATACCTGATCTAAATCTCCTCTCTTTTAGTTTAAAACCATTCCCCCTTGTACTATTACTATCTGCCTGAGCAAAAAGTCACTCTCTGTCTTTTTTAAAGTATTGCAAGGCTGCAGTGAGGTCTCCCTGGAGCCTTCTCTTCTCCAGGCTGAATATCCCCAGCTCTCTTCATAGGATAGGTGCAGCAGCCCTCTGACCATCTTCATGGCCATTCTCTGGACTTCCTCTAACAGGTGTTCATTGTGCTCTAACACTGGGGCCTCAGACCTGGATACAGCACTCCAAGTGGGGCCTCACAAAGGCAGAGTAGAGGTGGACAATCACCTCCCTTGGCTTCCTGGTCACACTTCTGTTGATGCAGGCCGGAATACACTGGGCTGCCTGGTCTGCAAACGCACACAGCTGGCTGTTGTCATGTTTTTTGTTGACCAGAACCCCAAAGTTCTTCTCCATAAGGCTGCTCTTAATGTGTTCTTCTCCCAGTCTGTTCTCATGTCTGGGATTGCCTTGACCCAGGTTCAGCACCTTGCACTTGCCCTTGTTAAACCTCATTAGGTTCACATGGGCTCACTTATCTAGTTTGTGCAGGTCCCTTTGGATGGCATCCCTTCCTTCTGTTGTGTCAGCTGCACCACTCAGCTTGGTGATGTCTACAAACTTGCTCGGGGTACACTTGTCCACCCTTCAAATCTGTCTCTCTCCAATTTAGAGATAAAGATGTCCTGTGGGACGTTAGGCTCATTGAAAACTGGAGGTTTACAGCTCGAATTCTTGCTCCCTGCCTCCTTGCTGAGTTGATGGCAAAGCTAAAGCTCATGTGCCTTCTGTTATCTGAGTCACTATGGTTTCCTCTTCCAGTGCCCCCCAGATTTTGCATTTGCATCCATAGGATCATAGAAGTCATGTGATTACTTCACAAATATTAGCTTGAACCTCAAAGTGGGAAATTATTAGTGTTTGTTAGGTACTACAGTAATTCTGTTTGGTTTAGAAAATGATTCAAATACATTTGTTTTAATTCTATTTGGTTTAGAAAATGATTCAAATACATTTGTTTTGATTCTAAATGCTATATTAGACTAGTAAAAGGGAAAAAATGAAGATTATGTAGAGAATTACTTTGTTTCTAAGTTAAAAATGTCAGCATTAGCTAAAATTCCTACTAGCCAGATGTATTTAGCTTCTATTCCTCAGAAACAAGTAACTTTGCAGATTAAAAATTTTTAAATTAAATATTAAAATATTAAAATGTTAAGATTAAAATGTGTGTGTTGACTGTGTATGTGTTTTAATAGAAGAAATAAATTATTTTAGATTAATAGAACTTTTACAGTGAGCTTAGATAATGTATTTCAACAAGGCAAGCTTGTCCATATAGTTGAGTTTTACCATATTTCTGTACGAGGTTCTTGTTAAAATGTTTTTACAGAATTTACTCAGTGCACTTCAGCTGGATCCTGATGAAACAAAAAAATTACTTGCAGAAAATAATAGAAAAATAACTGTATTACAAGTTAATGAAAGGTCATTAACAAGGCAGTATACCACTTTACTTGAAATGGAACGGCATCTTAGAAAAGAAAATGAGAAACTGAAGAGTGAAATGACACATATGGAGACTGCAGTTATAGGGAAAATTGGACACTTGCAGCGATTCAAGGTATAGTTAATAGTAGTAATAGTCCACATTTTTATTTTTACAGTTTGGCAATAAATATACTTTTTTTTTTTTTTTTAATGGGACAGTTCTAGTTTGTTAAATGCCTTACACAGGTGCTTGCTAAATGCTGTGTTGTCAAAACATTTTTTGTATTTAAATGAGTGTCATAGTACAAAATCTGTCAGTTTTCTGCTTCTGAGGTTGTTAACACAAGTCCTTTTTATTGAAAGTGTCATATGAAAACAAATCTCACGTTTTGGCCTGTCAGTTTGATAGGGCCTGTATTAACTCATCTTTATAAAATATAGTTTTGACAGTGCATTGTGCTGTAGAGGCTACTAATGATAAAATTGCCTAGACAGTTCAATACCAGTGAAATTTTGACAATGTTTATTGCAAGCAATGCATAAAGTTGTATATTAATTTAGTAAAGTAAACCAGTATCATATGCTAAAACGTGTTATTAACTGGTATTCTTTTTTTCTGTATAGTAAATTTTTATTTTTCTATTTAAAAATTTAGGAAACTTTAGTAACTCATTGTATTTATTATTTTCATAGGAAATGGCTAGCTTTAAGATTGCAGCTCTGCAAAAAGTGTTGGATGGTAGTGTGCTGTTGTCTGAGTTAGAACTGGCTAATAAGCAGTATAATACATTAACTGCTAAATACAGAGATATGTTACAAAAAGATAACTTGCTCGTCCAACGGACAACAAACATGGAGCACATGGAGGTAATGTCTGTGTTACATTTAAGCCTTAAGGGAATTAAAAAACAGACCTCATTATACATTCATTCTGCGTTGGTTTTTCCTCTCACTTAATAGAAAGATGGAATAGAAGTTCCGATACTAGTTGGGACAGTTATAACTAGTTGCTAGTTATAACAGTTCCATAGCAGGTATGAGCTGTTGGAGCAAGTCTTGATGTTGCTATCAAATTTTAATTTGCTTACCTGGTACTTCGTCAGTGTACTAAGAAACTTATGAAAGGTCCCAGATTTCATTTCAGTGGGCATACATAAAGGATTTTTTTGGTGTGGTTTTTTTGCTTGTTTGCATTAAGTTAAGCTGTAGGTATGTTTCTTCACAAAATATTTTTAGTGCTTTGATTACCAAAACCAGGCTGGCAGAGAGAATACCTGTTATAATCTTAGGTGTTAGAGGTCATAAGGAAAGTAGAATGAGTGTAGATGCTTTCAAAGCTTTCTGCCAAAGTAAGCACTTTTACTCATTCCTGAGTTACAAGAACGAAATGTTCACTTCCAAAAGGCACTAAGTGTGAAATGAACAACTAAATCACCAAATGTTCATGATGTGTTTGCTGTATGTCATAGGAGCTGAAAATCTGTGAACTTCTATATTTGAGTAGAATGGATTTTCATAGAGGTCTGTGAAGCTGGTTTGAAAGATGTGTTGCTATCTTCCACCTTACATTCATGTCAGAAGTAATAGTCCAAGAAGGCATGAATTGTTAGTTCATGTAACATTCTTGTCTATTGGGTTGTCTGTGGTTGACAAGGGCTAAATACATGTGATGGGTAAACTCACTGTACTTTGTCTCTTTGGAATCAGGCGCATTTCACCTAAACAAGGAATGATTCCTTCTCTATTGTATATATTTTTTGTGTGTATGAAAACTTGCAATCCCCATTTCAGTAATTTCACAGAGCTAAATAATCATTCATCAACAGCAAACTAAAAATGTGCTTCAAAAATTCAAAATTGAAAATTTATATTAAGAATTCCATTTGTTTTTTTTGGTTAATGTGGAAATCTGTGTTTCTATCTAAAGGAGAGGGGGAACATTTACAAAACTAATGTTTGGCATCGTATTAGATGCCTACAAGAAGCATGTGATCTGTCTCAAACACGTACATATGAGCAAAATGAAATATCCTTCCTCCCTTCCGACTGGTAATCATAGGCTTAGTATGACAACCTTAGAGTATAAATTAGATTAAGAAATCTAGGAACCATAGTCAACTGTGACAATAAATATTCACGGTAATAGTAGTTGACAGTAAGATAACAGCAAAAAGAATTTACAGCATCATAAAATCATTCAGAATGGATTATGAGGCAGATTAAGCTGTTCTGTTCCAATGCATATTAATTAATGGGTGTGCATAGGTAAAATCTGTTTATTTAAAAGTCTTTATGGATACTAAACATCAAGCTTGCTAGAGTTAAATACTTTGCAGTTACATTCCAACTTTTTTGTCATACAGCGTGAAAATGAATCCTTGAAAGCACAGATAAATTTATTGAATAAGGAACTGGAAATCACAAAAGAGAAACTTCATACTATAGAACAGGCTTGGGAACAAATGACTAAACTGGGTAAGTATGAAAGTTGTATTGCAACACTAAAAAACAAACAGTATGTCCTGTGTAAAAGTAATATTTTACAACATTTTAAAATTCATGTGTCTGTTTAAAATAAAAATGAAAAATTCAAAATTATTTTGTATCTTTCATTAACAATCTTAGTTTTTTTCAAATAATTTGCTGTGTGTGATTTTTTTTTCCTTTGTATTGTTTCATTTTACTTATCTATTCTACCAAAACGATGTTTGGTATTTTTCTCCCTAATGTAAATATTTTTGAATATAGGGGATGACAATGCCATGGACAAGGCCTCAAAAGTGGTAACCAACAGTGAAATTTTGTCCATTTCTAAGAAAATTGCAATGCTGGAAATGAAGGAACTAAATGAAAGACAGAGAGCAGAACATTCACAACGAATGTATGAACATTTAAGGAATACACTAAAGCAAGTAGAAGAACGCAATTTTGAATTGGAAACAAAGTTTGCTGAGGTAAATCTGCTTTGACACGTCTTAGAAGCATATTTTTGAGTTTTTTAAAAAGAATTAGTTATATATCATTATGGCTCTGACAAATTTATGATGCAAAATATAGTTGCCTTTAAGAGCTGCAATTTTGCATGGACTGGACATCTGTTTTAAAAAAAAGTTTATTTCAAGCAATAGTTGTTCTCTGTAAAATGCATGATGAGCGACTTGACAGATAGTTTCTTAGTTCTTCAGCAGACTCCTAGAAAAGAGCCGGTTTGTGACCTATTTCTTGTCTAATTCATATGATCCCTGTTGTGCAAATTTTCCCATAATTATCAATTATTCCAAACATGCTAGAACTTTGCAGCCCTTTTGCCAGTGACAGCGTCAAGATTCTTTTGCAGACTGTGTTCTTCTGTCACGTGTCAAGCATTTTCTATAATACAGGAATATAAGTCGTGCTGTTGCAGGTGATGATCCTTATGTGTGCAAGTCTGTGGGGCCAGATGGGACTAGGGAAATGATTGTCCCCCCTGTACTCGGCTCTGGTGAAGCCATACCTCTAGTACTGTGTTCAGTTTTGGGCCCCTCACTACAAGAAGGACATCAAGGTGCTGGACTGTGTCCAAAGAAGAGCAAGGAAGCTGGTGAAGGGTCTAGAAAACGAGTCTTACAAGGAGCAGCTGAGGGAGCTGGGTTTGCTTAGCTTGGTGAAGAGGAGGCTCAAGGGAGACCTTATTGTACTTCACAATTATATTAAAGGAGGTTGTAGTGAGGTGGGGATTGGTCCCTTCTCTCACACACCAAGTGATAAAACAAGAGGAAATGGCCTCAAGCTGTGACAGGGGAGGTTTAGCTTGAATATTAGGAGAAATTTCTTTACTGAATGGGTTGTGTGGCATTGGAACCACATTGAGTCACCATCCCTGGAGGTCTTCAAGAAACGTGTAGATGTAGAACTTAGTAGCATGGTTTACTGGTGGAATTGTCAGTACTAGGTTAAAGGTTGGACTAGATGATCTTAGAGGTCTTTTCCAACCTGTATGATTCCATGATTATAATTCCTGTTATATCCGTCTTAATCTTGCTAGATTTTTTTCCCCTCAATATTCCTATTTGAAAGTTGTTCCATAAATAAATTATGTAGTAGGAGGAGACTTCATTCTAATTTCCAGTCTAAATTTATTTTTAATCAGTCGTACACATTTGTTCTTCTGCCAGTATTAGCCTATAACTTAAACAAAAGGGAAGAATAGTTCTGTTGATAGGTATCGATAGACTGTATTCATTCCCCCTTCTCATGCTTTACCAGACTACAGTCTAGTTTATTTTGATCTGCTGTGAAGTGGATTCTCCATTTCTCTGTCATTTTAGTAGTGTTTGTTACACTGTTCTGATTTGAATTAATTGGGGAGATGGAGTATCTGAAAGAGTATAAAGCTTTTCAGCAGCAGTATTGTTAAAGCTCATTATGATAGAATGACTTATTTCATTAAGAAATACCTCAGGTGCTGCACACAAAGATAATATCTCCCTTTTTCTATTTTGAATATGTTATGTCTTGTGATATACTTAGGTATGCTGGTCTTCCTTCATTTTTATTTGATGAACTCCTAATACCACAATTTTTTCTTACTGGTTCCTCTGCATACTCCTTTTTAACCTAATTTCTGTAGTTCTAAAGCATCCATTTTCTGTTTCATATATTCTTGTTGCCAAGAACTCCTAACTGAGCATAATTCCTTTCTTTTTTTCCCATGTAACAAGATTGTGTTAAAGTTAGTTAATGAAAATTGTGAGATCACTTTCACTTTAAGAGTTGAAAGGAAATCCTCGCCTTTTGAGCTCATAAATCTATTTCAACATGACTCTGTTTTCATACCCTTTTTACAGTTCCCACAATAACCTCTATTTGAATAGTTTATTATTTTTCCAGATTAAAAAAAAAAAAAAAAAGCCTGGAATACGTGAACTCCAGACAATAAGATATACCACACATTTTTGTTTGTTTAGTAAATCAGTTATTTATGAGTGGTATCAGATTAATCTGGTACAACTATATTTGGTAAATTAATTGCTGAGGATTCTCTGTGTCACCTAACGCTTTTCAGTTATTCATCTTTTCCTAATTGTCTTTGAAGTGAAACACTGGTTGCTCAGTATTTGATAATCAACTTGAAAAATCAGGCTGCTTGATTGATAAAGTTCTTTTTAAAAGGAACAAAAGAACTATGGTGTTAGGGTCTGGGCAGTTATTGCCAGTATTTGTATTACCAATCCCAATATGCTGGACAGTATATTAAATGGTTAAGTTAAAATTAATTTCCTAAAGAGTAAAGTCTTACTACTTTTTTCTTTTTCTTTTTCTTTTTCTTTTTCTTTTTCTTTTTCTTTTTCTTTTTCTTTTTCTTTTTCTTTTTCTTTTTCTTTTTCTTTTTCTTTTTCTTTTTCTTTTTCTTTTTCTTTTTCTTTTTCTTTTTCTTTTTCTTTTTCTTTTTCTTTTTCTTTTTCTTTTTCATATTTAGTATAAAATGAAGTACTTTGCTGTAATGGTTTTAAGAAAATTTACCAGTTGAAGTAGGGTTTAATTTAGAATCCTGTTCCTGTGCTGATCTGCGTATCTATGTGTATGTAATGCTGTGAACAAAAAGATGTTTAAAGAGAGGAAGGGAAACTACTTTTCAAACACAGATGAACAATGTTTTGTAATGACTTAAAAAAAATACTTTGGGCACTTCTTTTTCTTTGCAGATTTGGGAGCAGTTGTGTTCTTATGATACCATTTTTATTTTTTTTTATTTTTTAAGCTCACCAAAATCAACCTTGAGGCACAGAAAGTAGAACAGGAATTAAGAGATGAACTCTCAAATAGTGTAAGTAAGGCAGTAAGTGATGCAGACAGACGACAAATCATGGACTTAGAGAAGCGTGAGATGGAGCTCAAGATTGAAGTATCAAAGTAAGTGCTGAAGTAACGAATTCAGAATGCAGTATGTTTGGAAGCATGTAATAATTAAAACTATACAGGCTTATATAGGACACCGCTTGTATATAACAATTTTCAGTGCCTGTTTTTTTTTTTTTTTCTTTGACATTTATAAATGCCAAATTTGGAGTTGAAATTTAGCATTTTATTCAGGCACTACAAAGTAAGTCATTTGCTTCATTGCGATTTGAACAAAGAATTAAGTGCTGACCTGGATAGACAAAGGTAAGTGTATCCTTAAATATTCACTACTAGTGTGTTTAAACGAATTAATTAAGGTTTGTTTTGTTTCTTTGCCACAACCTCCCTTAAATGTATAAAAAATTAATGAAAGGAGTTGGAAAGTAATTCTTACTTTCAAAGAGTCATAGATGTCTTGAAGATGAATCTGTGGTAGTTTTTTTCTTTGTTTTTTTGTGGTGTTTTTTTTTGCCATTTATTTAAGAGATTAACTTTGTACGCGTACATTTTTAAAAAAGAAAAAACTTTCCAGATTTTGATGAGATTGTTGTAATGGATATTGGTCTTTGAGTAAATTATGTAATGCTGTTACATTCCTAAATCAGCAAAGTCTGTGGGGATATTTGCAGTGATTTTGATGCTGAAAATGAGGGATTAGACTTGGGGAAACAGAGAATGGAATAGAAAAATTAATCTTGGTGCACATATGATTTATGTTCTGAAATGGGAGAGAAATAGAGAAGGAGGGAAGTGCATAGTTCAGATAAAAAAACATTGGCAACATTTTCCTTGAGAAGATTACTGCTAGCAAATTTACAGGAAAATAACCAACAATAAAGGTGAAATACTATACAGAAGAATTTTTATAACAAGGATGCTGAGTAGTAGCATTTTTATGCTAAAAAGCAAAAAGCCATAAAATGTTTTGATACAAGGAAACATATATCTTTTCTTAGCATGTTCTGTGTAGAAAAACTTAAGTTATTCATTGGTTTCAAGTGACACAATGCTGTTGTTTCCCCTGCAAGGTTAAGAGAACTGTCTGATGTTGCAAACATGCAAGTTGAAGCTTTAGAGGCTCGCCAACAATGTAGAGAGAAGGAAGTAGAATCTCTTAGAATGCAAGTTTTAGACTGTCAGGTATGGTAAAATTCAACCTTGATTATGCAGTTTGGATTTTTTTTTAACATATATTTTTCCCCAAGGAAGGGAACAGGGAAGAAATGAAATAATTGTACAATGAATTAGGAAACTGCAAAAGTATTTCAGAAGGATCTTACCAAGCCAATCCATTGTCCATACCTTTTCAAGAGATCTACATTACTTTAACAGTTGCTTTTTCTTCTTTCATTTTTAGTTGCATAGCTATTAAAAAAAAAAGAAAAAAAAAATCCTGAGCTTTTCTCCATGTTATCTAGGTATATTTCTATATAATTAATTACCTTTGGTCCTGCAGTGAGTTTTTACATATAAAACCAGGAAAGTTTGATAATGGTGTTTTGTTTGTTTGTTTGTTCTTTACAAGACAGGCAGTGACTTGTGAATCTCAAAGATTAGGCTATATGAACAAAACATAATTTTGTTTTGTTGTTAGGTAAAACAATTTCTTGGGATTGTTTCCATGTTCTGGAATGGTTTTAGTCCCTAAACACAACACTTCTACCAGCTTTTATGGTATTATATTTCCTAAGTTTGAGTATGCTTTTCTTTCTTGTTTCCTGGTATTGTGGAAAGAGATGATTTTTACAATCAGTATTTGAAAATCTCTGTTTATAATGTGGATGTAGAAACGAGAGTGGAAAAATAAAAAGCTGTGTTTAAAGGCTAATTCTTGCTCTTATCTGTGGGAAAAAAATACATGCAATATTTAAAATACAGAAAAAGTAATAGCTTTTTTATAAGTACACTGCATTCACATATGTAAAATGAAAAATAATTTTGCTCTATATTTTGATTCTTAGGCACAGTCAGATGAAAAAGCAGTTATTGCAAAACTGCATCAGCATATCATAGCCCTTCAAGGCAGTGAATCCATTGCTGTAGGCAAGCTAGAGACACTAAAATTGAAACTACAGAAGATGGAGATCCATAATCTACGTTTAGAGCAGAAACTTGATGAGAGAGAGCAAGCCCTGTATTTTGCCCGACTGGAAGGAAGGAATAGAGCCAAACACCTACGACAGACAGTTCAGTCTTTGCGGCGACAGTTTAGTGGTGCTCTGCCTTTAGTACAACAAGAAAAATTCTCTAAAACAATGATTCAGCTACAGAATGACAAACTAAAGATCCTGGAAGAAGTTCGGCATGCCCAGCAGGAGCGTCGAAATGCAGAAAACAGAGCACTGGAGGTGGAGTTAAAGCTGAAAAGTTTAGAAGAATTATTAATTACATTGAAGGATACAAGAGGAGCTCAAAAGGTTCTCTGTCTTAAAACTTTGAATAGCTTTGTTAATCTGATGTGCGTTTAAACTAAATTTCATTTCAGTGTGTTTTCTAAACCTCTGTTTTAATGGAGAAATTAATGATTTCAGAATATATGGCGACAGCTATCATTTTTTGGCTTTCCTATTTGAAAAAAGTAATAACATCTTTAGTTATTTGCCACGTAAAAGTCAGTACAGTCAGATTTACTAATTTTCTTCTGTGCCTATGTAAGTGGCATAGGAAGTAGGGACTTACTGTGAATTAAATAAAACGGAATTAAATTATGAATTAAATTAAATTATGCACTGAATGAAATTAAACACAGAGTAATACTCTGAAGTTCTGTTCCAAGAGCTTGCATTGAAATCTTTACAAATCCATGTTTTTTAAATAAATCCCAGGGCAGCATGGTCAGGAAGGTTGTTATACCCATGTAATTTGCGTAATTTTATTTTGCTGTTGTAGACAATGTTGCCTTGCAATTTGAATAAGGCTTTCTCACTTCCCTTCCAGATCCCTGTGTAGTATATGTGTTTTTTTTTCTGTCACGATTAAAGATGTCTGCATTTAAGCAATAGTTTTAGTGGCATCTTTTACTTTTAAGACAGTCTTCAAAGTTATTTTGGGTGCAGTCTGACATAAATATGTCTGTTATTCTTAGTACATGTGTTTTTGAATACTTTCTTCTTTTCTACAGTTTTGTAATGGTTTTGAAAAACTTTTGGTGTTTTAGAAAAGATATACAGACTTCTTGCTTTTTTTTGTTGTTGTTTTTATTGTTCAGTCTGGACAGATGCATAGACTGTAACTTGTTAGGTCATATGAAAATTATTTGCAATGAGAGAGAGTTCTTCTGACAGTGTAGGGGAAATATTTTGCCTCTTCAACTGTCTACTACGCTTTCCAGTCATTCCTCTTGCAGTTTCATAGACCTGCCATGCCTCCTCACTCAAGGGAAGTGAAGAAGCTTAAAAAGGAAGAACCTCTTTCTTTCTCTTGGTTGGATAGGTGCTGTCCTGCCTCAAAATCAGAGTGTAGCTGCATTTAGA
The DNA here is from genome assembly GCF_013377495.2 of Cygnus atratus. Taxonomy (NCBI): domain Eukaryota; kingdom Metazoa; phylum Chordata; class Aves; order Anseriformes; family Anatidae; genus Cygnus; species Cygnus atratus. The sequence continues at coordinate 50,358,276 of NC_066362.1, forward strand.
CAGCCTGTGAGCTTGGTAAATTACAATACTACGTATGTATCATTTGTTATTAGGTAATAGAATGGCATTTGAAGATGGAGGAACTCCATCTGCTGGAACTTAAACTCAATCGAGAGTTACTCAAGCAAAAGGAAGAGATAAAGTATTTGCGTAATATAATTTCAGAATATGAATGTACAATCAATAATCTGGAAGAAGAAATTGTGCAGCAGAACAAGGTATGTATTTCTTCATGCTATTACAAAAACAACATATTCTTTATTTCGTTAAGTGATTTTAAAAAAGATTCTCTGTAGTAAGATTTGTAATATAGATGTTTCTTTCTTGGTTCATTAATTCTTTCTAATAGCACATTGGAGTATTTTACACTTTGTTATCTCTTCTTTCTGTTCAAGTTGGTTGTAAAATACCCATTGACTTCAATAAATAAAATGTCATTATCAAACATTTGTTACAGCTTCATGAAGAAAGGCAAATGGCTTGGGACCAGAGGGAGGTAGAATTGCAGCGCCAATTAGATGTATATGATCATCAGCAAAATGAAATATATAGTACAGCTCTAAAGGTACACAAACACGGAGTTAACTAAAAATAAACTGGGAAGCACATTTTTTCAGAGCTGTCAGGTAACAGGAATATGAATCTTTCTGTACAGTTAGAAGAAGCCACAGGATCAGTTCCAGACCCTAATTTGCCTCTCCCACAACAACTTGAGCTGGCTTTGAGAAAGATTCAGGAGCATATTCGAATAATCGTGGAAACAAGGGCAACCTGCAAATCACTAGAGGAGGTAATTAAATGTTTAAATTATCATATAAAGGATAAAGGTTGTATTTTTAAATATTTTTTTTTATGTAACAAATATCCTTTTATAAATGTCCATCAAATATGTCAATTCCCTTAGAAGTACTTTAACTCAGAGAGAATGTAGATAATAGATTTATTTTTAGTCCTGTGTTATTTTTTCCATTGGAGCAAACTACTGGAGAAAATTTAGATCAGTCCTGTAGTAAGGTAGGATGCTCTTGCTGTACAAAATTCAGTTGACTGTATCTAGTTAAATTTATTTTAGATACTTTGTGGTTCTTAAGCAGTCTTAAAAACATCGCCTTCTTAATTTTGATAGCACAAACTGGGGTTGCATAAGTGTATAAGCAAAAGACACCATGGGACTTTTTTGATGTAGTAGTAATTCCAAACAGCCAAAGCTGAATGCAAAAAGCCCTTTAATGAAGTCCATTTAAACAAATTTTTCTGCTACGTTTTTTAAAAAGATTTTTTTTCAGCATTTTAATTCTGTAAATGCAATAATCGCCTTTTGTTCTAGAAATTAAAAGAAAAGGAAACTGCTCTGTGGAAAGCCGAACAAAATGTCTTATCAAGAGACAAAGTTATAAATGAACTAAGACTTCATTTACCTGCAACATCAGAAAGAGAGAAAATAATAGCTGAATTAAGCAAAAAAGATGATCCAGAGTACCATCATGCAATAAAAATTGCTCATCAAACCATTGCAAATATGCAAGCAAGATTAAATCAGAAGGAGGAAGTGCTAAAAAAATACCAACATTTGCTGGCTAAAGCAAGAGAGGTAGTTATGTTTTGCATAAATTTATTTCATTTTTAAGGCTTTAATGATTCTTTGTTAATCTCATTGCTAGTTACCTCAGAGAGAATAGAACTTTTTTTTTTTTTCTGTAGAAAGTTCATGTAGAATATTTTAACTTCCTTAAAGTAGGAGACTTGCTCAGTCAAAAGGTTTATGTATGTGGTATTGGTCTAGGAATTAAATTAGCGTGACAGGAAGAATATTAAAAATTTGCTATGAAAACTGCACTCCATATAGTGTACATCCATAGAATTTTCAAGTATTTACACTGGTGGTCTGTGGACTGCATCTTGTTGTGAATTTGAAAAATATACAAAAGATATGCATTTATGGAAAATATACTTCTTAAACATACTGTAATTTAAAATATGTTTTTAAAATATAAACCTTGTGTTAGAGCACATTCTTTATATTCTTACTATGTATAGTGAGTCATAGTTGGTGAGGAGCATCACCAAATATTTTGCTTTTCAGCTTTTATCCTGTTGCACCACACTGCCTGCGATATAGCTTAAAACTGCAGTGGTGGATTTTTTTTTCCAAGAGTAAGTATTAAAAATAGAAAGGAGAAAAAAAAAAAGGTATAATCATTGAGTATAACAAGAAGAAAATAATTTTAAAAACCAGAAGAGTTAGAGGAAAATCTGGGGAGTAAGGCTGATCAATAATTGAGCAATTGATGCGAAGGGTACTGCAGTTTCATGAATTTCTGGATTGATGTGCATCAGTAGAGTTGCATTTTTATTTTGAACTAACAGGAACAAGAGGAAATAGCAAAGAAACATGAAGAAGACCTTAGAGTTCTACACCAGAAGTTAGACTTATGTACAGACAATTCCCTTAATAAATTCAAACAGACTGCTTTGGTGAGTTATGTGTATTTATGGCATTAGTGAAATTGTTTCCAAATTTTGAAAATTGTTACTCAAAAGAACAGTTTTGTAGTCACAAGTAAATAATGACAAGAATAGTAAATGGATGGTTGATATAGAAAGAACTCAGAAATTGATGAAAGAATTCAAGACAGTTGGATTAGAGGACAAGTATAAAAAACAAAGTTACCGCCTTAGTACAGAGTATCATTCTTTATATTGTAATGTATAGGCTTCTAGGGGAGGGAGGGAGGTGTACTTTTTCTATATTCTTTTTATTCAGTCTTTGGTTGCAATAATCCCATTTTTAATACAGGTTTTCTCTTGACACTTTATGATAAGGTGACACCTACATTTATTCTGTAGATTGTTCCATGTACGACGTTCATTTCCAAGTAGCATTACTGTTTTTTTCTGTGAACTAAGAATTGCATCTCAGTAGATAAACATGATAAATATTAATACTTGTTTATGTTTAGGATTGAGTTTATAATGTATCGCTAACACTTACCTTTGATTTAAAGCTTAAAATGTTTATCATACACATTTGTTCTGTTTTACAGGAGTTAATGGAAAAGCCTTCATCACTTCCCAGCAGCAAACATTTCCTCCGTTTAGCGGAAATGGAACAAACTGTAGTAGAACAGGACAATTCTCTTGCTTCACTTGTTGGCAAATTGAAGAAAACATCATCTGATTTAGAGAAGCAAAAACAAATTACTGTAATGAAAATCAAAGAATTTCAGACTATCAGAGCCCAGTAAGTTTTTAGGCTGTTAACATAAGTCACAGTTGGTCAGCTATGCCTTGCTGGTACTGACGTGTTCTGTTGAAGTGAGCATGTTTTTGCTGAATTTTAAGTTTGGCTGAAAAAACTAACTCAAGAGAGTTACCATGGTTGGTAAATATAAATATGATCTATTTTGGTTTTGTGGCCCTGTATCAGAGCTAATGTTGAAAATATTGAAAAATCATGGCTGCAGAAATGCATTTCTGTTATTAACGGTGTGCCATCCAGTGAAAGTGAGTGAGTCTTGGTATGTCTTGTGAGTGAGTCTTGGTATGCAAGTTGTCTTTAAGCTGTCAGATACTCCCCCCATCCTGCCCCCATCCACTTGAGCTTGCTGCCTTTAGCGTTTAAACTCATTAAATTTTAAACCCCTGTTTAAAAGGGAAAAAAAAGGACGATTCTTTCCTTTGCAGTTAGGGACAGAAATTAGAATGAAAATGTTCTAGTCTCATTATGTTGATACTCTTGTATAATTTCCTTATTAAGTGGAGGCATTCTTTGTAGAGGCAAGGAGTTTTTTGTTTATTATTTGCTTTAACAGTAAAAAATACAACACTGTTCCTTCTGTTATTCATTTGGAGTTTGCTGGCTTAATTATTGCAGTGTACCCTATTAATTCTTATTTTATATTAGGCTTCAGGAAAAGCACACAGTTGATGTGGAACAATTGAAAGATGAAGCAAATGGATTGAAGAACTTGTTATCTCAGATGGAGAAAGAATTAACCAATGTAAAAGCTGAACTAGAAGCTCAAAAAGAAGCAAATAAAAGAGCGCCCACAGCAACACTGAAAAACCTGGTGGAACAGCTGAAGAGCCAGTTAGCCATAAAAGAGAAGCAGCAGAAAGTTAGTCAGCAAAAAATGCATACTTATGTCACTAATGAACATAAATGTTTAATGTGGCTTAATACTTAAGAATTCTATGTATAAGTACAGCAGGACGTAGAATATAGTTTCATAATTTAACATAGTAAAATACAATCGCATTTTGTTGTTTTTTAATGTTCATATTTGCAGCTTCTTTGCTTATAAGAACTTGTATTGGTTATTTTTAGGCTCTGAGCAAAGCACTTTTGGAACTCCGAGCAGAAATGACCGCTAATGCTGAACAGCAGATTATTTCTGCAGCATCACAAAAAGAGGCATATATGAATGTCCAGGAGATTGTTGACAGGGAAACAAAGGGGCTCATGGTTAGTACTAGGTAATGTCTTTCTATTCCATCATTATATTGCTGTTAATCCTGATTTTTTTATTATTATTTTTTCCCCTTTAGACACAGATAGAGGAATTAAATAATCAGATTTCAAAACTTACAGATAACCTTAAAATAAGTAAAAACAGGGAGAGTGCTTTGTTAGATGAAAAGGAAGAGTTGAACCAAGAACTTCAGAAGAAACAAAAAACATTCACTAAAATAATGAGAGAAAAAAATGAAATCGAAAAGGAGAATGAAGAACTGAAGAAACGGATTAGGAGACTTACCAGTAGCATTCAGGTAGAAGTGATTTTTAAAAAGTTTGATCTTGGTCAAGTTTCTGCATTAGATGGGCTGGTTTGGGGGGGGGAAGAGTAAGTACTTTTGACAGGCATTGAAACTGATACTTGATCTAAAAATCGTTGTTTGCTCATCAACTGGGTTACATGTGAGCTATTACCTTTTGCTGTTGGAAGTATGTCTCAAATAGAATGAAGAGGCTGAAAAATATTTTTTCCTTGAAATAATGTGAAAGTCTGAAGAGTTGAATATCTACCTTTAAAGTTTCTTTGAAAAATGGTTGGTTTGAATTTTGTGATCTTCCTGGCTGCCCTTATTTCTCCATTCAGAAGAGAAGGGAAGGATGTACAGTATAATTGTCTAAACTTTATTTTTTAATTTAACTACTTGCTGATTAATTAGTTTAGAATGCAAAGTTAAATTCTTGAAGTATTGTAACGTAAAGATAATTTTAAAAAGGTCATTTATGTTGTAAGCTAATTCCACCAACTGGAATTGAAGTCCTTATTTTTCGAGAGGAGGAAAAATACTTAAGTAGTAGTCATTAAACTTTAAGTTGGTGAAAGTTTGTAATTTTTCAGAACAAAGCTGATGAGCAAAATCTGACAGATGTACTTCAGAAAAAAGTTAAAAAGTTGGAAAATGAACTTCAGAAGAAATATGAAGAAACGGAAAGAAAAAGCGTAAGAGAAGACAAGGTATGTGATAAATACTGAGATTGTGGCTTTGAAAGACATCGTCAGCTTAAGTACAAGCAGTTCAGTTCTCCCCACTGCTTCTGAAAACAACAGATCACCAGCCAAACTTTATCAGGTCAGAAGCAGTTTCAAGACACTTTTTCAAGTTCCCAGTGGTCTTTGTTGCAGCTCTTGCTGCAACAGTAGTCTAAGTGCTGGTATATTCATGTTTTCCTGCCCTTTTTGTAGAATTAACGATCCATTATAGATTATAGAAAACTAAGATTTTATAGGTATGTAAGAGATGTCAAATGCACATTTGTGAAACCAGTAAAATGATGAAAATATGAAGTACCTGGGAGCAAGAGCTGTGAAGGGATGATGTCTGCATAAGTTACTGTTCTTCACGGTAACAGTCTCCACTTATAGGCGGTTCTGACCTGATGGAGACGAGTTCATTTTACCACTTGTGTTTTTTTTTGTTTTTTTTTTTTTTCTTTTGCTATTTCAGTAACAAATTACTGGCTTGTCATGGTAATCATAAGGTATACTAGAACATTATAGCGTGCTTGCATGACATTCAGACTCTTTATAATATTAAATATGATTTTAAGACTGAACTTATACTTCCAGTTAGTTTGAGAATTTTTATATACTTGTTGCTCAGTGTCTAAAGACACTTTTCATAAACTTTTTTTTTTTTTTCTTTTTTGCAATAATTTACTTTCTGGCCATTTTTTAGTAGCAGTAGCTGTTTAGAGTGAAGACAGAAAAGATAGTACAGGGACTAACTGAGGGAAGGGGAAAGTTCAGCAAACAAACAAAAAATTGTTTACAGGTGATTTTTCAGTAGTCATTTGTGATCACAGGTACAGGTTTTAATTGATATATCATTTTATAGCTACATGATTGTAATTGTAAGCAGAGATTCTATTTCTCATAGAAAAAAACAAATGAACAGTGGTACAGCTTTGCAGCAAGGGCATATAAACTCCAGTTGAGCTGCAAGAAAAAAGATAGATCCTGCTGTAAAGTGGCATAGGAAAGCACTTCTTTTTCTTCAATTTGTCTTTTTTACTCACCTGTAATTCAAACTAAAAGGATGTATTTCACAAGCAATCCTAATTTCCAAAAATGTATCACTCCTTTTCTGTAAAATGAATATTAAAGGATGAGGATGAATTCGGTAATAACATTAAACTTCATCAGCTTTATGCCAGTCACTACAGCAAGTTTAAAGTATCCAAGTTGGACTGCTCTTTACCTAACTACGGCTTAATGTTTTAAATTTAGAAATGAAAAATACACCATGTGTGGCTTTCTAATGTGTTTGTTCGCTTAAAAAAAATCAAAAAAGTACATAATTTGTTTATATGCTTCGCAGACCTCCAAGGAGGAAATAATTAGATGGGAAGAAAGCAAAAAATGGCAAATCAGAACGGAAGGGATGCGGAACAAACTAAAAGAAAAGGAAAAAGAAATGGATACTTTGGTCAAACAGTTCAGTACACTGAAGGAACTTTATAATAAGTAAGTTGTGTTTAATGCATTCAACTACAAACTGATGGCATAAGAGAAATACAGATGTTTGCCACACAATTATAACAGCTTGTTGTGTTTATAAGATTGATGCCTAGATTTGACCTTGCTATTGAGATTAAAAGAATAAATTATTTTTCAAGTAGCAGGTTACTCCTTTAGTATATACTTGTAGAAGCTTACAAGTGTATTTAGAAGAAGCTGTCTCTGAATAAAACTAATTTAAAGTCTTTATTATGCTTCTCATATATAGTGTTCTGTTATTTCCGTGAAAAAAGTAACAGTTTCATGAAGATAGGCTGTTTCTTACCTTGTGTTATTTCATCAGACTGCTAGGACTGGATGCGCTGCTACTGTCATCTGCTGTGCTACTGCAGTACTAACAGTTCTAGCATTATGAGATAGAAACCTTTAAAACAACAAAAATAAAAAAGAAAACCAACCACCACATATATGCATGGCCTCCATGAAAGTTAAGTTTACTTCAGTACAGTAATGGCAGGGTTTTACAAATAAAATATGTAGTAATGATGGTTGGTGATCACGACCAAATGATGATGGTAGTTGTAGCCGTTGTTAGATTGTGGTTTGAAACAGCTTCAAATTGGCATTCTTACCAAATCTTTCAGGAATTTCACATACAACACAGGTGACACCAAGTGATTTATAATATGCATGCTGCTAACTTTGTTTGCTATTTTTCCTAATATTTGTGATTTCTTTATATTTATTTATTTATTTTTTTTATTTGTAAAGCTGTCTGTCTATATGGTAACCACAATAAACAAGAAAAGGGGATGTGGTACACTGAGCAAATAAATAGCAGGTGTGGATTCTTTAAGATAGAAAATATTTTCTTCTAAAGAAAGCACGTCAGCAAATAAAGTTTTAGATGCAAATTTACTGAATGTTGCAGGGCTGAAAAAGAGAAAATTACTCTGCAGAAGAAACTGAAAACTACTGGTGTCACTGTTGACCGTGTTGTTGGAGTAAGAGCCTCAGAGACTGAAAAAGAGCTGGAAGAACTAAGAAAACGGAATCTAGATTTAGAAAATGAAGTTGCTCATATGAGGTGAGAGGCATTTCAAAAGAATCTATAAAAAAATAAGTAATCTAAATGAGAAAAAAATCTGTGGGAGGAAATCAACTGATACAACTAGAAAAAACAGACCAAGTTGCAAAAGCCCTTCTTTGAATCTGTGATGAGCAAACTTAAAGCTGCTAGGGATCAATTGTGCATATTCAGAGAATATGCAGCAATGGTTTGTTACTCCAAATGTTAAAAAATATGAAAAACGTAGCTCTTTTTATGTAAAATTGTAGTTCTAATTTCAGGTTGGGGAAAGATACTGGAGCTGAGAAATTGCAATTATGGAGTGTATTCATAATCACTGTATCTGTTATAACAGTGGATGGAGTGCCACGGTAATAGAAGCTGTTCACATCTCTAGAGAGCAGATTCCTTTTCCCAAAATAGATACTCTCGATTCATGGGGATTAGTTGAAATTGTGTATATGGCTGATTTAGTATAACCAGTCCATTAATACTAGAAAGTTCTGTCCAGTAATCGAGAAGTTTATGTTTGTTTTACATAAAGGAATGCTTTTCTGCATTAATAGCCGTGTGTTTATTCTGGCTTGATTAATTTTTGTATGTAGAACACAGCAAGCAATCCCACGAGATTCTGTTGTAGAAGAGTTACATTTAAAAAATCAATACCTCCAGGAAAAGCTTCATGCATTGCAGAGACAGTATTCAAGAGAGACATATTCTAGGCCCTCGGTAAGTAAAATCATATACAATCATATTACCTAGAAATATTACACCTATTTAACCAAAATAATTGTTACCCATTTACTATTCTGTATCACTTGGCAGATTTTATTTCAGATTACAGCATTCTAGAACAGGATATGAAATACTCCATTTATGGTGTTAAAAAAAAAAATTATCTAGATTCTGTGTTCTGCAGGTAGAAGATGAAATACTCAGCTTCCTAATGTGAAGAAATAAAGGATAGATATTGTCATATACACAAGTCTGCAACTGAGAAACTACTTTTATATGCCATATTAATTGAAAATTCAGCATACATGGTTTGGGAAAATTCTAAGCTGCATTTTAGTTACATTAATTACATTAGATGTTTTTGTTTGGTTGGTTGTTGTTTTGCTTTACAAAGTTCACTGTATTATGAATATTGAATTACTAGGTTATCTTAATCCTTCAAGACACAGATTTAAAAATTCAGCCTACGTTTCTTTATTTCCTGTTTTGTTTTACTGTCTTCTGCTTTTCTTTCATGCTTCATTCTATCTTCAACTTGAATCAGAGTACATGTTACCAAATTGAACTGACCAACTCTGTTCCTGTCAGTATCAGTAAACAGGAGTATTTGAATTACCTTCAAAAGAAACCTATTTCAAATAGGGATGAAATCAAACATCAGACTAATCTTAGAATTACTGGTGGCAATGAAATAGATGAGGAAGCAGGCATACAAACATTCATCGTGCATAATGAAGGTTGTGAGGCTACGAAAGATGCAAGTGCTGAAGTGTCTTCTGAACAGCACCCTGAAGATAATGAACAATGCAAGGACACAGATATTTCTTGGGAAGGATTGAAAAACACCAATAAAGCTGAAGATGTTGGAGAGAATCAGAGTGATAAAAAAGAAAATATAACCCAACCTGAAAATGGAAAAAATAATGAGGAATTTGAAGAGCAGGAGAGGAAGCAAGAAATATGCAAACAATCAAATGTTGATGAAAAAAAAAGTGTAGAAGAGCCTTACATTGACAGAATGAGCTGCAATCAGTCTGATTCAGGAGAGCCTTCTAATCAAGCTAACAACTATGAAGCAGAAAAAATAAATGTCAATAATGAAATGAATCAACACACTCCAGAGAATAAATGTGAAACTTACCGAAGTGGTACAGAGGGAGTTGTAATAACCCCAGAACTCTGTGAAATGCCTGAGGTTTGATACTATGGTGGTCCTCTAGCATTTCTTCTGTAGAAATGACATAGAATTAGAATAGTTTGATCTTGGTAATTCAGTGGTCTTGAAAGCTCTGCAGGGATATTAAAGTGGTCCATAAAAGCAAATCTTAGACTTTCACAATTTACATGTATGTCAGCTCACAAGTAGATCAAAATTATATAATTAACAGAAGCTTAGAAAATTTACAAATGATCACAATGATACATGCAGCTAGTTGATGACCTTCATTCTTTGAAACTTACAATGTGTTATACTTAGAAGAAGCGCTATATTGAAGCAAGTACTTTATTTCTGTCATTGTTAGTGTAGAGTAATGGCTTATATGGTTAATTACATAATTACATAAACAAAAACTGATTATTATCAAAAGATTTTACTAGTGTTGGGTAATAATTTTCCATATACCTACAATTGCAATTGGCAATATAAGGCATACAAAGTACTCAAACGTAGGAACTAAGTCGCTCTATGATCTATTTGACTTCAGTGAAATTCTTACGCCATATGTAGTATTTAATAAACAGAATGCGCCCTTAAAATCAGATTCTGTTTCTAGGTACAGTATCACAGCTTACCATACTCAGTAGCTTTTTTGTCTGTAGACTTTAAGCTTTACTTCTAGGCAATAAATTGAGACTTAATTCTAGTTTGACACTTTTTTAATGGGTTTATACTAATTTGTAAGCTTTCTATAGGGTTTAAGCAAGTAGATCTCGTTAGTTGGTGATACAACTATGATCAGTTATGTTTCACAAAATTTCAGTGGGGAAGAAATTCCAGAAAGATAGTATCCTGTTCTTTGAGTATTTTTATCTTTTTTTTTTCTGTGAAAAATAGTAATTTTCTCTTGCTCTTTATGAGCTACAAACAGGTACAATGAATATATAGTCTTATTGTTTAATAATAATTTACTTTTCTCTCTGTTTTCTGAAGACGTCAGGAGTAGGATCAGATGATCAATATCGAAGAGAACAAGAAGTTCTAAAGGAAAATTTAAGATTATCATCTGAAAATGTTGAGCTAAGATTCCAGCTAGAGCAGGCCAATAGAGATTTGCCAAGACTAAAGGTAACGTCTCTTTACCTTTTGTCCACTTTAACCTGAAACAGGTTAGGGGATCTCTTAAAAATAAACTGATTTTTTTTTTTTTGTACATACTATTAGTGTTTTTATTCAAGATGAGAAAGCTTGGTAGAAATGATGAAAAATGTCATTGCAATGTGAAATTCATTTATTTTTATTTTTTTCGAAGTAAACCAAGGGTAAGTTTGCTACTATTCATCTCAGTTTGAAATCTAAATATATAAGCTGCTTATTAATTTGTTTTTTGAGGACCAAGTGGGTGACTTAAAAGAAATGTGTGAACTTCTCAAAAAGGAGAAAGCAGATCTTGAACGAAAACTGGGCAATGTTAGAGGGGTAAGTATCGTAACAGCATTTTTCATCACTATTATATGAAACGAAAATATGAAAAATAGAAACATTTTATTAAAGCTAAATTACCTAGAATCATCTGAAAGAAAACAGGCATTGTTCTTACTTGTATTGTTAAAGTGTTAAAATAAATTAATGAAAATCAGTCAATAGGACTATTAGAGGGAACAGAGCTACAATATTTGAACTGTTGTGGCCTAGTTTTGTCATTTGCATTAAAGCTATCTTCAGAAATGTATTTGTACCAAAAATAGGAGTTTACAGCCCTGGTAATAAAAATTATATTCATGTATTTATGTAAATGTGTAATACAGCTTTATGATTTAAAAAGGTAGGAGTTTGATTTGATGCAGCTGTTAGAAAGTGTAAGTTATTGTTAGTGAAGTTGGTTCTTTTACTATACAAGATGACACTTCAAATTTACTCAGCTATTTTAATAGAGCAAATATTTCAAAAGTTAATGGAAAAATGATTCAGGTATGCTGAGTGTCTCTCCTGTCACTGACTTGTCAAAATATTTGTGTGGCCTGTGCTTCCTAAAGAAAGCAGACTTAAGGAAGAGTCTTTGTAGCTTTTGAGGTGTACAAGGAGAATGATTTCTGCTTCTGGGTACCTGGAAAAAACGATGTATTTCCCATTCTTTTTCTTGTACGTTGCAGGGACTGCTTGTGTATTTGGCTCTCTATTATGAAGTGGTAATTTTTGGATAAGGCAATCCAGTTTATAAAACTGCTTCATTCAAAGGTTCTGAGGAGGCAGCAAACTAAATCTTCCTTCCTTTCCAGACATAAACTGGTAGAGATTTTTATTTCTGCCATGTACCAGCAAAAACCTCCAAATTTCTTAAGTGCTTTTAGAGAAGCAAGAATAGGTAATTCTCACTTTCAAAACTCACTCACTATATAGGTTTATGCAGAGTTCCTAATACTAAATTCATCCCCGTTTTCTGCTATACTGTGGTTCTTACCTCTGTGGAAAGAAAAGGGGGTACTTCATGGCCCCAGAACTGGAAACAGCGGCATTGTTAAATCATTATTGCTGAGGAAGTCCATTGCCACAAAGAATGTAAGAAAATAAAAGCCTTTGAACACCCTTTAACAGTTTATCTACATTATAAATGAATGCAGTGGAAAAAGAAAAATAGAGAATTTTATTGTCATTATTAATTATTTTATTATTATTATTATTTATTTAATTGTGCTTTAAGCTGTAGTTCTGTCACTCTAATCCAGTAGAAATATGGTTGCTAAAAAAAGGGCCACCTTACTCTGTCAAGCTCCCATACAGTCATTATTTTTTCTTTATCCTTTAGACAGTGTTAGCATTCAAGCATGGTCAGTTGGATCAGGAAACTGCTCTACAAGAAAAACTTGAGTACTTTGATTTATTTTCATAATGTTTCACTTTATTTCATAAAATACAGCAAATTTTTAGACTTAACTGCAGCTTTTTTAGGTAACAGGAAATGAGGGAGCTGATATGTTTACCTTGGGGGTAAATATATCACTAGACTTTTCGGGGAACTAAGTATGCAAGAATCTTTATGATTCAAGACACAAACTGTGACAACTTTTCAACAAATAGAAAGCAGTGGAAAAACATGCTATAAAGTATGATTTGGAGCATCTCAGAATGTTAACTTGAAGTATTTACCTCACTATGTTTTTTCCCCTCTGCACAGGCTGGTAGAAGTGGAAAGACAGTCCCAGAACTGGAAAAAAACAATTGGTTTGATGAAAAAGGTTGTAGAGAGAGTCCAAAGGGAAAATGAAGATCTGAAAAAAGCTCCAGCTGTGGTTTCTAATGTGAAATTACTTGGTCTTGAACAGGAAAATGAGAAGTTAAAGGTACCGATTTATATTAAATAACTATATTTAGATAGCAGCTTATATACAAGTTAGTAGGAAACTTTTAACAGTAAGCCCATTGTTGACATTGATTAGTACAGAAGTGTTACCAAAATATTAAATATGAAACTTGTAGAACACAAAATCAAAACTTCATTTTAGAATAATAAACTAGATGATTTATGTAATGGTACTTTTTATGTTAAGAATATATTTAAACATTATGAAATATAGTGTGCTAGATAGCTGTAACTCTGATGTGGTTTAAAAATAGAAATTGGAAATTTTCTACTAAGTAATGTATATGTATTTTAATAAACTGTTTACTATTTAGTCTGAAATGGAAAAAATGAAACTTCATCGGGGGGGGCAGCTGAGTATGCATTATGAATCTAAAACCAAAGGAATGGAAAAAGTCATTACTGAAAATGAGAGGCTACGAAAAGAGCTGAAGAAGGTACGATCATTGTAATGTATCCCTTTATTTCCAGTAGTTACTGGATGTGTCTTACTTTTTAAAAAATGGTTGAAATGAAATAGATGCTTTTCGTAGTATTAGTATTGCCATGACCAAATTCTTAATTATATGTGGAGAGGAGACATTCAAGAAACAGGACAGGAGAGAACGTGGAAGTTTTAGTGCTGGTGATCTGAGATACCATGTATATAGGATACACCATCAGCACTTAATCTCTCTCACAATCTTTTTAGATAACCCAGTGCTTCATAGGAGGTTATCTATTTCATAAAACTTTGTTTTTATTGAACAATAGGAAGCTGACAGTGGAGAGAAGCTACGAATAGCAAAGAATAACTTGGAGATATTAAATGAGAAGTTAACCATACAGCTGGAGGAAGCCATTAAGAGGCTAAATTTGGCTGAGAACACAGGCCCTCAGCTCGATGAAGCTGACAGGAAAAGCTGGAAATCAGTTGTTGCAACAAGGTAGGAATGGCAAATGAAGTTCCTTTTCATTCCTCTTTAAGTATTAGCAAAAAAAATAAAGACCTTCATTTTCGTCATTTTTCTTTCCTCTTTTGAAGATACTTTTAATATAATTTTCTGGTTTTATACTAGTATGTACAATCAGTATATGGATCTCTGATATGAATCCAGCAGAGTTCTACCATCCTTAAGTACTGGCCTTCTTTCTTCAGATCAGCTGTAGACTCCTGGATAGTTTTGTGTTCCTTGCTACTCAAATGCACTGTCTTTGTGCTTTGTAGAGTAATGTCAGCATTTTTGCTGAATATAAAAAGCATGTATTTCAGTACGTTACCACAAAGACTGCAACCTGGGGAATGGAAAAAAAAAAAAAAAGAGGAGTCCCACAAACTGCATTTTCCAGCATGGCTGCATTTATTTATCTACATTTAACCGTGTAAACATGCAAAGGTTGTTAGGAAGCCACTGGGATTTCCATGCTCCTGGGGACCTGTGCTAATGATCTCTCTTATGTGTTCTGGAGGGCCTGAAAGCAAGTTGCAGTCAGCCAGGTGGTCCTGCTAATTGTAGTAGAAGGGAGAAAAATTCAGAGACTCGCATTGGATCATCTTTTACAGTATTTGTAAAAAGAATTGTGGGAATCGCCAACTCCTAGATTTGTAGTTAGAATTCAGACTTTGAAATCAGAATCAAAAGTCACTTTTGCTTTGATAATAATAGCAAATGTTTACAACTCTTTACCAGTCAGTTACCTGAAAGTTACCTATCAGTTGTTCTAAAATTCAGGTACCACTTGCATCACTGAGGGTAGAACACACTAAAGAAAATAGTTTTATGACACCAGTTTTTACATTGCAACTTAGGCACACTGTATTATTTTGTCAGTACTTCTGCACTTAGTTCAGATGCTTTTTCTATGACAACCTACTTTTAAAGGCCGGACATCTTAACTCGACAGCCTGAACTACTTTAATTGCATTTTTTTTATTTCATAGAAGCAAACTGTTCAGTACTGTTTTGTGGTTTGTTTACAGAAAGTGTG
This sequence comes from Cygnus atratus, assembly GCF_013377495.2. Lineage (NCBI taxonomy): Eukaryota > Metazoa > Chordata > Aves > Anseriformes > Anatidae > Cygnus > Cygnus atratus. The sequence continues at coordinate 50,373,539 of NC_066362.1, forward strand.
TTGGGGAACAGTCAGCCCAAAACCATTGCCAGTCCAAAAAGCATTACTGTTTACACCTGCTTTCAGAAATGAGCTACAGCCAAGGAGGCTAGTCAGGTCTCTCACTGGCATGTTTAACGATGAACACATTGATACAAAATATGAAGTTCGATATAATATACATTCACGTGAAAACAAAGAATGAAGGAGAATTTTATCCCTCCTTGAGGCAAGAGTTTTTAATTGGGTATCATCTCTTGTACTGTCATGTCTAAAAGGACAAGAAACTGAAACACTGCTTATGCTATTAAGAGAGATAAACACCCTCTATCCTGCATAGGAATGGAAGAGAGCAAGTTTTTGCAGAAAAATACTTCTATCCGGGGATGACCTCAGGGCAAAGTAAGCTCACATGTTACAAAACAGAAAGAAACTCGTCTGATTGCAGACCAGGTCAGATAGCTGTTGAGCCTCAGTCTCTCTGCTGCCATCCATGATTTTACCCGCTTAGTTTTGCACTGCCACAGAATCTGTTGGCAGAGTTTTGGTGCTTCTCTGAGATGTGGGCTGAGGTATTTCACTTCACTGAGACTTTAGAAAGCTGTTCCTTTTTTCCCCTTTCCTCCTAACTCCGCAGTGATGTAGAATGTCTTCATGCAAGGTCAGATGACAGCCATGTTACTGGGGAAAACTGGCTGCCAGCCACAGGAGGAAGAAAAGGATCATGCAGTAAAGATGGTAGGCCCTTAACAGCTTGCATTAGCATTATGTGAGAAACAATCTGCAGCCAATAACAGGCTCAGGCAAGGATCTCAATGAACTAACATTTTTATTCACAATTGCAAGGGCGGGCGTCCTGCAAGCAGGAGCGTGCAGCGGAAGTGTATCATAACCTTCTATGCCCTGTTACCCAATGCTTGATTTTTCCTCTTTGGCTCCGTACTACAAGTTCACAACCTGCTTGACGCTTGTTACTATACTATATGTTCATTTTTATTTGACCAAGTTTACCTTGTTAATTTCTCCTCTTCCTCCCCCTCCCTTTTTTTTTCTTGTGACTGGAGGACCCCATTTTTTGATTTTGCTGATTCTGCAACTGCTTGTTTTTCTTAGCCATCCTCCTTATTTTGGGACAGTGGTACCTTCCATTGTCCCCTTATCTGCTTAACATACCCCCCAGTGTTATGCCTGCGCAATCACTTTTGAATATGCAAGGTTAGTGGAATTTTCCACTGCAAAAACACAACTTTAATTCTTACAATTATCAACCCAATAGTTTGAATATAGTTTTTCTTTTAGTTCACCTCTTTGAAAAACATTTGTACCTCATTTTTTTTAGTTGATATAGGTAGGTGTGTGTGTATAGTGACTAATTAATTGTGCTTGACTATTTCAAGTGGTGTGAGTAAAAATTTTTATTTGCTTTAACATGGTTTGACATTAACATGATTTTAAAGTAAATGAGTAACATCAACCTAGAAAAGCTAACCTAGAGAATCTCACTGGTGCATTTCATCATGTAGTCCACCTCACACACATTTTCCAAAGCACGTACATGGTAATAAAAAGTCCTTGACAGGGCATCATCCAAAAGTTTCATCCAGGTGATCCTTGGGATTCTACTGTTTAGCAGATAGCAAGGTATTGGAGACTATCACTACCTGAAAAGCCACTTCAGAGGGGAAGCTGGATTAGGTAACCTCCAGAGGTGCTTACCAATTGACATTTCAGTGATTCTACAAAACCATTTTTGTAGCCTTGTATGTCTCAGAGAAAACTGAATCCTTCTCAGACTACAGTTACTCCAGGGCAAAACATCATTTACCGTAGAGCTTTTTTTCTGTTGGAGTCTTCATTTCCTGTATCTGTCTGAAACTTTTTCTCAGTACATTAATTTTCCATAAATTTTTAAATTATAATACTATAAAAGTATGACACTGAAGTGAGACGTGACCCATGCACACCACTGCATCAGCTGAGTGCAATAAAAGATATGCATGTTTTTAGTAGGAGGTAGGCTGGGATATATGTGCAGTACAATAGAAAGATTCCAGGCCCTTATTGGTAAAGAAACAAAGTAAGGTCAGCAACAGTGGAACATTTGGAAGGGCCTTTTTATTCAAAAATCACAGAAAAGCATTTCTTGTTATGCTTCATTCAGCTTGCTTATAAACAGGATCAGTAATTATTTTGAGGCCTCTGCTCCAAACATATTTTAGAATGCATTTTACGGCATTTCATCTGTGTGAGAATATTTTCATCTCTATTTCTGTAAATGCATTAGCTTTTGCTCTTATCTTTCTCTTAATATTATTATTATTTTTTACCAGGATGCATGAAACAAAGTTGAAGGAACTGGAAATGGATATTGCTAAAAAAAACCAAAGCATTACTAACCTTAAACAGCTGCTTCAGGAGGCAACGGAACGTGAACATAATGCTGATAAAAACTTAAAAGATCTGAAAGAACAAGTGAGTAAAATCTAGCCAGATGACTCTGAGAATAGATTAATATTAATTTCATTCTAATGTCTATATTGGCAGAGTATATTATTTATTCTCTAACCCACAAGGTTTGTTTTTTTTTTTCAGTCCGAATTGCCATAATTGTACATTTAGATACTTCAGGATTAATAAGGTTTTCTACATATTACCAGTATATATTCATGACTTGCACATACTGGGGAAATAATATTTCTCTGTAGTTTTATTTTAGTTGCATTGATCATTTGAAGCCTGTAAGTATAGACGGTTCATGTTGTCTTAAAATCATTCTAGCTTGGTCATCACATTGAATATGCCACAGGAACATTCCTCATTCTTCCAGGTCATTTTGGGGGGACTGAGTCCCTAAAAAGGATTTTCATATCTCTTTCCAACATGGCATCTTACACACAGTCCTTAGCAAATATATTTCGCATATGGAAGAATTCTTGAATTTTAAACTAAGGTATCTTTGAAAAGATATCTAAGATTTTGAACTTCAAGTATGCCAGAGATTTAGTCCTAGCACTATCCACCTAGATTAGCTTCTATCTTGCACTGGCCATTCTCAGAGTAAAGTATTGAATACAAGGGATTTTCAATATAAAAGTCATATATATTATCTAAGCAGTTGAACTTGTTCAATAAGCAGAACTTAGAATGGAGTTCTGTAAAACAATTATTTTGTAAAGCTTTGCTTGGTTTCACTTTTCAGTTTAAAGTCAGAATTATTAACATAAAGCATATAGCAACAGCAAAAAAAAAAAAAAAGACTAAATTATTTTATTATGTGGTATGACTCTCGGGCATCGCATTTCAAGGTTTGTTTTGTGTCTCAAATGTAGATGATGGCATGTGGTCAAGGTTAACTCCGTTTCAAAGAAATGGAGACTGACTGTCAAAGAATTTTAGGTACTAGAATAAAGTCTGTTGCTAACGGTAGCCTTATGGGAGTTCATAAATTGTCATTGTATTAAAAAACAAAAACAAAAAACAAACATACAGTTTCACATTTGAAAGATTTTAACTTTTTCCTCCTGCAACTTCTACTGAAAGGCACTTCCACAGGCTAACTCCCTCTCTGTTTAGAAACCTATTTCTAATTTATGACTGCAGGTCATTTCTAGTCAGCATCATATACATTTGCTTTTTAATTTAAAAATCACAGGCTTTTCATATCACACTTAAAAAGGAACTTAGACACTTAATACACTCCAATAAGCATGTTGGTAGTATTTCTATGCACCTTTATGTGTATCACTTTCGTAAGCATATCTATAAATTATCCTAATATCTCAATCCATGTGTCTAACTTTTTTTTTTTGTAAATCTGGCTTGTGAATACTACTTCTTTCTTTACCTTTCATGAAATATACAGCACTAACCTGTACTAGCTTTAAAAGTACTGTAAATAACTAGAAGGCTTTGCAGAAAATGGTAGTAGGTAAACACTTTTTTTTCCCCCTTTGTACTCAACTAGTACTAAGGGGAAAAAGTATTTATAATAGACATGTATATAATAATATGTTTATATAATAGACCATTGTTAAATTATATTTTATATAATAATCTATTTATAATATATATAAAATTCACTGTTAGTAGTATTTTCATTTATTTTATTAGGTTATGCCAAAGAGAAGTAATTCCATGATTCCCTGTGAACTGCAGTATCTGTGGATACTGTTTTCAATATTAAGACTTTTTTTTTTTTTTTACCTTGTCTTAAGGTTGAGCTTCTCAAACGCTTTTCTGAAGACGCAAGGACAGAACAAGGCCTCATCAGGGAGCTTCAGCTTTTAAGGTACTGTATTCCTCGGCCAATACACATGAAATAAGAATGATCAAGGAACAGACATTGCTATTTTTATTTATATTATTAGATATTCTGAAACATTATGATGATTTTTAAAAAATCTAAAATTATTTTATATTCCAGATCAACTAATAATCAATTAGAGAAAGAAAAAGCAGAACTAGCTCACCAGGTGGAAAACTATAAGCACCACATACATCCGTATACAAGTGAAGGTCCTGCAGCTGGTAATCTCTTTCAGTACCTATAATAAAGATCTTCATGTATTTTGGGCCTAAAACTATTTTTACTTAATGTGTGCAAGATGGTAATAAATCCACAGAATTATTTGGATTATATTAATGCTGAAGTACCATAAACTGGAGCAGATTAAGGTCTTTGATCTTTGAGTACTTACACAGCCTTTTTACAGGAAGTATTAGTAAAAATTTTCTACAATGAAAGATCCAGCCTAATAAGAGGCTGGAATCTTTGCAAGATTTCCCATCCCAAGAAAGTGGGTATTTCATGCTACCATTTATTTCATAAACTTCAGAAGACTGTTTCTAGGGTTTGTCATTCATTGAAACCTAGGGCTTCAAGCTGCCAGGGAAGTGTCTATTTCCAGATACCAGCTCTGTGAATGATTTAAGAGTTAGCAGGCCTCAGTCCCATAGAGAAAACAAAGGAGGCCATGCAGAGCACTACAGAGCAGTGCACTGCCGTAAGACTGGGGAAAAAAAAAAAAAAACACTCTTATAATCATGAATACAGTTTAAGATCCATAAACTACGTACTTTCCGAAACTCCTGCATTTAATTCAGATAAACTGTACATATTGTATTTCTCAGAAGTGTGCCACTAGACTGGCCATGGGAGTACAGCATTTAGTCACAAGAATTATATACTACCACCTAATTTGTGCAAGAACTAAAGAAAAGCCCACATGACTTGAAATTTTGGTGGTTGTTGATCACAGTTGCGTTTACACACTTCTACTGTTTCAACTTTCAAGAGAAGCAAACCTACTGTAACAAAATTGTTCATGTGATTGATTATCATTACCTTAAATTTCCTACCAAGTTGACATTTTTTGCAGGACCTAACGAAATTGTAGAGAAGGATAAAAAAGACAAGGGAATGACGGATGTAGCTGACCTCCAGGCACAGTTAAAAGCCTCAGAATTAGAAAAACAGCAATTAAAGGTGAGTTGCAAAGATTATCCTTGGCAAGAGCATCCTTTGCAAAATTATGGTTGGCTAGAAAGAGCTATTTGATATCCAAACTAACACTAAAACAACACCTCAATTTCTAAGCATTACATTTATAAAGCAGATTGTGTTGTTCATTAATTTGCTGTTTCTGGGTAGATTTTTGTGTCTCTGTAGTCAAGCAAGAACTCTGAAGAAAAAGGCAAAAAAGCTGTTGACATGTATTTCCTAAGTTCTGTATATTGATGGTACTCGTTTGTTCTTTTTAATAGGAAGAAACAAAAAAGCTGAGAAAAGAACTGGAAAACTTCAACCCTTCCTTTTTTGAAGAAATTGAGGATCTGAAATATAACTATAATGAAGAAGTAAAAAAAAATATTATTTTAGAAGAAAGATTAAAGCAGCTTTCTGAAGAGTTTGGTATTCAAGTGGATAGTCCAGCCAATGTTTCCATTGATTAGGCTAATGTTTAGTATCCTCAATATTGATATAGAAAACAAATTCTGGGGCAGTTACATAATACTGATTTGTCTATTTTCTTTCTGGAATGATACAAATTATTAAAGTTACAATGGCTTGGCATACCACAGCATGCAGAATTGGATTAGGCGGTGGATTGTGGCACACACCAGTCAAAATGAAAAACAGCTTTACCTCCCCCAGACACATAGCAATATTAATTCAGAACAGTAATTGGGGTTATATGTATTTTTCAGGAGAAGTCCAAGCTTTCAACTCCACTTAGAAGTTCAGAAAATCTGCATGCATACTGTGTATGCTGAATTCCAGATCAATAGTACTATATAATTTATTCTTGCTGTCTTGTGCTGTAATACGTCTTGACTATGGTTGTCTCTTATAATATCATTATTTACATTTACTGAAATTTTACAAAATTCAAGAATGAACAACTGAAAATAAACAGTATTCTTCTATATAAATAAATGTGCAGCTATGTGAAATTTTACATTTTATATACTTTATACAGATGCGTACTTTATAGTGCAAATAAACAAAGCCCACTCAAAACATCACGCATTCTCACTTTTATTTATGCCATCTTTTTTCAAATACTTAATATATCCTTGATAAATTTAGATGCAGTCTCAAAATGCCTATTACTAAACCAAGTCACATCTTTTTCTAGTTACTACGGATCTTTAAAATAGAATAAGTATAATTCCTATTACTTACTTTGATCTTTGTCCCAAATTATGAAACAACTTAATTAGGTTTTCAGGCACTAGCATAATGCTGAAGCTTATCAGTTAAATAATACAGTGAATGCCTTCCACAAGAAGAACTCGAACCTTTAAAAAATTATCACATTTCAGGCCTAATTCTAGTCCCACCAGAAATCTGTCTTGCGCTGGTAAGAAAAAACAATCTGAATTCTACATGTTACAGTAATTATATTTAGAAAAGGGCAGTCTATGGAACTTTTACAGTTGTTGGCATTCATTAACTAAACTACTCGGATCAGCCAGTGTTGGACAACACACTATTTGACCATAACAGTTCCAAGAATGGGTACACAAATTAAGGATTTTTTCAGAAGTGATTAAAAAGCATGCTGAAAGCTAGATCTCTGTTCTGAATGTCACATTTCCTATTACATACAATTAGTCATTTAGGAAGAACTTCAAACTGCAGAGTATTGTGCCCACTGCCTAATCAGCAAGATTCCTTTTTGTAAGGAGTTCTGTGATAGACAGAAACAAGAGGAATGCAGGACATACAGCAATTAACTTAGAATAAAAAAAAAAAACTTCAACCATCAAACTTGATATCTTTGAGTCTGTTGAATCTTTGACCATCTAGGTTTGAAAAATGGTGAAACAAACTCTTTGGTCCAAAGTCACAGTCATAATCATTTCTATTAAAAGAAACGACAACAGGCTGAGAATTCAGGTATGTCTCTGCAAGTGGCCAGCATAAACCAAGATGATGGCGATGGAGCTAAAATAAGAAAAAATAAATCCATTTAGAGATTTGGATATGGTAGCCCAGCGATGCCCATCTTGAAACAGAGAGGGAGGTCTTAATTCTAGGATTCCCTGCAGTAGATCTTTTCTTACAAACATTCATCAGTTACCTGTTATTTGAATAACACGACTAAGTAAATCACAAAAGGCAAACCAGCACCACAGCTTCAGAAATAAAAAATAACTTGCTAATTAAACAGAGAACACATTCTTATGAACAATCCTTGTTCTACATGACATTACACGAAATGAATTTTTAAAATAAACTTTAAAATACTGAGCGATTCCTATACAGATAGGAAAACCATTATTTTATGTTCTCAATTACTATTATCATAGCATAGGTAATGAAAAAGTTTAATAAGCTGTCATTTGTAGTGATTACTTGTTCAGTGGCTTGACTAATTCTACTGTAACCTAATTTGCTAGGAGAATGTTTACTATTAAAGAATTTGGAAAAGGCAAAGAGTGAACAGTAAATCACAATACCTCAGATAGTACAAATTATTACAGTGATTTCCACATGTCTATCGATATATTTACCTTGATTAAACACCCATCACGGCAGTGCCACACAATTCCTTCAACTTTACCCTCACTGCAGCCTTCAAACCAAGACAGTATGTCATTTTGATTCAAAGTAGGTGGATTCTTTATTTCAAATGCTCCATGTGGTACAAGAAGATGTACAGGTCGCTTTCTGCTTCCCAATCCTATGGTAAAAGGAACAAAAATCATCCTGCTAGTTATGTGTTTAAATTTAACCTTTTCCCCACTTTTGTTATTACAGCTATCTTAAAAGCACCCTATAAAGGCAGATTTCTGTTAGATACTACAAAAATGTCCTGCCTTTAGAAGACCAGTTAAATATATATAAGTATCAAATGTAGCCATCTCTTCCTCATGTAACATTTATATAAAATAAATCAACATGATATACAGGTTATACTATCTTCTGTTCAGTCCTCATGCTCACCTCCTCAGTAACCATAAAAATCACTGATGAAATTCTTCATGCTTTGAATCACAATCCATATCGCAAACAAGCATCTTTCTGAAAGTCTGGCCTATTTTCTTACACATGGGGATTGATACTTAGGCCAGGCTGTTAAAAAATGCACTGCCTCTTCACTGACTGAAGATTTATATTGAACAACTAAGAAAAGAGCTGTTAAAGGAACTGTAAAAAAAAAAAAAAAATCTAAATTCTAACAAAGCGCTTAGACTATGTACTACTATTTTTCCTATCCATCCTTACAAATTACTATAGCAACCAAGCTAAGAAATTAAGATGTACTTGTGCTCATACATAATTGTGTTTTTTGTTTACAGACTTTTAAGGGGAGAGGTCACAGCCAAAATTTAGCTGAAATTACACTTCTTTAAAGAGATACTCATAATATTTCATAATTTTAGAAGATTACAACTGGCTAATTATAGGCACTAAAAATTATGGTTGAATAGTGTTCTATTTTAATGGACTAAATAGTATCAAGAAAGCAAGTAAAAAAAGACAAGAAAAGGCACCATCAAACAATCTTAAAATATTTTGAAGACTAACATTTAAAACATTTTTTCCAATCAGAGTATTTATTCCTGAGAGGAAAAAAAAAAAAAAGTTACTCATTAATTGGTCTGGAAACTGCAATAAGCATTAGATAAAATCTACTTCTCAACTGCTGAGAAAGCAGAGTTCTTCAACAGAATAGCCATTTTTCCCTGTCAGGTGTCAGACACAGCTCAGCATCAATATAGCTGAAACCTCAATTTTAGGTTTGGTGTAAACGGTTTCCTCTACATAGGTATATGCAAAGCCAAGGTATACCCAGTTTTTGTTTTGTTTTAAATCACAGTTATCTTAATGCAGAAGCTTATTAATTCATGCTTCTTTACTTGAACAAAACTGCTGCTCTTTTTTGAAAGGCAATAGCAAAGCATTCTGATGTTAAATCCTGAAGAACATGAAGGCAGAAAGAGCTTCAATAGACAAGCAGACTCAGGACAACTCAGCTTTCTGAGCTGATTAGTTTTTGGTGCCAACCTGCGAGTGTTCATTGAGCTAGCCCTTTCTTTCCTTTCTAGAAGATCACAGAATCACAGAATGGGCGGGGTTGGAAGGGACCTCTGAAGATCGTCTAGTCTAAACCCCCTGCCAAGCAGGATCACCTAGAGCACATTGCACAGGATGTCATCCAGGCAGGTTTTGAAAATCTCCAGAGAAGGAGACTCCACAGCCTCTCTGGGTAGCCTGTTCCAGTGCTCCGTTGCCCTCACAGTAAAGAAGTGCCCCCTCATATTCAGATGGAATTTCCTGTGCTTCAGTTTGTGCACATTACCTCTTGTGCTGTCACTGGGCACAACTGAAAAGAGACTAGCTCCATCCTCTCGACACCCTCCCCTCAGGTATTTATACACACTGATGAGGTCTCCCCTCAGTCTTCCCTTTTCCAGGCTAAACAGGCCCAGTTCTTTCAGCCTGTCCTCGTACAGCAGGTGCTCCAGCCCTCTAATCATCTTCGTAGCCCTCCTCTGAACTCGCTCCAGTAGTTCTATGCCCCTCTTGTACTGGGGAGCCCAGAACTGGACACAATACTCCAGGTGTGGCCTCACCAGGGCTGAGTAGAGGGGGAGGATCACCTCCCTTGACCTGCTGGCAACACTCTTCTGAATGCAGCCCAGGATACTGTTGGCCTTCTTGGCCCCAAGGGCACATCGCTGGCTCATGGTCAGCCTGCTGTCCACCAGGACTCCCAGGTCCCTCTCCGCAGAGCTGCTCTCCAGCAGGTCAGCCCGCAGCCTGTACTGGGCTTGGGGTTATTCCTCCCTAGGTGCAGGACCCTGCACTTGCCATCGTTGAACTAAGATGTTACATTTCTAGTTTAGAACACATTTTATTATTATCATTACAGGAAAAAACATTTTACAAAGAAAATTACTATTTTCCACCTAAAATATCACTCAATAAAAAAGTATTTAAGAATTGAACATACAAACTTACCGTATGGATTTGCATTAATATTCGTCCCAATAAGCTCCAATGTTTGTTCTAGAAGTTCTGACAGTGGCACTGGACTGATTTCCAGAAGCCCAGGGTCAGCATGGTGTTTCAATACCAGTGCTATTTCAGCCTCATAATTTACAACAGATGAGTGCCAGCAATACTGCTTACTATTTTTCTCCACAGGCACCCAACCTATGAGAAAACACTGTGTTTTACCAAAGTATCTAAATTTATCAAATACATATTAGAACTGTAGATGCATTGAAAAAAAAAAAACACCTACCTTAGCTACAAACAGAATTACTAGAAAAGCTGTCACATCTCAAAGAAATGTCAGAGGAACACGAACTTGTCAATTTTGCTGTACAGAGCTTCAGCTGAAGACAAACTAATTATTTTCATTACATCAGAACAAAGCCTTTCTGGATAATGAATGAACAACATTCCAATTGTTTTCCAAATGTCAGCTACTATTTATAACTCTGGAACTAATTCTAATTCACATCAAAAATGATTTTTTCCCACATTTTGCCATATTTACCTGGCATATGTCCATTTTCATCAGGCAAAGGATTGCCATTAGAGAACTCTACTTCCTTTGCTGGAATCCAGGCATCAGGAACAGGCTTGAAATCTTCTTCAAAGTTCCAAATAAATTCTAGACATATAAATGTGGCATTTAGTTTTGCATAAACTGTTAGCCAATTCTACATTTTGATCTTCTATCAACGCAAGTATAAAACCTTGTTTTAAAGACAGTAGTCTGCATTACTTTGTACAAACACCAACACTTGTCATACTCATACAGTCTAGAGTTAGGAGGGTTTAAAGCCTTCAAGTAGTTTAAAATTTCAAACTAACTACAATTAAGAAATAGCTAATAACCAAGAAATAGCCAACATTATATTTAAACTAGAGCAAGAGAAATAAAGTTGAGTGACATGAAAAAAAAAAAAAAAGTAGGATCACTGACATTTCCTGTGTTAGACTAGAGGTGTTCTTCCAGTGGATAACTTACATTAACAAAGCAGGAAAAAATTGTCACTAACCTTTGCAATCTTCCAATGAATATAAGAATTGTTTAAACCTTTTTTCAGCTTGTTTGTTGGGTCTTCTGTCCAGCCTTGCCCATAGATATGGTCGCCCTAGAGATGCCGGAGGTATAAAACCAGCAGTTTACTTCAGTAACCATACCCCGCAGAGTACTAAAATCAACTGCATAAAAGGTAAAATATGAATTCTCACTTGTCACTACAGAAATTTCACATCCAAAAGAATATTTAAATTAATAAATTAACTATTGTATATAAATCTAAAAATCTACTTGTAGAACCTTGCCTAGTTTAATAGAAAGTTTTCTTACAATTTCAGGTAAAGGTAAGAATCCTAGTGATGCAATGAAGCACAATCTTCTCATTTCCCCCCAACCTCCATACTCCTTTTAATCCTTCTCAAGGAAATTAAACATCCTCTACATAAATTCTAGTGTGCAAGAAGATTTACTAATAAGAAGTTTTAAAATTGGAATAGTTCCTGGACTGGCACATTAACTTAAACTATACTTCATGTACATTGGAGAGTAAAATCTCTAACAACTTTATAGACATCTACCATATTTATTACTTTGTGGTCAAGTAAAACAAACTGCTAGTCAACATGAAAAATATACATATGGATCTTCCTTATTACCTTTATAAGTAGTTACATAACAGCAGGTTCCATCCACCTTTTCAGTAGGAATTGCATTGTATATATCTGCCTCTAACGCCTTTTCATTTAGAGTTTCAGTTGCCAAAACTTTAAATGGCTGAAAAGAAGACAGGTACTTTAAATTCTAATCACTGCTACGTTATGGCCTTGTTTTCATATGGATTCTTGCTTCACATGGCTGGGCTCAACAAATCCAGTATTATACATTTATTGCTGATTTCTAATACTATCAAAGTACACCAGTGTTTCTTCAAGACAAGTTTGGAGAATACCATAAGGCAAAAGAACAAAGGCAACCTATTTGCAGTCTCTGTCCCTCTTTTCCATTTTTGATTTAGAGACTGTTCTGCCTTCCACTTTAAATGGTGCATATAATTCAGATGGGTTTCAGTCCAACATTACAAAATTTTGAAATATACCTTCCTGTATTCCTATGGCAATAAAAGCTCATCATGACTACCTGGCCCTACCTTTTTGTTTGGAACTGAACAGCAATGGCACCATGATCAATACAACACAGAGACCACTGGAACGCAAGGTAGCAAAGCATTCTATTGTAAAATACTCAATGTAAGCGTTAACTAAACATTTTTGTCTCAAAAAGAATACAGAAATAAGTGATCCAGGGATCTGAAACAAATATCCAAGCACAACTAGTCCAAGTTTCCAAGGTTTTCCTTAGTAGAACTTCTGTAACGGTTTCTGTGAAAACATGTTAATGTTTATGTTTGGATTAAAATATCTTCCTGTATAACCATCCATCCCTCCTCGCTCCCTCGTCAGCTCTGAATTGTAAACTGGTCACCATCTCCTGCTATCAAAACACAAAGAAGTCCTTGACTTGAAAAACACAATACGTAGAATTCATAAAATGAGAAGCTCCTACATACTTCCTTTACATTGCATGACTTTATATAAGTATGTATTCAGTGATTGTATCTGTAACCATAACAAAGTATTTATGAAGACAACGTTTTTAGGATAGTGCGAAAATATCAGTTGGTTTTCCTATCACCACTGCTGCCTTTCTTTCCTAGTGGCCAAATCCCACGTAATATACTTGCCTGCACTTGGAACAAGAAAACAGAGCATACCAGTTCGAGATCTAATCCCATCTATTTTTTGTATATGCATGAACACCCATTTAGGGAAGGAGCCTGACATGACCACTATCAATACGGTACTTGTACTGACAGTTTAACAACAGCTATTGATGCACTGGCGTTATTTTATTTCTTCCACCCAAAAACCAACCATCACTAAGAGGATGTCATGCAGATGGATTCCTGTTCACCATGCAGTCAACAGGCAGCGGGAGGTGCTCTTACTAAAACTGGAAACCTAATGCTGGAGCTCTACAGGTGAAAGGCACCTATATCTGTCCACAGCTGCCTTTTACATCTCAGTGGAGACATTGGTCTCCATTGCTTTCACCGTGGTAAATAATACGCAACTTAAGAGCCTCATACACCTTCGATCACAGAAAACAGTGATAATAATGATTAAAAATGCGTGTTTTTCCCCAAGAGGCAGGGGCTGCAGGCCTGCTTGCGGCCTGCTTTACACACACCCGAGCGCTCCCGCTGGAGCGGCCTGGTTCCTTGCCATGTTGCCTACACTTGGAAAAAGCAGAGAGGGAGTCAGGGCAGACCCCGGACAGCCCCGTCAGGAGGAGCGGAGCTGAGGGGCCCCCATGCGGGCCGGGCAACCCTCGGGGCGGTCCCGCAGGGCGAGAGGCCTCCTGCCAGCTGGGCCGGGTGGCTCCCCCTCGGTGTGCTGGTGCTGCTGCGCGCCCCCCCGCGCCGCCCCGGGCACCTGCCGCTGCCGCTTGGCCGAGGGCTCCTCCTTCACCTCGGTGACGAACAGGCACGGCACCTTGCGCTGCACCGCGCCCCGCCGCCGCATCGCCCCGCCGCGCCGACGGCCACTGCCAGACCGATCGGCGGCCGCGAACTGCGCCCGCGCAGCCCTCCCGCTCCCTCCCTCCCTCCCTCCGCGCGCTGCACCACGGGAAATGTAGTCCGGGGTGCCGTCGCCTCTCCCCGTCAGTTGTGGGGTGCGCTGAGGCGGGGTCCGGTCGGGCGCTCGCGCTGCGGCGGCAGTTGGTGGAGCTACTGCTGCCGCCCGGCCCGGCGCCGGGGGGTGGCTGCGGACACTTCCTGCCTGCCCTCACCGCCCCCGGAGGGTTTTTTTTGTTGCTGTTGTTTTGGTTTTTCTCCCGAAAGAACACCAAATTGCATGTAGTTCTGGTGTTGCTAGTGCTCTTGCTTAAATTCCATCTTATATCTACCTCGTTTTTCTTCAACTTTGTATCCTTCCTGCTCTGTAAGCTTTGGCATTGTTCGCCTTTGAGGTTGACTTCCTTTTCCTTTCTGCTCTTCCTTTTATGTTTTACTTCTAAAGTGCCACCTTTTGATCTAGCAGTGCTCTACAGTGTTCATCTTGAAATCAGAGATGCCACTCAGTGTTGTAAGTTTGATCCCATGTAGTCGGAATAAATGTATCCCTTACCATTTTCCAGGATTAAAACTTTATTTTCATCGCTAAATGTGTTACTATTATTTTTTCAGAGGCAGCCCAGGACCTGAACAGGAATAGAGGTGTTAATTAGTAACAAAAGTGTATGCTGTTCTTTCTTTCCGCTTTATCTGTGGTGGTGGACATCATGGGAGCAAGAAAAAGCAATTAGCGGCAACAAGATAAGCAGTTAACACCTAACAGTGTACTCGCAGGAAGCACCAAGTGTCTCAATCCAAAGGAGGATACGGTAAGAAAAACATTGGGTGCAAGAATTTTGGTTAAAAATTACTCAAAGGATAAATGTTGTATTTGTTATATCAAAGTTTTCTTTTGAAGACCACAGCTTCTGCAGCTAGAAGTTGGGTATCATTTAAACTGTGCAAAATGGGTTTGTTCCATTTTGTGTGGAAATCTTTGAAAGAAGAAACTTTGAAAGACGAATACAAGAAACTCTTGGAAATGGTCCAATTTTCCATACTTTATTCTGAAGCAATGGAACTAAGGAAGATGTTCAAGCCCAAAAGGTCACATGATGTCATCATGATGATGTCACAAGATCTGGAGGAACAATGGGTGACCGTGGATGTGTAACATTCTGTCCTGGCTAGCAACCATCTTCAACAGATAACAAACCTGGAGAAGGTACCACCTCTGTAGTTCAAGTGTACTTAGTTTTAGCTACGCTGTCAGTTGGAGTTTTGTTTCAAAAAAGAAGCAGAGTTGAAGTTCCGAAGCCCCCTTTTTTAAAAGAAAACGACTATTTTCAAGATAAAATTAAGATTTGCTTATGCGTTGATAGCTTTTATGTTTTCATGTATGCTCTGCCTGCATAAAGAGAGTGGAGTAGACGCATAAGAGGTGAAAATGGCTGAAGCTGGGAATGACAACTATTTCTGTTTTTATTCTCCCTACGCACAGGTAAATGCTGTAGATTTTAGAGTAGTCAGCATCCTTGAATTTCTTGATATATACATATTTAGAGGGAGGTTTATTATCTAGATTTAGAAGTTGGTATACCTTGATCATGGCAGCATATGTAAATCAAATGTCTCATTTTCAGAATGAGAAGAGCTAATTGTCCTAAGTACTCAATGTGAATTGGGCTCAGATACTTAGGGAACACATAAGTTAGAACCCCACATAAAAATCACTGATCGCTCATCTTTCTTTATTGAATCAAAATTATATTAATTCTGAATAAACAAACCAAGTATATTTTCTGCTTATAGTGACAATGTGAATTTCTTTACATCCTGTTATATGCAACGAAGCCATTCAAAATGGGGTTCTTCAAAGAAATGTTTCTATTCCAACTGGTAAAAATTTTCAAGAGTGATTTTTTTTTTCCTTTAAAACTTAGGCAGAAACTCAATAAAAAATAGCTGGTAGCCTGGCATTTGCAAATCCCAGCTGGCATGTATTCCATATCCCAGATATGAACCTGAGTTTCCCATATTCAGGGTAACGGTCATGAGCATGTGCCTTTTTGGAATTAGGAGTTTCCTCATCACATGCTTGTGGAAGATACCTCAGGTTATAGGGATAAGTGAATTGTATAATCATAGATGGTGCTAGAATCTAAAAACTGTTAGTAAGGAAGAGATAAAGAAAAATAATTTTGTTTGACTAATGAAAGGGATTTGCATCGGAAGAGAGCTAATCATGCAGTATCATGCAGACTTTTAAACCGGAAGAATATTAGTATAGGGAGAACTGAAGTGTGATTATATGTAGGAGTAAAGCAGCGAAAATTCAAAAAAAAAAAAGCTGTCCATACTTTTTTTTTTCAATTAGGCTTTTGTTTGTCATGTGTAAAAACAGCTGGGAGATGGTGTGAGCAGTGAAATGACAGTAGTCTCAGAACATCATATCCTGAATATTTTTGTAAACTTGTAAGCATTTGTCACCGTAATATGTTTATTCTTGGCTGCTGTGTTGCCTCCCACATTAATTAAAAATAGTTTTATAGGAGGAGACTGACATTTAAGGCAGGAACTAATACATGGGAATCTAATATGTCTTAGCCTCAAAGTCATTCTCCTCATTAGGGTTTCAAGTGCAGATTCTGTCACTATGAAAAACCTCTTAGCTGTGATACTGTGTGCTCATTATGAAGGCAAGGAGAATGTTCGCATCTGTTTTGCAGATTTAGACATATGGAAATAAGGTACAAAAGAGCAAGTTCCTTCAAGCACATTTTTTTAGTCTGAAATCAAAAGTGACTTTCTCCTTCCAAAGTGATGTTGTGAATGTGAAATGAAACAAAAGACTTTTTTTTCTCTTGTTTTGTAATCCAAGTCTGACAAGTCTGTACAAGGATTACAAGTTCCCAAATTTTTACTTTTTCAGTTTTTGTTAGGCATCTTTGTGGGTTTTGTTTTATTTTCGCATGGGCCTGTATCTTTTAATATTAAGAGGGTACAGTATTGCACTTGTGCAGCAGATTTCATTTGAGATAGGTCTGATTATCCCATTAAGTAGAAAAGGAAACTCAAACAAATAAATTAAATAAAAATGTTGTATATTAAAAATAATAGATTTTTTCTTCCCAACATCTCATAAAAAGTCTGCAGTACAGTGTGCATAGACAGCTTTACTCTGATTCTTGTCTGGTAACAGTTCTACATCATTAAAACTCCTTTGACTTAACTGTAGATAATGTTCTAACATACCAGAATATGGTCTTCCAAAGTGTTATGTATCTATTCACAGCAGTATACTGTGTAATAGTCAATGTAGTCTATTTTTATTGTTATATTTACAATATCTGAAAACTACTTTGTCCTGCAGCAGAAGTACAGCAGCATCTCATGTTTCTGGGAAACACAGCCATTAGGCTGTGTGAGGATCAGTTGTGTCTTCCATCACAGCAAACCTCGTAATATAAATGGACTTTTTCTGCCTCCTAGTAACAGTGAGTAAAAATATTTTCTCAACAATTTGTTTGTTAAAGTAAGTAAATATACAAAAGCATCCTTAAACTTCCACTGCTTACATAATATGTATTAAGATCAAGAAATGTACTCTTGAAGATCAAGAAATATACTATTTAGACCTGTGACTAGCGGCGTTCCCCAGGGGTCGGTTCTGGGTTCGGTCTTGTTCAACATCTTCATCGACAACCTTGATGAGGGAATAGTGTCTGTCCTCAGCAAGTACGCTGATGACACAAAGCTGGGAGGAGTGGCTGACATGCCAGAAGGCTGTGCTGCCATTCAGCGAGACCTGGACCAGCTGGAGAGATGGGCAGGAAGAAACCAAATGAGGTTTAATAAGAGCAAGTGTAGAGTCCTGCACCTGGGAAGGAAAAACTGGATGTATCAGTACAGGCTGGGGGATGACCTGCTGGAGAGGAGCTCTGTGGAGAAGGACCTGGGGGTCCTGGTGGATGACAGGTTGACCATGAGCCAGCAGTGTGCCCTTGGGGCCAATGAGATCCTGGCATGCATTAAAAGGAGCGTGGACAGCAAGTCAAGGGAGGTGATCCTCCCCCTCTACTCTGCCCTGGTCAGGCCTCACCTGGAGTACTGTGTCCAGTTCTGGGCTCCCCAGCACAAAAAAGACAGGGATCTCCTGGAAAGATTCCAGCGGAGGGCCACAAAGATGATATGGGGCCTGGAGCATCTACCCTATGGGGAAAGGCTGAGAGACCTGGGTCTGTTCAGCCTGGAGAAAAGACGACTGAGAGGGGATCTCATCAATGTGTATAAATACCTGAAGTGTGGGAGACAGAGGGATTTGGCCAACCTCTTCTCAGTGGTTTGTGGGGATAGAACAAGGGGCAGTGGCCACAAGATAGAGCACAGGAAGTTCCGCACTAACATGCAAAAGAACTTCTTCACAGTGAGGAGCACTGGAACAGGCTGCCCAGGGAGGTTGTGGAGTCTCCTTCTCTGGAGATATTCAAGGCCTGTCTGGATGCCTACCTGGGCAGCCTGCTCTAAGGAACCTGCTTTGGCAGGGGGGTTGGACCCGATGATCTTTCGAGGTCCCTTCCAACCCCTTTGATTCTGTGATTCTATTGCAAATAAATCAGGTATGACCTGATCCAAGTCAAGTTCAAGGCAGATAAAGGAATGGGTTGCTCTATTAATTTATTTAAGTGTCATGTTACAAATCTGTGTAATCACCAGTTACATGCAAGAAGAATTAATAAATGACAGTTTAGGTTACTAAGATCCATCGAGTAAAAATTTTACATTAACTCACCATTTACCCTCACAGGCAAAACAGACTCAGCATACGGAGATTAATATGATTTATTGTGAACTATTAACAGACTAGTGCAGTGAGAAAAAAAAGACAAACGGGAACAGGGAACGGGGGCTGCGGTCAGTCCCTAATGCTTCGTCTCTGCTGCTCCTTCACGGTCACTCTCTGCCCCTGCTCCACGTGGGGTCCCTCCCACGGGATACCATCCTTCCTGAACTGAGCCTGCGGGGACTTCCCACAGGCAGTAGCTTTTCAAGAACAGCTCCAACATAGCTCCGTACCACAGGGTCCACCCGTCAGGAGCAAACTGCTCCAGCACAGGTCCCCCACGGGTGGCAACTCCCTCCAGGCCCCCTGCTCCTGTGTGGGCTCTCCATGGGCTGCAGCCTCCTCCAGACCATATCCACCTGCTCCACCGGGGGCTCCTCCACGGGCTGCAGCATGGAGATCTGCTCCATGTGGGACCCATGGGCTGCAGGGGAACAGCCTGCTACACCAGGGGCCTCTCCACATGCTGCAGGGGAACTTCTGCGTGCCTGGAGCACCTCCTGCCTTCCTCCTGCACTGACCTGTGGGTCTGCAAGGCTGTTTCTCACTCCTCTCTCCCAGCTGATGTTTCACAGGAGTTTTTTTACTATTCTTAAGTCTGCTCTCCCAGAGGCCCAACCAGCGTTGCTCCCTGGCTCGGCTCTGGCCAGTGGCAGGTCCCTTTAGGAGCCAACTGGAGCTGGCTCTGATCTGACATGGGGCAGCTGCTGGGCTCTGCTCACAGAGGCCACCCCTGCAGCCCCCTGCCACATAAACCCAATACAATTATGGTCAGATCAGTAGTGAGAGACTACTTTTAAAATATTCACGGCAATTAACACCTTCAGAAATTTGCTTTTTCACATTCTTCTGTACTTAGATATTTACCAGATTATAC
Organism: Cygnus atratus; assembly: GCF_013377495.2. Classification (NCBI taxonomy): domain Eukaryota; kingdom Metazoa; phylum Chordata; class Aves; order Anseriformes; family Anatidae; genus Cygnus; species Cygnus atratus. The sequence continues at coordinate 50,393,362 of NC_066362.1, forward strand.
AGAGTAATGAAAATGGTCAGTAGGAATGTAATAAATTAAGAGTAGCGTCTGTGTTGGAGGGGAGAGGTTGTTAGGATCACTATTAGCATTATGTGTTTAGTAGCATCATCTGTTGATAAAGCACAACATGTTATAAGAATGAGACGCCGCATTGGAAGGCAGCATAAGATTCCAGTGCTGTGTGTGTAAATACATTTACCGTCCAGCATTTAGAATAAATTTTTCAGGCTTGGCATTGGATGCATGTTATTTAAGGACAATAATATTTTGTAAGGCAGTATACTTTCTCTTTTAACTTCTGAAAATCAGATTATTAAAAACAAAAAAACAAAACCAAAACAAAACAAAACAACAACAAACAAAAAACATTACAGGCTTTTTTGTTGTTGTTTTCCTTTGCTTCCCCCCTCGGTTCTTTCTAAGTGGAGCTCTTATCTACCAGCAGTTCTGGTAGGCAGCTGGACTAGGGTAAAAGCCCAGAGCAGGGAACCAAAACAAATGTCAGAAATCAGGCAGAAGCAGGAGTGAGAAGTTGGCAGACTTGTCATAGCCAAGTGAACAGGTGAACTGAAATACAGTTGTTCACTGGCCTTATCTGCAAAGCTGTAGACAGATGTCGTAAGAAATGTCTATAATGACCTCTATTAAGAAACAAGCACCTCGTGTTCCTGAAATTCTTTCAGGAAAGGGTAGGCTGTTGTATCTGGTAAGGTAGAGCTTAACTAATCACACAGGACCAAGGCAAGTGATGTTTCTATTAGTGTCCATACTGTACAGTTCCTACATCCACAACATCAGCCTCTGCCAGCTAGCACTTATAAACTTAGGCATGCTTTTGTGCTTTTCTTTTTACTGGAATATGTGTAACTTCAAAGTCTGTGTGTTCCACAACAACATTGCAAATACTAAAGCTGCATTTATTTATATCAAGACTTAAAGTTCTTGTTAAACTGTTTGATTTGGCTTACACTATCCAAAGGTAATAATACTCTGTTTGGGACTGAAAAAAGCTCCACCAGGCTAAAGGGTTGTATCTTACTTGCTCTTGCATGTGATACATGCAATAAATCTGATCTGCAATAGTGTTTTTTAAATTGATGTAAAATATACATATGCTGCTCTTTTGCAAGCACAAAATGCACAAGGCTGACAACAAGTGGAATAAAAGAAAATGCCCATGCTTCGTGTTATTTCTATTTTTCATCATTTTTATTTTCAGGCAGTTGCATTTCCTTGGTCTCAGAAACTGCTGTCCTAGTACTGAAATAATTTTGCTGCAAAACTTCATGAGTAGACATAGATTTATAGGGAAAATCATAGCTTTTATGATTTTCTTCTAATTTAGTGTAAACTATTTTTATGAACTTCATATTCTTTCACAAAATCTGTGATTTGTACATAGCGTTTGTACATAGCATTTATACAAACTCTATGTACATTTGTATAATCTTATACATTTGTACAAGAGAGTTGTGATTTAGAAAATTCTGATGGAAAAAAGTCTACAAGCTAAAAATGGGTAATCTAGTGCTTAGCACTGCTACATTCTTCAAAATTGATGCCATGAAGACCAATGCAGGCCTGCCTTCAGCAGATTTAATACATTTCCACAGGTGTGATCCTAGACTCATTTACTCACTTCAGCCAACGTATTACTAATCGCACGTTTCCCTATGTTATAAACAAAGGGATTGAAAGAAAGAAAGAAACTTACTCAGGTTGATCTGTCCACTAGTAGGAAGAGGTATGCAACCTTTTTTGGACAGCATAGGATGATCAAAGTTTCACTTTTCGAAAGACTATATTCAGCTGTGCTTTATCTTTCCATTCAAAGGAGCTAGTGCACATTCACGTTCGTACTTTCTGTGGTTGGAAGATGCTCTTTTGCCTGCCTCTGCACAATTAATCTTTTGGCTGATTCTTTAAATATAATGATTTCAAAAGTTTACGTGTTGGTCCAAACCTAGTTCCTTCTTAAAAAAAAAACAACAACAAAAAAAAACACGTTATTTTTTGCAGATGTCGCATTGCAGGAGGAGGTCCAAGAAGGGATTCTGAATCCAGCCTGTGGTCAAGGATTATTCAGAAGTCAGGAGAATATTTTAAGACCAATTCACCCTCCACTGATTATAAACATCAACCACCAAGAGGATGAAGAGGAGGATGAAGAGGATGTTGAAGACAAAGAGAACAGTAAACAAGTTTTGTTTTTTTGTTTTACAAGGAAGTACAGTGGATGTTTTTCAGCTCTTAAAATATAGTTCATGAATGATTTATTCTAATAACCATTACATTTTTAGGAAAGAGTTATTGACAAGTTTTTGAAATTGTTTCTGTATAATTCCCAAAGTATTCCCAGTTGGTAGTCACCAGATGCATAAGTAAGCCACCATTTTCTAACTTCTGTAAAATGTCCGGCTTTATATTTCAGTACTGGTATAATTTACATTCCCCTTTTTTATCAAATAGAGTTTAAAATATTCTGATGACCATCAAATATTATTCAAATTTCTCAGTTCAGGGATGATCTAAGCTATTGGCACTTTCATTTAAAAAGACATTTTTAATGTCTTCCTCTTCTCATCAAGATTTTTAATAGCTAATACCATATGTTGACTGAGGACTTACAGTGTGCCTTAGCTTTAGCCATCTCTGTAACAGTTACTACTGGGGAATGTTTAACAGGGGATTTACAGTAGCAGTGCAGGAACCATTTTGTTTTTGTGCCAAACAAAAATGTTTCTGATCTATACAGCTGCAAATATTTTCTGTTCTTTGGCACTGTCTAATGTTGTGGGTAAAATGCTATAAAAATTGCAAGTTTAGGAAGCACATCTTTTAATGGAAACAATTTTTTGAAAAGAGGTTGGGGCTGTACATGCTTATCAATGAAGGTGAAGCCATAGGTTTCTGTTATTAAACCCTCTTTAGACAGTCACATTTTATTACAAAAAGTTATTCTTAAATCTAGTAAAAAGAGTCCATGCAAAACTGAATACATATATATATATATATATATATAAACAAAACAAACAAAACCACAAAAACTGTAATTAAACATTTGGATGTATCTCACTTAGAGATTAGAGACTCATAAGGAGTGAATGAATTGTGTGTCCCCAGAGAGTGAAAGTGAGAAAACACTCTCACGTAGGCATTCTGCAAACTACTTTGGTAGTAGTTCTCAGGGAGCCCCATGCTGCTTTTCACTTTCCCACTGCCTTTCAGATTGGAAGGGCTGCTTATTGTTAGTGCTTCCTAACTCTGTTTCAGTCTGAATAAACTAAATTAACTTTCAGTATCAAAAAAAAAGAGACAGTATCAAAAGTGGGTCATTGCTAGTCTTACTAACCTTAACTGAGACAGATAAGGAACACTCACTTCACCAGCTCTGCCAGCAGACATTACAGGATAGTAACTTTGAGCAGAGGTTTAGTGACAAGAAGTTCTTGCTGATATGTTTAATCAGATTTCCTTGTGAATGTAAATAAATGGTCATTTTGTGAGTGAGTACTGAAAATGGTTTTAAGTCATTTTAAATCAACAGGCATTAGCTTTTTAATAGGTGTAGCTGAAATTCCATTGCACTTGGAAATACCTAACATTCAAGAGTCGTTGTATTGCCCAGAGGAGAGGTTGCAGTCAGAAAAAAAGTCATGACCAAAATGAAATTCATTATGGTATTTGATCATTAAGAAACATTGAAGGTCTTTGTATAGATATCTAGTAATCTTTTAAAAAATATTTCCTACAGATGATTTTAATTTGTTGGCTAAGACTGCTTCAGACCTTGAAGAGGAAAGAGCAATAAAGGAAATGTGCTATAAATCTGGTAAATACAAAATTAGCCACTCTTTCATAAACAGCAATGCTGCCAATATAATAAAAGTATTTTTTCCCGTTTTGGGTTGTGTTTAGGAGAGTATTATAGGATTCAGTACCCTCAGGAACACCAATCAACAAAAATCGTATCTTCGTCTCTAGAAAATGAGTTATTGCCCTTGGAAGCTATCAAGCAGGATTTGCAGAAAGGCAAGTATTTTCGTCTTGCTGTACAATGATTACTGCTTTTTGTAATACTGTTCCAGGGAGAAACTATTGCATAGTTTGCACCTCCTTCCCCCCCCTTCTTAATTTAGTGAAAATAAAATACAGCACATAAAAAGAACATAAAAATACATCATTATTTTTTCCCCATGTAGATGTTTAGTCACATGCATGATGACTACCAGTATTGATTGTAGGTGGAAAAGATAGAAACTGGCTAACATTAAACCTGCATGTAATTTCCAGAGATACACAACATAGGCCTTTCATATTTTTCTTTAAGATCAAGATTTATGTAGTCTAATTTTAAACATCCCAAGCTTAGTTTATGTTTCTCATATAGGCTGTCTGTTCTAAATGGACTAAGATAGGCACTCTTAATGGGCTGTTTATTCCTGATAGGTCTGCCAAAGATTAAATGGATCACTTTCTCAGAGGTGCTCTGCTCTTTCTGCTGACTATATTGGATGTTGAGATGACAATTTGGCTATACACCAAACTTTTACCTAACTCAATTTTAATGAAAAATATAACAAAAAACTCTAAGTTGTTATGAAAGATAGTTACAAAATCGCTACATTTTGTTTTGAATGTTTCACCTTTTCTAACATAAGTATGGTCAAAGAAATATGAATTAATAAATCTTTATTTCCCTTGTTATTCTTCTCTTTCATTCTTGAGCAAGTGGTGTGACTGAAAAAATCTGTATTAGTTTTGGCTTTATTGAATAAGTAATAAAATGTTCCATTTTAGGAGAGAGAATTATGTTATTAATAAGACACTAGAGTATTTAGTAGGTCAGCCATTAAAAATTGCTGGGCAGAAAAATGACCTGTTACTTTTAATTTAAAATATGTTTATTTTTACAGTAGTATAAATTTTAGGGATTAAATCTTGATAATACTGCTTTATGTAAAATAAATATGAGTAAGATGTGCCAATGAAAAAATTAGAGTGGAAAAATGTTCTCCATTTTAAGTTATACTGCATTTGAAGTCATGCTTTTTTGACTGATGGTTTTTGCCAGCCTAAATTGTTTGACAGAATTGGGTAAAAATATTTTCTTGTTATTTCTACATTTAAAATGTTTGTTATTCAAATAGTTTTGATAAACTTTTTCTGGCAAGTATTTAGATATATTTAGACTGTACACAAAGAATTAAGTGAGAAATATATGAGTATTTATAACTTTTAATATATATATTAATAATTACATACATTCAAAAGAAATCAGATAGATGCGTTTTCCCAAAGCATTTCTTCAATTGAGTTTCTGAGGTTTTATATATTATGATGACATGTATCTTAAAAATACCACATATTCATTCAGATAGGATTCATAAGTATCATTCATGAAAAGTGAGAAGCTAAAGAACTAGCAGATAATTTGTAGCTGGTTCTTTACTTTTCAGTTGTAGTCTTCTGTAACCTGAGTATTGTGTCATTTTCTTAAAAAACTTAAAAGTTGTACATCAGTGTTTGAGTTACATTACACACTACCCAAATGACTAATAAAAGAGAAAGAATAATATAAAACAAGAGGTTAAAGGAAATTGCTTTGAGCTAATTACTAACTCACAGAGGTGGGAGGAAAAAAATGAGAGTTTGATTTAATGTGCTTACACACAAGCAGCTAAAATATCCTTTCTGTTGCCTTTCCAGGTGATGGTAATACAAATCCTACAAACTTTAATAATATGAAAAGAAAGGGAGAGACTTCAGGAAGGAGAGTGTCAGTAGAGGGTATTAACAGAACAGATCATAGATCCTTTGAAAATGGAGGTAATGTACTTTAACATTGTCTTCTCATTGCTGAACATTGTGTGGTAAATACATTTGCCATAAATGATATGTGTATATGAAACTTCACGATTTAAATATAAAAGAATAAGTCAGATACTGAGTTTTTATCTGTTACTCATGTTATATGCACTTCTTATCATAATGCACCGTTAATTGTAACAATTAAAAGTATCATTTATGATTCCACTTGCTTTAAGTCTCTAGTAAAAAAAAAATCCTCTATGCTGATTACAACTGACTTTTTCCTGCTTAATTTTGGAAAATAAATGTCTCTCTGAAGTTATAAAAAATGTGTAGGAATGACAAGTTAGTATGCTTTAAAAACCTGTTATGTGAGACTATCCCTAGTTAAGATGAATAGGCTTTGTATTTTTCAGTTATCGTACGGTGAAGTACTAAGCTCCAGTCCTGCATCTTTTCTGATGGGAGCTGATTTCTCTGAACAGAGTTGAACTTAATGAAGATGTAGTGTCTTGCCACATTCAGTTCAGTATAGAATCATGTAATTAAGGTTAAAGAATGCACTATTATCCTTGAATTTGTGTTTACTTAACAGTATTTACTCATTTTTCTTCTTAAATACTTATTAGTAGTAAAAATAATAATAATTACTGTATTATTCTTTTTTTTTTCTCCCTTAGTTTGTCAGTGCAAAATAATGCAGTACCATGCTAGGGATGCTTGGTCTAGCTTTGAGCAAACTGGTATGCATCTTCTAGCTCCAGAACTGTATGGAACAGTACTAATGTATCTTAAATATTAATTCTTTTACTACAACTTTTATGTACAGTATGTGTCTCTCTTTTAGGTGTTCTTCACTGTCATTACTAAAAAGTTACCACTGAGAAGCAATCCTATAATTAAATCTCTGCTCATACCCATGTTGATTTAAAGCTTTTAAATGTTAGATGTTTATCTTTTTTATTTTTCTTTTGGTGGGCCTTAATGAATCATCTGTTTGGTTTCTTTTTTTTCACATTTTGTTTTGCATTTCTAAATTCATTTCAGTGAAAATGTAATTCTAAAAATAGCAAATTATGTGTGTTGTCCACATTTGATTTTTCATTGTGTTCTTTGGTGTAGATGATTTTTTGATGCTCATTTTCTGTAGGAGGTGATTGTTTTGTGGCACAGAGAAACATATTTGTTGAAGGGAAAAGAAATGAGGCACTACCTTTAGAAAAAGCACCAATTGCATCAGAGTATTCAAATGTAAAAGGTATTTAATTATTATATATTTTCTGATTTTTAGATGAGATTTCTTTTACAGTACTAATGAAGATTTTCTCATTCTTAATGGGAAGTTTTCTGAGCCAGAACCAATCAAAGTAATTGTACTAGTTCAAAGTACTGTGTTTTTAGCCAAATTTTGAGTTTTCTGACAAGATTTTGAGACCCTGAAGTCTGCTAGAGGAAATGTAGCAGTTTTTACTTTTGTGGGATGATACTTTAAAAATAATTAAGGTGAGAAAGAACATTCCTCACCCAAGGAGACCTGTGTATGAAGTGGGAGATGAGCTTTTCAGAACACTGTAGCATTTCTTGATAAGAAAATGTTGTGTGCTTTTTGAAAAAGTAAATCTGTGCTATTTTAACTCCTTAGCAACAAGCCGCTCTGAATTGGTAAAGAAGCATCATTTTAAGGGAGTAAAGAAAAAGAAATGGATTTCTGAGGAGCCAAGAAACTTATCTAATCCAGTAACAGGCAAAGGTATTTTTAGAAAATGGTTGGCTTGTTCATTTTTATTTACTAAATTATTAGATGATTTAGTACTGCCTAGTTCTGTTCCTAGTGTTAGATACAGACAATTTGTATTTTGATTGGACTATCTATAAGGAACATTTTTTTAGTCTTGTCTTCCAGGTTCCAGTCTTCTCTAATATGTCAAATTTTGAATAATGTCGTAACATTTCTTTATAAATTTGTTCTTTCACTTTTAGAAAATCACATTTCAAACCCAAAAGTTAAACCAAGTTACCAACAAAGTGATAAAAGAAAGGATGATGAAACTGCGTCTTCTATTATTTCTGCGAGACAAGCTGGAAGAAACACTTATTTCAATTCTTCAGAACCTCGAAGATCAGCATATGTGTTCTACCGTAATGTTACAGATGTTCAAGAACCAAAGTTTAATGGATCTATGGGTGAGTTCCTGCTTACACAGAATTCTTAAAATGTTGCTAAATATCTGTTTAGGTACTTATTCCTAAATATGGGCAAGAGTAAATTTAATCCAGCATAATTTTCATAATTAGATTGCAGTAGTATCCATAAACAGAAATGTAACTACTTTTATGCTGTATAAACATTTAAAATTAATCAGAATATTTATAAAAAATAATTCAGTCACCTTCACAGAAGGGATTCATTTCCCTGCCTACCAAAGAGGGATGAATCCATTGATATGCTGATGTGCTCAAATATACTGATTCCCAGTTTTCACAGCTTCTTTTATGTGATTTATTCTTTTTAGATAAATAAACCTTGTAATAGTCCCCTTTAACTTCTCATACTACTCCAAGCATTGAAAGCAAAAGTAGTAGAAGTAGTTTTGTAGTAGAATTTCAGTTTCCTTTCAAGAAATACTCATTGTTCAACTTTTTGCTACCATCAGGGGATGAAGGAATGTCCTTTGTGTATTTTTTTCACAACTAGTATTTCACTGTGGTTTCGCCTATGATTTATGATTATTTTCATTATTTACAATTATTTTTCTTCTTGCATAAACAAGGGCCTTAGTCAATCTTCCATTATCAATTTAAATACATTCCAAACTTCAGTGATATACACTCTTCATGATATATTATGTTCTCACATTATTTATACTGGAGAGAGGATCAAATTAATTATTCCTGCCATTCTTTCAGGATGATGTTTTCCTTCATCGTTTTGCCATCTTTGACATACTCTACTATCTTCTCGGTAGTACATAATATGTCATAATTTAACAAGAAGTTTACAGTGGGATTCTGAGTCTTATATCTTTCTTTTTGGCAATCTATTTCAGATATAACGATAATTTTACATCTTTCACTTTATTTTTAACTTGCTAATACGGCTTTACACAATATGGTATCATAGTTTGTGTTTTATTTGTCTTTCTATTTCCAGTCTCCATGGTTAATTTGGATAATTGTTTTTTTTATCTGTCACTTCAGCAACAAATTAAGTGGTAAATAATTTAAATAATCATAAGACAAGAAAATGATTCATCTCGCCAGTTTTATTCATCTGTCTTAAACTGAAATGAGTCCTAGTCTTGATATATCTCCCTGTCTTCATTTCCAATAAAAGAAACCTCCTTTAGACAAAGTCTTGGTTTTAGATGAATAAAGTTAAATGAAATGAAACTTGACATCAGTGTTTCGTCTGCAGGACTAATATATATATATTTTTTTCTTTTAATATTTGTTTTGATTAAGTCTGGACAGGTTGTATAGAAATAACAGAGAGAATGTTCTTACTGCAAAGGATACTTCTTATAAAATTCCAGGCTAAAAAAAGCATTTCAAAGAAAATATGACCAGAATTTTTGTCATAAGAAGAACCGTTACCATTTTTGATACTTTTCTTTTCAAGGGCACCTGGGCCATTTGGTCTGAAATGCTCCAAACCAAAAATTCTGCTTGACACAAATGAAAGATTTTAGACCCAAACTGAAAACTGTGATACTTAGATGTTGCATATAAACTGAAAGCTTAGAATTATTATGTAATTATTCACTGGAATTAATGGATTTAATCTGGAGTTAAGAGAAAATAAGAATATTGATAATAATCATTTCAGCCAAATTTTATACAAAATGATTATTCATTAGGCAACATACCTTGATGCAAAACCAACCGTCTTGCACAAGAATGTAGTATTGCCTTGCATCTAATGCTTTCACAAGCAGAGATAAAAGAGTATGTTGGATTTTTTTTTGTTTTCTTTTGTTTTGTTTTAAACTAAAAGCAATTGGTCCCATCAGGAAGATTTTCAACACTAGACATTCATTCTGTTTACCTCAAGGATGTCCTTGGAAGAATCACGTCACTTGGAAGATCTTGTGAGCCTCATAGAAATTCTGCAAGATTATAAGTGTTTTTTAATGTACTAGGCATAAAGTCTATATTTAATAATACCTTGCATTTTAGGGGTGATTGAAGTGATCCATCAACTGATATTTCAGCAAATGTTTCTTTTAAATCACCTATCAGGCTAAGATAGTCTCTCCTGAAATTATAGCTGAAAATTAGAAACAATTTATATATTTCTTCTATAGACAAATATACTTCAGGATCTTGTAATGCACCAACTTGGAGGAAAAGAAATCCACATGCAAAGACATTCTCTAAGTTTAAAACAACCATTCAGGTACCTGTTTTATAGAAATATTTATAATTGAGTCTTTTTAATAAAGGTGACATGTCTCTCCTCACCAAGAAAACGTATAATTGCTCTTCAAACTAGCCCAACCAAAGACTGCAAGATTCTAAGCAATGCTGAGTAGTCTGAATGAGTAGTTAGTTTTGTTTGTAGACATACAATTTTGCCTATATAGCTAACCTATGATTTCTAATTTTCTATATCACTGATATGAATACAAAATATGTACCTGCTTTTAAAGTGAAGAAATAAATGAAGTGGGTTTTGTTTTGTAGCACTGGACAAAGCAGAAGAAACTCTAGATATGTGCAATCTATTTGTCTCTGTTTGTTTGCTCATGAAGTATCTGTAATAGCTGAACTATGATCAGTCTAGGTCCAAATTCATAAAAGGACTCAGGCTACCAAAAGCCTCAGAATACACCCTAAGAACCATTAATACATTTTGCAGCTGTCTTGAAAGCAGAGATTAGAACCTGTATCTCCTTTCCCATGGATGAGTAGCCAAACCATTAGTCTTCAGTCTGTGTTTCATTCAAGGAAGACATTTCCTTCTTATCTCCTATCTCCTTATCTGTCCTCCACTGATATTTCACTCTGCAGTTGCATAGTTCAAAAGGTGGAAGAGCATAGCATCCTCTCAGTTCTTGCAAGCTTAACCTTCTTGCTTGCTGTGAAAGTGCATCCCTGAAAGTAGGAAGAAATAAGTTGAAACCCTGCTGCAGTGCCCTTTCTTGGGTGAATCCTTTTACCACAACTTTATTTTATAGAAGATGGTCATTAACAGTGTTTTTGTTTGTTTCTTTTATTTATTATTATTATTATTATTGTTTTCTGAGCAGCTTCTTTGGTTTTTGGAAACCAAAGAAAAAGAACTCTAGCAGATTAGTGCAAAGTGGATTGGTCACAAATGTGCAACTTTGTGACCCTGTGTTTCAGAGCCCTCTTGTGCTCTGTGGCCCTGTTATCGGTATTCAGATGAGTTCACACAGGGGAGCACTATGCCATTTTGATTCCAGTCTGAGATGCAAAATTCTGTTGAGGCACCGGATAGATGCAAAGCACCTAAAACCACCTACTGGAATCCATCACTAGGCTTACTACATGTCTGATCACTTTGTGCAAGTACCACATGGTTCTCAAACATCTGCTTGGAAAGGTTTTGGAGGGAAAATACTTTAATGAAACATTTTGAAAATAGATTAATTATATTAGTATGAAATATTTTTTATTTCTATTGCTTCTGTAAGTGTTGAAGGTTTAATTCTTAAAACATCTCTGAAAGAGCATACAGTTTTACTCAGATTATGCACAAAATATTCAGTATATCTATTTTGACCACAGAGCCAAGAAGAAATGGAAATGAATATAAAAGGAGAAAGATTTGTAAACAGGAGAAAGATATGAAGCCAATACTTCAACTTACAAGAAAAATTTAAATTAAAAGAAGGAAATTAACAAGTACTGCCCAACTGGACATCAAAAGATGATAAAATTGCAAATCTCAAAAATAATCTGCAGGAAGTACACTTTAACATTTTATCAAAAGTGATAAAAATGCTAATTAAAAATGTATGTTCTGTATGTGCACATATATAGGTCTTCAATCTATTCATGAAGTTTAATCTGTTGCTAAAATTTAACGGTTGAAATGATTTATTACAGGCTATGGCTGTACACTTCAAGACTGATAGCAAAAGATGTCTGTAGAGGGGGAAAATCCTTAAACAGAGTATTCCCCCATTTTGTTTGACAGATACTTTAATGAAAAATTACTAATACGAATTAATATTATTAGTTGCACTTGGCAGATTCAGAAGACTTTGAATGTAAACAGTAATATTAATGCATTCTATAAAATGGCTGTTTTGGTGTGAAAGACAGATTTGTAGATGATGTAATTGTTTTCCAGATGTTTGAGGTCTCAGTCTGAGTTTGATCTTGATATTTTGACATTTTAGTAGGGCAGCAGAACTGTTATAAACTAAATGAACTTCACAACAAAACAAGAATTAACAGAAATATGTTTTTCCACACATTTTAAACAAAAGTATAAGACTGGATAAAGACAGAGAGGAAGACTGACAAGAAGACTACAACATCACTTCCTGAAAAAATAAACTATATAAATGCTTTTAAAGTGAACAGTGACAACGTACGAATATTTCTCTAGAGAGCACAGATTTGTTTTTAAATCTTTTCTGCATTTCCATAATCTTTATTTTTTTTTCTTCTGTGAGACAGATCGATTTGGTTTCTTTCCTGTAATTGGAGAGAATGGGTTTTGATAACCTTTATTCTAGGATTGGATCAATATATCAAACAGTAAACAGCACTGTGTAAAAATAGAATAACTGACACACCAGAAGGCAGGTGTAAGCAGGAAATGGAGCCAGAAGGAGGAACTTCAGAAGATGAAAAGGTAAAAAATGCACTCAAAAGTTCGAAATAGCTTTCTGGAAAACTGAAAATTATGTAATTGTGGACCATGTAACTGAAAGAAACATGTTTCAAAGATTCCCTCTGGAGAGTTAAGAAAAAGAGGGGCAAGGCAAAGGATTCTGTCTTCCATGAAATACTGGTCAGTAGCCAATGTGTGCAACTATTGTACCTAACGCTAAATTACTACATATATGTGAATTTATATCTTTGTCTCAAACTTTTTTCCATTTTTTTTGCATTTACTTAACCTTTGGTCATTCTTAAAACATACTCAGTTTTGGAGGAGAGCCCTTCAAACATTTTTTTGGAGCACTGTGATCCAGTAATTACCTCAGTGGCACCCATGGCTATGAATTTAAAAGCACTTTGCTTCTTTGTGACTGTTTAGAACATAAAATTGTATCAGATGCTTTCCAGGGTGCCTTCTAGCTGAAATTGTTCTATCATTCTATGAGAAATATCATCATACATTTCTCAGTCCTACTTTACTGAGAATATCTTGCAAAAAAATAGGCTGGTAATGCTTTAAATATTATTACTTTTCATTTTAGAAATTTAATTTTTAATAATTTAAATTTAAAAAATGCTGTAATGATTATAACTGTGTAGGCAGTTGGGCATTCCTTTCTTAGCTGAGAAAAGAATAGATTATCTGTTTTAGCTGAGAGGTAGAAAATGTTAAAAAACAAAACAAAAAAACAGGTAACATCTTTTTAAAATCAGTGATAAAGTGTACTGAAAATGTCTTTCTCCCTCTAATTAAACATTGGATTCTCAACTTGTATCACACAATGCCTTGCAGCAACATTTTGTATCTTGTCTGCCTGAGGCAGCTTAAAATCTTGATTTGGAGGGTTATTCTACCCAGTTATTTTTTAACATCTAGAAAAATACTTTTACTCTCATTTTCTATGTCAAATAAACATAAATTTTACATTTACTGATTGTTCAATCTCTCTCATTTAGAGGATTGAATTTGGCAGGACCATAAATCGAGCAGGGCCAAACATTATTATTATGGTCTGTTTTTTAGTATTTAATTAAAAAGGGTTTCAGTATTTAAATTTTGCAATTTATTTGGTTTGAGAGTAGCAGTGCAAAGATCCCACTATGCCTTAGTAATTTTATTTCAGAGTACAGCTGATACTCTTTGCTTGCTTGGGTATTAACCTATTGATTTTACTTATCAATGTACTGTACAAAGAAGTGGAAGTTTGAGAGTTCATTACAATTACTAACAGTGTGTTTGCCAGAAACTTACTTAAAATTACTAAAAAAATTACTAAAAAGATGGGCAAAAAATTTGAATGTTACTGAGCGTTCCAGCATCAGATAATGACAGAGTAGGTGGTGCCACAGTTTTAGACTTTCCTGGTGAATCCATATTTGATCAAATATGTTCTGAGCACTGAATGGTGTGAAAAACAAACAAACAAACAAACAAAAACCATAAATGGCTGACATGGTTTGGATTTGAAACAGTAACAAAGTGAACTTCTAGCCTCCAAATTTATGAACTTAACAGTGAACTAGAAGTAAGCTGAAGTTCATTACTTTATGTATTTTCTAAGTATATATTGTGAAATCTGAGAAAGCATTATGACATCTGAAAATATAAATATTACATTTGATTCTTTCCCTTAACTGTATTTAAACTCAAAGAGCTTTGTCAATCTATGTATTTATTATAGTTCTGAGCTAATATAAAAAGGAAGTAAGTCTTAGCACTGTACTGGATAGATAAAAAATAAGTGACCTAAAGGTGAACAAATAAGAGGAGTCTAATGTGAGCCACCTGAAGCAGAGACTGTGCTTTACTGTATGGTATTGTTACTATTCTGTGTTTAAAAAATGGTGTTTGTATATTCATAAACAATAAATGCACCTAGTAAAAGTAAACAATGCATGGAATTTTATTTGCATTATTTACCTTGCTTATAACAGGACTGTAATTAATTAGACTAAAATAATTTCCACTGAGCTTTGACTACAGTGAACTGACAAGCATAAAAGTATGCCTTCGTGAACTCATCTTTCAACTTTAAAGTTATTTGCAGCAATCTCTGCACCTGAAATCAATAAAGCATCTTCATCTCTCCAATTGCTACCTCACACTCCATAACATGCAGTCCCTTGTACATCAACGGTTGAGTGATCCACAGTGCAGCAAACCTGAGTGGGCACAGGTCTGTGCTACTCTGTGGTGTGTTACCCTTAAGAGTGTGGCCTTTGTGCCTGTGCTGTGCCGCACAAATGCCTTTGCTCAAAAGAAATTGAGGGCATTCAGTACTTCACATTGTGAGGCTTGAGTAGTGGATTTCTGTGTTTTCACCTACTCGCTGCATGACAAAACCCCCACACTGGTTTAAACTAACAGTGCTTGAAAATCAGTGCTTAGATAATGTGCCAAAGATCAGAGGCAAAGGGCTTCTGAAGCATAGTTGAACTTGGTGTATCATGTATGCAAATACACAATCCACTGCTGAGTTGAAAAGCCCAGGGGAAAGGAATGATCTGTTGTTTTCACCTTATACATGTAAAAATATGATAATGTTTTTCCAGATGGTACGTCTAAAAGCACATCAGATATCTAGTGTAGGTGAAGCATATTAGATAGTAAACAGATTAACAGTGGTACCATCTGTATTTTATTAAAAGTTGCAGAGCTTCCAGCTTGAGAGCCTGCATTCCTGAACAAACTTTTACAGCTAAATTAAAAACACCACCTCCCAGGATCTTAGCAGCACTGATGTTTTAAATAAGCTGTTTATACATAAATATATCATAGTATATCTCAAGTTGACACACAAATGAGGAAAAAAAAAGATTGTAAAATAAAAACAACAAAACAAAAACAGAACAAAAATTTCCTGGAAATTGTAAAGATTGCTTTAAAAGGAGGATGTTAACAATTTCACCCTAATGGAGATATTTGTTGATAAACTGTGCCTTGTATAGCAATACTTTATGTAAATAAATAAATATATAAATAGTCTGTAAATTACTGAACTAGAGCTGTAGTCACTAGGGGTCAGTACAGTCCCAGGAATAAGCTCCTAGAAGGCACACGAGTGAACCTTCGTTACACTGAGTTTGATTCCAGCTCTCCAGAGCTCCAGCCTATTTGCAGTGTTCTCCAACAGCTTTAAATTAACAGAAAAGGAAGGTCCCAGAAGGCTTGTTATGCTTCCTAACAGCCAACTCAGGGAGAGCTGCAGTAACCTATATTCAAAATTACTAAATAGCTATTTTATTTATTTAATTAATTTAAAGCAATGATGTTACTGTACTTTTGCCCTATCCTACACACTTTCCAAAAGGCATTTCTGTTACCTCCCAAACTAGACAGCTCTCACTACTCTTCTCAGAGAAACAGTTTTTCTAGAAGCTGTTCCCTAACTCAGAGTCTACTTTAACTTTTCTAGCCTGGAAACGTTTTAGATCTTTGTGTAGGACATTGATTCCCACCTTGATTCATTCTCCCATTGATTCATATGACATTATTCTATCTTTAAAAGATACATACCACCTGTTATGGGCCATCTGAGAGCATAATGAGAAAACTGAGTGTCCACCAGTGAAACCTCTAACTATTCAGACCTATCCCAATTAACAAGTTATACTCAATCAGGTTTGAATAGGTAGCAAAGCTTGCCTCGATTTTGTCTACAGGAACAAAACACATACATAGATGTACAAAAAGTAGGAGAAGGAGACCATTTCATTGTTAACAACTGCCTCAAAACTGCCCAGCACACTTCTGAAAGCCTATCCATCCCATGGTGCACAACTTCAATCTGCAGTTAAGCATCTAAAAGCCTCTGCTGATTCTTCATAGCCCTCTGCTTTCTCCCAGCACTCTTGGAAGTCCCAATGACCTCTTAGCATTCCCTCCCAAGCATGGTCTCACAGCAACCCCACTAAACTTTCACAGTGTTACTTCTTTATCTGAACCTGAACACTGAAGTTGCTTCAGCACAAAGTAGTTTTGTTTGTTTGCTTGTTTTTGGTTGCTAAACCTAAGAGAAAATCCTTGGAGGGAGAAGAATGTTGTCTGACTAGTAAAAAGCCTTGAGCCGACTCTGATGTGGACCACACCTCCATGCAAGTGAAGGAATCTATGGAAAATGAAATTTAAATTATAACATCTCCAAGAAATGGAGCTTGGTAAAGGTCTAGATGAACTTGGGGAAACTGGTAGCAAGAGCTATTCCTTCCTTCTCTCTTGAATGAATATGGGATAGTGGAACCTCAGAAAGAGATGTTAAATGCCTTTTCACATCCCATTTTTCTTTACAGGTGAAAATGACAGAAACATACTACAGTGGTATTGTGCTAGTGAGAGTAAAACTACTGTGCTTAAAATACAAGGGAAGTCCTGCTGCTTCTTCCCTCTCTGGTTTTCTAAGAAAAGGGCAGTTAGGCAGAAGTAAATATTAAAATTAGCAGGGCCTTTTGAAATGGTAAGGTTCCTGTAAACATGGATCCTTTTTTTTTAGATGTACCTCTTTTCCCGACTGTCATGCTTATATGGGCAGAAATAAAGTAAAACAAACAAACAAACAAAAAAGAAATAAAATGTCCACATGCAGGTAGCATACATGCAGGTAAGACTAGCAAAGTTATTCTGCTCCTGTAGTTGCCAGTGGGCAGATGTTCTAAGCACCAGAGAACTTCAGTTATTTAGAAAGTTAATTCCCAATAATTTTGGCTCATCTTGTTTTAAGAACACATACATTTTTTTTTATGACACATTTTATGACATGACAAAAACAGTATCTCCAAAGGTTGTTATCCTCACCATTGCTGCTCATGCATCATGAAGATTAATGCATTTCCACTGCAAGAAACTAATGTGCTTCTTTCATCTTCACAACTCCTCCTGAACTGCAGGAGAAACCTCAAGAGCAGATTTTGAAGATAATACTTCTTTACAGGAATTTGCATCAAGCAAAGCATACTCTAACATACCCCATATAGTAATTCTATTGACTTCAGCACAATTATTCATATTTTAAAATTCAAGGGTGTTTTGACTAAGCACAGCAGAAAACTCAGTGGCTTCCAAGGTTTTCATTACAGTGTTTACTCCGGCCTGCCAAATTGTTATTACTCTTGGAGATGAATGAGGATATAAAATCCAGCAAGACTTTTAACTTTTGAAGTGAAATTTGCAAACTGGGCAAATATGATACAGAATTATAGGAGCAACAATAAGTCATGGAAATATGACAGTCATTGGTAAGTTAGATAAAAAGTGCCTTGTAGTAGCAATTTCAGTTGGCTAGTGCCAATGAAAGCCTTTGTTCTCTTGGCATAGGGAGCACCTGCTGGTTAAGGCAAGACAGGAGTCTTGAATAGCATGTGCTGGTAAGTAGCACTTCATTAACATTCAGAAATGTTTATCTGGGGGGATGTCATGGTTTTGGCTGGTATAGAGTTAATTTTCTTCATAGAGGCTTGTATGATGCTGTTGCAGAGCAGTGCTCGCACAGAGCCAAGGCCGTTTCTGCTCCTTGCACTGCCCTGCCAGCGAGGGGCTGGGGGTGCACCAGGAACTGGGAGGGGACCCAGCCAGGACAGCTGGCCCAGGCTGACCAGGGGGATGTCCCACACCGTGTGGCATCAGGCTCAGCAGTAAAGCTGGGGTAAAGAAGGAGGAAGGCGGGGAGTGATGGCGTTTGTCTTCCCAAGGAGCTGCTCTGCGTGACGAGCCTTGCTTTCCTGGAAGTGGCTGAGCACCTGCCTGCCGATGGGAAGCAGTGAATGGATTCCTTGGTTTGCTTTTCTTGTGCACAGCTTCTGCTTTACCCACTGAATTGTCCTTATCTCAGTCCCTGAGTTGTTGCACTTTTACCTTTCCGATTCTCTCCCCCATCTCACTTGGGGATAGTGAGTGAGCAGCTGTGTGGGGCTGAGCTGCCTGCCGGAGCTAAACCACTGCAGGCAATTATTCAATTTATTCCAGTTTATGCTTATATCTGTAATTCTTTTTCATTGGCCAAAGAACATGTAGGCAGGACAGGTGGCCTGCTGAAGTAAACAGCGATACAACTTCTTATGTCATGGCCAGATGTCAAGAGTAGTCTTTAGATTGTTAAAAAAAATGAAATGGAAGAGTTTGTGCCTGCACTTTTGTGGCCAGTATAAGGAATTGAAAATATAATAACCACGATATTTTGCAAATTACTTAAAATTGGATCTTTGGGAGATGAAGTTGTTAAACATTTGGGAGAAGAAGTTGTTAAACGTTTTGTGAAGTGCCAATCACATGTTCCTTAGTGAAAATGGCACATGATAGTAGCACTGAGGTTCCTGGTAAACTGATGGTAATATTTCTTTCAGGTAGGGCAGCTGCAATGTTTCAAGTCTGGAAACTGGCAGATATTTAGCATTTCTTACCTTGAGGCCACAGATACCTGCTGTTTGATTTTAAGCATTAGAAAAACTATCAGCATGGCTTGGACTGAAGTTGCTATAGAATAAATAGCCACAGTAGCTGAACTCTCCTGATTTCCCATTGTTTTATTTGCCCTAGAGTGCGCTGCACTGTTTTGAACTGACACACCTCAGGGACTCACAGCAGGATTTCATCCCCTTATTGCAGCGCGAATGATGCAACATTTGGTGTGCTGGAAAAAGCTGTTTTAAAAGCCATTATTTTCAAATCCCTAGGATAGTACACACTAATGTTTATTTAAAAGCCAAGCAACAGCAGTGCATAAGATCTAGTCTAATAGACTAGCAACCACTTCTTATTAGGGTGTATAATGGAAATAGGTTTTAGCATACCAGATCATATCATTCATCTCTCAAAGATTTGATATATGACTCTCATCAGAGCTGCTGTAAAGAAAACCATCCTCCTCATTCCAGTGTAAACTCCAGGCGGTAAAGAGCTTATGTCCTGAATAGAAGGTTTCCCGCTCTTTTGTATATATACATACATATATATATGCATATATATACATATATATATATGTATATATATGTATTTAAATGTAAACTATTTTGTGAAATACCATTTTTGTGAAACACCACCACCACCAACAACAACAAAAACACACTGGGGAACAGCAGCTGGGGAAGAAAGAGAGGAGTGAGAAACAGCCTTGCAGACACCAAGGTCAGTGCAGAAGGAGGGCAGGAGGTGCTCCAGGCACGCAGAAGTTCCCCTGCAGCATGTGGAGAGGCCCCTGGTGGAGCAGGCTGTCCCCCTGCAGCCCACGGGTCCCACACGGAGCAGATCTCCATGCTGCAGCCTGTGGAGGAGCCCCTGGTGGAGCAGGTGGATGTGGCCTGGAGGAGGCTGCGGCCCATGAAGAGCCCCTGCAGGAGCAGGCCCCAGGCCTGGACTGCAGGACATGGAGAGGAGCCCACGCAGGAGCAGGGGGCCTGGGGGGAGCTGCCGCCTGTGGGGGACCTGTGCTGGAGCAGTTTGCTCCTGGGGGATGGACCTCATGGTACGGAGCCATGTTGGAGCAGTTCTTGAAGAGCTGTTGCCTGTGGGAAGCAGGATCAGTTCAGGAAGGACGGCATTCTAGGGGAGGGACCCCACGTGGAGCAGGGGCAGAGAGTGACCGTCAAGGAGCAGCAGAGATGAAGCATTAGGGACTGACCACAGCCCCCATTCCCTGTTCCCCTGCTTTTAGTTATTAGTTTCTCATTGCAGTAGTCTGCTAGTGATAGGCAATAAATTACATTTATCTCCCTATGCTGAGTCTATTTTGCCTATGACAATAATTGGTGAGTGATCTCCTCTCCCTGTCCATATAATACCTGAGCCTATTCCATCGTATTTTCTCTCCTCTTCCAGTGAGGAGAGGGAGTGAGAGAGCAGCTGGGGTGGAGTTCAGCTGCCCAGCAGGGCAAAACCACCACATGACTGAAGCTTTATGGAATCATAAACCATGCTTTCTTCATGAAGATTACCAATCCAGATACCCCAATAACCAGTTTACAAGAGTGAACAGAGGGGATGTCCTTAGGGGAACTGCAGACATTTCCAAAGCAAAGAAATAAAGAGTAAATTGCATTGGAAAGTTTCTTTGTTTAATGGTGATCTCATGGCTTGAAGTGATTGATTTTTATTTTCTTTCCAAATATATTTTACTCCAGCCTAGTATAATTGGAACTATGAGTTCCATTTTTTCTGTCCTTTTTTTTCTTTTTTCTTTTTTTTAAATGTATTAAGTGTATTCTTTTTTGAAATCATTTCGACTTCTTGACTTTCAATTCCACTAAATGATGTGTCCTTTTTCTATAAACAAGTAACTACACTGAAGACAGACAATTGGTATTTTTATTCTGTTAAAAATTCTGACATTTCAAAAAGGTTATATTCCAATATTTCACTTAGTAAAAGTCCGCCTCTCCCTCCCTCCCTCCTTCCCCCAAGTCTGCTTGTCATTTTTGTGAAGTCAGAGCACTTTGCTGTCTTCGTTCTGAGGAATCTTACAAGGCCACTGTTCCTGTGTCCTGTGTTTCCCTGAATTCTGTGAGGGCAGCTTTCTACAGATGGCTATCAGAGAATAGAAGAATTCTACAGTTTTCTTCGATTTAAGGTAAAAATAGGGAGTTCTTAAAATTAGCAGGTAGAAAGTCATAATTGTACATATTAGAATGCTCTGGGGAAAAGATGCATTACCAATAACCCCCAAAGGAAATTTGTCTCACAAATCATTGTTATCAGGACAGTGGGTCACATGAACTACTGTGTCCTTTCACCTGCCCCACATAGACAGTGATTGCACACCACTGCCCCCACAACCATCACTCTTAATGTAAATTTCATTCCTGCTCATCCATTTCCAACTTTTTAGCACAGTGGTATTGGAGCCAAAGCTCCTAGAGCTCTAGAAACTTTGAGTTTCAAAATCTTGGTCATCCCTAGGGCATCTTTGCCCTGGAGTTTTGAACTTAAATGATTGCCCCCTAAGTCTGAGGGGGTCCATGACACAGATCTGAAAGTTAGGATACTAGATAGCCTACTTGGAGAAAGTCAGGCATGTTTCTTGTGGGAGAAAAGTCCTTGACAGGCAGAAACCTTGTCTGTATTTCCTTTGAAATCCTTTTCTGAAATAATACATTTCTGCAAAATACTTCTGTTTTGACAAATTGACTTTTTCTACTAAAACTGGGTGGTTGGAAAATTCCCAGCTACCCATAAGTTGAATTTAGTGAACAAATTATTCATGGAACCCTAAACAGTATCTCTCAAAGCTGAACTGTCCCAATGATTTCATTCTCCACATAATCGATGTTTTCCCAAGCCTTTCTTCATTTTTGCTTTCTCTCTGTAAACCCTATGGCACATCCTTTTTTGATGAAGTGATCAGCTCAGAACAGTGGTTCAGAGGAAGCTCTCTCATTGATTTATATGACGGTGTCTTCTTTCAATATCGTTTTCAACATCACTCTGTTTGCATCCCAACATTCTGTTTGCCCTTTTGATCGATGCCGATATTGAGCAGAGACTGTTATTGAGTTGTTCAGAGAAGCATCCAAGTCCTTTTTTCCCTCTGTGGTTGCAGGTAATTTAGAGACCTGTAAGGTGCATTAGTAGGTCAGATTATTCTTCCCAATGCCTATCATTATCTCTTTTTTTCTGAGCCCTATGAGGCAGGCAGGTAGTGGTACTGCAATCAGGCTTCCTCCGAAGGAGCACAGCTTGAAATTTGGTCTGGGACTCTGTGAGCACACTGCATCAGCAGCCACTGGGGAGAGGTGTGGAGGTAATGTCTTACCCACAGAGACCTGTCCTCTTCTTCATCAGTGTGATCCTCCTTGGCTCTTGCAATTACACCATCACCAGAGGAGCAAAAAATAAGCAGAAGGGGATGTGCCCCTTAGTTTCACAAAGAACTGTGTCTCAGAAGCTGAGGTTTTAGTGCAGACTGTATGAGGTATGAAGAAATTATTTCTGGTGCATAACCAGTCAGCACTATGGCTTAGGATAAGACTTGGTAACATAACTTTCTTCATTTAAATTGCTAATTCCAGTTCTATAAACATGCCTGTGGCATTTGCTTATATGTTCTATTTTTAAGGTTCCTGAAGGCTTCCTGAAAACCTAAGCACACAGCCACTGTGGAAATGCTGAATGTTTGTGGGGTTTTGTTATTTTTCTTTTGTTATTTACTTTTAATCAGCCTTTATTCTGGCTCTCTGCAAGCTGTGCTGCAAGTTCAACACTGAAAAAACAATGCAAGCTGTTTCCTGGAGGCAAATACAAAGCCCATATACCCTACAGGGCGGGGAAAAAAAAAAAAACAAACAAACAACTCATTGTAACATGGAATAATAATTTTTAAAGCTTTTTGTCATAGAAGCAAAAAAAAAAAAAGTTTAAAATGAGTATATTATAGTGGTCAACGCTGAAAGACATTTAAATGGATAGACAATCTAGATTTCATAGATGAATATTTTCTACAGAAGGCAAATGCTGAGAGATCAGTTTAGCCTCTCAGGTTTTGCAGCATTGCTGTTTGCTGCTTGTAAAACAAATAGCCTGGATTAAACCAGATTCATTTTTCTGGCAGATTAAGCAGCTGTCTTCTGTCAAGTTCCCTGCTTGATCCATCTTGCCAGTACATGCTCATAAAAAAATTGCTTGCTACTAAAGCATTAAAGTAGGACTGATTCTTTTGCATGTATTTATAGCTTGATAGCAACAGAAGTTGTATTTCCAATTTACCTTTCAACCACTTCCTGGAGGAGTACCATCCAGGAGAGAGCCTGCCTGTCATAGCCTGCTCAGTCGTGTCCCCAAGGTATAAATAAAAGCAAGTGTCAGAGGAAGCTCTTTCTTCTGAGGGAGAGGCATTGCATATCCTGTTGAATGCTGTTCTGGAAAGGGATGTCAATGTGGTGAAGCTGAGAGTCACCTCTGAAAAAACCCACTAAATAAAATAACAGTCCTATGAGCTGCTAACACTAAACTCAACCAGGTCTCCAGAAACAGTATTGTATTTCTGATTTTATTTTTCTTTCCCAAGAAATGATCAGTATTGAAAATGAGGAGGAGTCAAATTAACTTCTCTGTGACTCCTGTGCAGACTTCACTCTTTTTGATTAATTTATTAACAACACCTTGGTGAACACAGGGCCTGCAATCAGGGTTGTACAGTTTAGCAAATTACCTTGTTAATGAAGCATGAGAAGCTGCAGAATCCTGTTCAGCTTCTCTGCTGTCTTTGTAGTGGTGGTGTGTGTGGGAGGAAGTAGTGCATATGCATTGCTAAAAACTATTTTGTGTTATTTTATCTTATTTTATTCTATTTTATTTTACTTTCATCCAGCTGAGTAATGTTTAATTGCTGAAGTATGAGAGTGATTGGGTAAATAGCATCTTCCTTGTAAAACCACAGTTCTGTTATGGGTAGGTAAGGCAGTGTTTTCTGCTCTCTGGTTCCTCCTCTCTCACCTGTCCCCAGGATTTTCATTTATAAGCAAATGTAGAAGAGCTAAACCTTTCCAGGGGGGCATCAGGGAGGACAGTTATTTTGGTTCAGATATCAAGAGGAGAATTTTCTCTGGACTGTGAGCTGTAAATTACACAGAGAAAGCTCCAGATAGGATACAAAGCTGCAGCAGTTTCCAGTCACCTGTGCAGGCACAGTCTGGGGAGTGGTGTGGAGATATTATAGAATCATAGAATCATAGAATCATAGAATATCCTGAGTTGGAAGGGACCCATAAGGATCATCAAGTCCAACTCCTGGCAACGCACAGGTCTGCCCAAAAGTTTAGACCATGTGACTAAGTGCACAGTCCAATCGCTTCTTAAATTCAGACAGGCTTGGTGCAGTGACTACTTCACTGGGGAGCCTGTTCCAGTGTGCGACCACCCTCTCGGTGAAGAACCTCTCCCTGATGTCCAGCCTAAACTTCCCCTGCCTCAGCTTGACACCGTTCCCACGGG
This sequence comes from Cygnus atratus, assembly GCF_013377495.2. Classification (NCBI taxonomy): domain Eukaryota; kingdom Metazoa; phylum Chordata; class Aves; order Anseriformes; family Anatidae; genus Cygnus; species Cygnus atratus. Next base: position 50,417,945 of record NC_066362.1, read on the forward strand.
TCCTGTCACTGGTGGTAACAGAGAATAGGTCATCTGCCTCTCCACTCCCTCTCGCAAGGAAGTTGTAGACTGTGATGAGGTCCCCCCTCAGCCTCCTCTTCTCCAGGCTGAACAGGCCCAGTGATCTCAGCCGCTCCTCATACGTCTTCCCCTCTAGGCCCTTCACCATCTTTGTCGCCCTCCTCTGGACACTCTCCAACAGTTTAATGTCCTTTTTGTACTGTGGTGCCCAGAACTGCACACAGTACTCGAGGTGAGGCCGCACCAGCACAGAGTAGAGCGGGACAATCACTTCCCTCAACCGACTAGCAATGCCGTGCTTGATACACCACAGGATACGGTTGGCCCTCCTGGCTGCCAGGGCACACTGCTGGCTCATATTCAACTTGCTGTCAACCACAACCCCCAGATCCCTCTCTGCAGGGCTGCTCTCCAGCATCTCATCGCCCAGTCTGTACGTAAAGCCAGGGTTTCCCCGTCCCAGGTGCAGGACCCAGCACTTGCTTTTGTTAAATTTTATGTGGTTGGTGATCACCCAGCTCTCCAGACTGTCCAGATCTCTCTGCAAGGCCTTTCCACCCTCATCCGAGTCCACAACTCCTCCAAGTTTAGTGTCATCGGCAAATTTGCTCAGAACACCTTCTAGTCCTACATCCAAATCATTTATAAAAACATTGAAGAGGACTGGCCCTAAAATGGAGCCTTGAGGGACCCCACTAGTGACCATCCGCCAGCCAGATGTGGCCCCATTTACCACAACCCTTTGAGCCCTGCCCGTAAGCCAATTGCTCACCCATCATATGATGTTTTTGTTTAGCTGTATGCTGGACATTTTGTCCAGTAGGATCCTATGAGAAACCGTGTCAAAAGCTTTGCTGAAGTCCAAAAAGATCACATCAGCTGGTTTCCCTTGATCGACTAGATGGGTGATCTTATCATAAAAGGAAATCAAATTTGTTAGGCAGGACCTACCCCTCATGAACCCATGTTGGCTGGGACCAATGACTGCATTGTCCCCCAGGTGCTCTTCAATAACTTCAAGGATCATCCTCTCCATAATTTTACCAGGCACTGACGTGAGACTGACAGGCCTGTAATTGCTAGGGTCTTCTTTCTTACCCTTCTTGAAAATTGGCGCAACATTTGCCAGCTTCCAGTCCAATGGGACCTCACCAGATTCCCAAGACCGTTGAAAAATAATTGAGAGAGGTCCCGCGATGATGTCTGCCAGCTCTTTAAGCACCCTGGGATGAATCCCATCTGGACCCATGGACTTGTATGGATCCAGGTGGAGCAGCAAATCCCACAGACGTTCAGGGTCGGTTGGGAGTTTGTCATTTCCACTGTCATGGTCCTCCAGCTCAGGGTACCGTGGGTCCTGAAGCCCATCATTAGTGTTGAGGACAGAGGTGAAGAAGGCATTAAACATCTCTGCTTTGCCTATGTCATTGTCTGTGAGGAGACCTTCCCCATCTAGTAGCAGACCTATGTTTTCTTTGGTTCTCCTTTTTCTGTTCACATATCTAAAAAAAACTTTTTTGTTGTCTCCCACAGACATGGCCAGCTTCAACTCTAGTTGGGCTTTGGCCACATGAATTTTCTCCCTACAAACACGAACAGCATCCCTATATTCCTTCATCGTCGCCTGACCCTCCTTCCAGCAGCCGTACACTTCCTTTTTTCGCCTTAGCTCCAGTAGAAGATCCCTGGTCAGCCAGGCCGGCCTTCTGCCCCGCTTGCCTGACTTCCGATATTTTGGAATCACCTGATCTTGTGCTTTTAGGAGGCAGTGCTTAAAGATGGACCAACACTGATGGATGCCAATGCCTTCAAAAGCAGTTTCCGAGGGGACCTTGCTGACTAGTTTCCTGAGCAGCCTGAAGTCTGCTTTCCCCACATCCAGGGCTGAAGTTTTGGTGGCAGTTTTCCTTCTGTCACCATAAATTCTAAACTCAACCACTTCATGGTCACTATGACCGAGACGGCCGCCAATTGCCACGTCTCCCACAAGACCCTCTCTGTTCCCCAGCAACAGATCTAGGAGGGTGCCTTTCCTAGTTGGCTCCCTTAGCACCTGCACCAAGACGTTATCATCTAGGTGCTTTATGAACCTCCTGGACTTGCTTATGTCAGCCGTGTGGTGATCCCAGTTGACATCTGGCAAGTTAAAATCCCTCATTAGGACGAGGGGAGTCGATCTCGAGGCATCTCTTAGTTCTGCAAAGAATAATTCATCAGCGTTGTCGTCCTGGCCAGGTGGTCTGTAATAGACTCCCACAACGACATCCCCTTTATTTGTTCGTCCCTTAATCCTTACCCAGAGGCTCTCAACTTTGCCATCGCCAACTTGAAGTTCCACACAGTCCAGCCCATTCTTCACATACATCGCCACCCCACCACCTCACCTACCCTGCTTGTCCCTCCTGAAGAGCCTGTAACCATCTTCTGCAACACACCAGCCACAGGACTCATCCCACCAGGTTTTGCTTATGCTGATGATGTCATAGCTGTGGGACTGGGCCAAGACTTCCAGCTCATCCATTTTATTCCTCATACCCCATGCGTTTGTGTAGAAGCACTTCAAATGCGCCTCCCTACACGCAGCACCTTGTGTATCCGACCGAAGGGCCTCACTAGGACACAGTCCCTCTGATTCTAGCACACCATGCCTTAGCTCGTCACCGGCGTGCCTGGTTTTATCCCCTTCCCCCTTCGACTCTAGTTTAAAGCCCTATCTATCAGCCCAGCCAACTCCTGAGCAAAAATCCTCACCCCTCTCTGAGAGAGGCGCATCCCATCTGGTGCCAGCAGGCCCGGGGTCGCGTAGACCTTCCCGTGATCAAAAAACCAAAAATTCTGCCAGTTGCACCAGTCCCGAAGCCACGTGTTAATGTGACGAGTCTGCTTGTCAGCTTCGATCCCTCCTATCGGAAGGACAGAGGCAAACACAACCTGTGCCCCTGATCCTTTAAGTAGTCGCCCCAAAGCCCTAAAGTCCCTTTTGATCGCTCTCGGACTTCTCGTTGCTACCTCGTCATTACCAGCCTGAAATACCAGTAGCGGGTAGTAGTCGGTGGGCCGTACCAGGCACTTGACTTTTTTAGCGAAGTCTCTCACCCGAGCCCCAGGGAGGCAACAGACTTCCCTGTGGGTAGGGTCCGGTCGGCATATTGGGCCCTCTGTCCCTTTCAAAAGGGAGTCCCCCATGACAATAACCCTTCTTTCTATTTTGAGAGCTGATATAGCAATGTGGGGTGTAGGGGACCTTGCCTTAGGCATCCTCACCAACCGGGACAGGCTTTCACCTGCTCCGTTGTTCTGGTTGTCATCTTCTAGAGCTTTGTACCTGTTATATAAGGGTAGATGGGAAAGTGAGGTGGGCAGGGACAGGGCTCGCCTACCCCCCCGAAGAGGAACCTGCCTCCATTCCCCCCCTTGGCTTAGGTCCCCTCCTGCTGCCTGGCGGGATGAGGGAACTTTTGTCTTCTGCGTAGCAGGAGACATTTGTGCTATGGCAGGCTCGTGAGTCTGTCTCAGAGAGGGCAGAGTACACCTCCACCAGTCAATTTCCCTCTCTGACTCCCTGATGCTTCTGAGTCTGCTCACCTCCTCCCGAAGCTCTGCTACCTGGCTGAGCAGCTCTTCAACCTGGGCACACCTCCCACAGGCATACCCCACGCTGCTGCTGTCGGATACCGACAGAAGGCTCGGGCACACCCTGCAGCCCAAGACCTGGACGGCGGTGTGTTTCCCCGAGCCCTCTGGGGTATTGCACGGTATTGTTTAGGCTGGCTGGGAAGAAGCAAGGTCTCAGTGTAATCTTCTACAAAATTTGAGGACCAAGTTGCGATAAAGGTTTAGGCTCAAGACTGGAACAAAAAAAAATAACGTAGTCACCTTATTCTAAGTGTAACCAAGATAACTAAATTGTTAGGTATGGGAGAGCATGAATCACAGAAGTTACTTGAGAGAGGTTTGAAGCAAAATAGCTGTAGAAATCTTGTCCTGGGGAAAAAAAAAATAAAACCACTGGGTAGCTCAGGTGATATACTGCCTGGACCCCTTGACAACTTCTGCTTTACACAGCCCCCAGACATGAAGATACACTTGGGTTCCTGGTAGGTGCAGTGAAAATGCAATGGGGAAAATCCTCAGAATGAGCTGAATTGAAAGATGTCTAGACACGAAATGCTAGGAAAAGCAGCAGAGCTTCTGTGTACAGAAGCTGGAGGTACCTCCATTTTCTTAGTAGTGCAAACTGTGAATTACCTCTTGTATTTAGCTTTCTGCCTGTAAAGAGTAGGAACATCCTTCCCTCTGCAACCTCATTGCATAGCACATTTCAAGTGTTTGGTCTAATGGTGACTGTTGTGATCACCCACCCCATTCCAGTACTGTCCGCCTGCGTCTGCTGTTTGCATACAGGGGTTTATCACAGTCATAGAATGGTTTGGGTTGGGAGGGACCTTAAAGACCATCTAATTCCACCATGGCAGGGATGCCTCCCACTAGACCTGGTTGCTCACAGCCCCATCCAACCTGGCCTTGAATACTTGCAGGGATGGGGCATCCACAGCTTCTCTGGGCAACCTGTTCCAGTGCCTCACCACCCTCTGAGTAAAGAACTTTTTCCAAGTATCTGATCTAAATCTCCCCTCTTTTAGTTTAAGCCCATTCATTACTCTTTGTTCTATCCCTACACTTCTTGACAAAGTGTTCCTCCTCAGCTTTCCTGTAGGCCCCCTTTAGGTACTGGAAGGCTGCTATAAGGCATCCCTGGAGCCTTCTCTTCTCCAGGCTGAACATCCCCAACTCTCTCAGCCTATCTTCATAGGAGGTGCTCTAGCCCTCTTGATCATCCTCATACCCCTCCTCTGGACTCACTCTAATATGTCCATGATGTATTGTCAATCCATTTAGATTGTGTTCCTCTCATCAGAAGAATATTTGATACGTGCTGCTCTGACAGCTAAAGGGAGTTATGATGCTAGAAGTGTGTGGTCAAGTAGGGAGGGATAAAAAGCTGGAAAGTGGTAGGAGGAAGATATGTAAAAGAAGATCAAGAAATGGATAAAATTTTGAGATGTACAAGTTGAGTACTAACAGTGAAGGAACTGTAGGAGAACAAGAAGAGGGGAGTAGGAAAAACAATGTTGAGAAATTGATGCAAACGTGTTATTTTATGGCTACAGAATTTGGACTAGAGGCTTACAGTGACAGTTTCTAGCCTAAAAGTGGATTTTATATGTTTGGAATTTAAAAGCTGGCACAAGAACAAGAGGAACAACTTGAGGTTTTTAATGAGATTTTTCTGGAAATGTGTCCTGAGATAGAGGAACTCTGTGGGTTCTCTGATGCCTCACGATAACTGAGTACCTACTGCAATGTGGAAAGAGGGGCAAGAATAAGGTAAAAGGAGGTTTTATTGTGGTTTTCCTTTTGTAGTTGCCAGCCATTTTTTTTCATAAGATTTACGGAAACTTTGATATTTTGTTTTACTCTTGTTCTACTTTTGTTCTTCAAGTTTCTTGGCTGCTAGAAACATTATTTTGCACAAGACAAAAGCAAAATACAAAATATGAGGCTTATGTGGCCATTTCTTTTGGGAGCTGGTTTCTTCCTGAAAGAAAATTATAAACTAGAACAAATCATAGAGTGTAGCTGCAAAATAGAACAGAAGGTAGCTTTACACTTCTGGGTCTTTGAATTAAAATAAATCCTGCTATTATAATCATTTCACTTGAGTTACTAAGTAGTGATCAAAGTCTTATTCTTTCTCACTATCCTCTGCCCTTGGTACTCCATACTCAAGTAGAGAAAGAAGTGCTATTGCACTTTTCCCAACCTTTCATAAATAGCTGCAGTCATCGTTGTGTCAGTACTTAATAAATAACAAATCATTTTCATTTTGCCAAAGGAAAGCAGTCCAACAGCAATCAAGATGTTTCTTCTGTGGCCAGTCTGCCCTGGCTTTGCCTGATCTTTTCCTGTGAGACTCTTCTATATCTTTTATGAGGTTTAATTCTCAGGCCTTGCAAGGTTCTACCTCTTGAGGTCTCATAAGCAATCTTCATAATTATATTACTTTTGTTTCCATACTTGCTCTCAGAATGAATCGCTCATGAGCTGAATGCCATTATTAAACTTCAGAGCTTAAGAAGATTATGACTTTAATTTTCATTGTATGATATCCACTGTGGACAAAAAGATGCAGTGGGAATGGAAATGTTACCATTGGCAAATTATGGGGAAAGTTTAAAATATATATATATTTTTTTTAAAAGGATACTTCTGTTTAAGCCTTTGTAAAATACAGATTGAAAGAAATGAGAAATCTAAATCTGTCAGAGTGAAGAAAACAGGCAGTAGTTAGTAAAGAAGTAATCAATGCAGTACAGCTGCTTTGGTGCAATACAGGCAGATACAGCATAGGATGTAAGTCACATTATACCAGGTGGGTACTGTCTACATATTCCTGTAAAATAGGAAGTAAATACGACAGAGTGAGCTTTCTTCACCAAGAAATAGTAGCTATGTGGGGGATCCACTAGGAAGTCTGCTGGCAAATGCTGCTTGTTAAATGTGTTGATGCAGGGAGTCTCTTTGTTCTTTTCTCCTTCGTTAGTGTCAGTTATGGTCTAGGATGGGCCATAGGCTGTGGTTCTCCTGAGGAATCAAAGTTAGAGCCATCCTGCATGACTGCTTACAGCGATGTCCAGGATTGATTTTTCTACCCAGCTGTTTTTGCCTAGTTCTCTTTTTTTCTTCTTCCTAAGAAACACCCAGACCAAATCTGTGCCAGATATCGCAACTAATTGTATTCACTTCTTAACTAAAGAGGGTGGACTAAGGCATAAAATCTAATTTATGCATAACTATTTATTAACACCTTGCGTTTTTTGCATGAAAGAGTGTAGATAAAAGCCAAGTATTAGGTACGAATTCAAACTCCTCACGTGTAATGAAAGAGAGGAGAGAGAAATGCTTTTGCCTCTCTTGCAAGAAAAGAAATAACATATAATTGGATACCTTTGTAATGAGGTATGTTTTGACAGTAAAAATATTTTTTGAAGTGGCAAATACTCAAATGTTGAGGCTAAAATAAATCCCCAGACTTCTGCATTTCAGTATCTTAACACAGGATTAGGCATTTGCTACCAGTCCTTTTTTCTTTCCCCAGCTATTTCATTCCTCTTGGATATTCCGACTGTGGCACTGATGGGAGGTGTTCACAGGCTAGGATAGCTAAACTTCAGAATTTCTAAGAGAGTCATTATTGCATGCTGAGTAGGTCTAATGTGTCAGATTTGCTAAGTAAGTGCACATCAAAGGTAAACTTAACACTGAACTTACAGCTATTTATGATTTATCTGAGGAATATCTGCCTTTTCAGAAGTCTGCTCATGCTGTTGGGTGTCAGAAAAAAAAAAAAAAAAAAGCTAGTATCACAAGAACACAAGGAAATTTATGGAACACAGGCCAGAGCACTGGATTTTAATGTCTTCCATGGTATAGAGATACCTTGGGGGATGTTGACAGGCTTGAGAGGTGGGCCTGAGCAAACCCCACGAGGTTCAACAAGACCAAGTACAAGGTCCTGCATCTGGGACAGGGCAATCCCAAACTCACATAATACTTGTGAGCAGAATGTGCAATATGCGCAAGTGGTAGTTAATGGTATATATAATATTAACATAGTAACATTGTGGTTATATATGGTTATATATAACATTAATCATATTATTATACCATATAATATGAAATGGTATATATATATTAATATAATTAATATATTAATATTAATTAATTAATACTGTTAATTAATTAATATTAATATATTCCAGTTATATCAACACACCAAAAATATCTACTTGAATTCCAAAAGTACTTTTTTTTTTCTCCAGTAGAAGTATAATTAAAAATGAAAATAAAAATGAAAAATACTTAATACAAACAATCTTGTTGATGTGAAAGAAGACAAGCATATAACTAAATGGGGTTTAATGAAAGATGAAGGTGAATACTGAATATAGTATTGCCAGTGAGGATGTATTAATTGGTGAATAAACTATTAGTTTCTGGGGGGATTAGCATCTGAGATGAACTGAAGAGATACTTCCTTAAATAATTATAAGGATGCTGGGAGTGATGCAGGATTTATGATGTTACACAGCATTGATATGGTGAAGTGGATAAGGTATTTATTCTGGAAGGCAAATACTCAAAAGTATTTTTTTTTTCTCCCTCAAATGCTCTTCAGAACTCCCTGCTCTCTCCTCACCTTTAAACAGTCATAGCCTGCCAGACTTACTAAAACAATTCTATTCTTAAAATCTTATTTTTAATTAAATTTTAAATTATTTTTAGTTGTTAATAACAGCTGTTGCCCATGAAACACAAGTACTTTTAGTGGAATCTCTTCTGTCATATAAAAGATAGGAAATCTCTGTTTTAAACTCTTTCATTGGTAAGAATATAAATGGTGTCAAGTGTCTTTTCAGTTCAAGTCTGGGTTTACCTGGTAAACGTTATGGACCTCTGCATTCATGCTTGGGGGCCAAGAGTCATTAAAATTTAATGAAATGAGCTGTGTTCATGTTATTGACAAGTAACAGTGTTTATTTATTTATTTATTTCCTAATGCTTATTGTACTGATACTATATTTGTAGAATGGCATAGGGGGATGCTAGATTTGTCATTAGTATCTTCTTCAAGGAATCCTTCACACTCTCTCCGTAGCTCATTCTTTTAGTTTTTCAGCATCTGTTTGTCCTTGGTGCAAATCAATGTATATTATAGATTACTGCCTTTACTGCTTCTCAGGATTATTTTTATTTCTTTTTTCTTTTTTAAATTGTTGTATTGTATGTATCAGGATTAGCATGCTTGACAATAAACCGTTTAGTTATTTGCAGTTTGTTCTCTGTCTTCGGCCAATGGGACAATAGCGGGACTTATACTTGCTTATGTATAATGAAAACATGTAAGCTTGGATAAGATTTTCTACTCAAATGTTTTTTATGTTGTGATTCTTCATGTAAATATGTTTCATAAAGTGTAACATAGGATTTCACAACATTTATATAGCAACCTAATGAATTAAGAGTAAAACTCCTGCTTTTTTCATAAAGTTAAAAACATTCTTGTATGCCCTTGCAGACAGTAGTCAGACCGAGGGTTTAAGTAATGCCATCTAATTTAAATGCCTTCCTTATACATTTTTTCATAATCATAAATGGTTAGCATTGACATTTCCATTGAAACAATTCGCTTTTCTTTAAGAATACATGCTGAGAGCTTTATTGCATTTTTTTTTTCAGGCCATTGTGAAGAAAAATACATATATACTTTTTTTTTTTTGAACAATTGCCCTTGGTTCTCTAGATTTTTACTCATTTGCTTACATAAAATGGTACTTCAAAAACCTTTAATGTATTTTATATAAGATTCAAAAGTAAGCTTACTTTCTGATGTCAGCTGCTAGCTCACTTGCTTTGAAGCACTGTTAATGATACCTGAACTGTAGACCATCAATAGTGTAAACTTTCTATAGATCTGGCTCTGGATCATTAAAGCTGTGAGAAACTTTGCTATTATCTCCAGTGAGCATCAGATGATTGATGCTACATGACATTTATAATATTACTCTCCTTCATAACAAGAACTATAAGACCAAAATGTATTTGAATTAATTTTTATAAATTCTATAATTCTCAAGTTCTTAGCTTGTTTCCACCTCCCACAATGTTTAAAGCCTTCATGACTTGTGCTGATCTGGATTTGTAAAGTAATTATTAAAAACCTTTGATATTTAAAAGAGATCAGAAGCATTTCTGCTAATTAATTATTGATTTCCCAAGTGATTCAGTCCTACCAATTTGTAATAAATATTTAAGATTTCCATGGAATAAAGAGGTGGTATTTTTATTTTTAAATTTATTTTTTTAATTTTGCCTTCATGGTTTTGAAGTTTGAAGCAAGAGAACTTGATTAGGTTCAACACGTTTTTATCTATATGGATTTTAACGTTTGCCGTGTATATTTGTCCTAGAGTTGATGGCTTGTCCTTGAAATAAATCAGTTGTTCTACCTCAGAAAATATGTTAGGTTAGGCTTCAGTCCTGCAACAGCTTGCGTTTGTCAATAATTTCACTAAAAATCCTAAACTCAGTGGCCTTCAGAGAAGATTATGGAGGCTGATTAGAGCCTTTATGTATTGGGAGAACTAGAACTTGAGAAAATGAATCCAAAACAATCACAAGATCATCTGGAATCTACCAGCTGATCTGTTTCTGGTCAGAAGCAGTAAATACAACATCTACTCTCTGTTTCCTCCATGAAGTTTTGGGACTGCACAGACTTTCACAGAAGATGTGGTTCTGTCTGCTTGAAATTCAAAAAGCAGAATCTTACCCTGAGAATAGTCACCTGACTCTTCTCAGCAGTCTTTGAAAGGACAAATAAGGGCTGACCACTCAATTTTCAAAGTATGACTGTTGAAGGAGAAAGTATCATAACATAGAATCATAGAATAGATCGGGTTGGAAGGGACCTCAAAGATCATCTAGTTCCAACCCCCCTGCCATGGGCAGGGACACCACCCACTAGGCCAGGTTGCTCAGTGCCTCATCTAACCTGGTCTTAAACACCTCCAGGGATGGGGCATCCACAACCTCTGGGCAACTGGTTTCAGTGCCTCACCACCCTCTGAGGGAAGAATGTCCTCCTAACCTATAATCTAAATATCCCCTCTTTTAGTTTAAAACCATCCCCCTTCATCGTGTCGCTATCTGACTGAGGAAAGAGTTGCTCCCCATCTTTTCTATAAGCCCCCTTCAAGCACTGAAAGGTTTCAGTGAGGTCACCCCAGAGCCTTCTCTTCTTTAGGCTGAACATCCCCAGCTCTCTTAGCCTTTCTTCATAGGAGAGGTGCTCCAACCCTCTGATCAACTTTGTGGCCCTCCTCTGGACCTGCTTAAGATCCACATCTTTCTTGTGCTGGGGGCCCCAGACCTGGACGCAGTACTCCAAGTGAGGCCTCTGAAGGGGACAGTAGAGGGGCACAATCGCCTCCCTCAGCCTGCTTCTTACCCACTTGGAGCCCCTTTGGGATCTTTCACCAGTCACAGAAAGTCTTTGAAACCAGAAAATATGCAGTTTGTAGAATGCATCAATTGTTTATTGGTGACTGCACACAACAGCTAGCTATGATAAATGAGCTAGAATGCTAAGCACGAATATACTCACAACATCCAATTAGGGGAGTGTCTGCCAGTCCAGCGGCTGCCCATCAAGTAGGAAGGTATAGGTTACAAGCTAATCCTTCCCAATGGCATCTTATTCTCGGATTTCTTTTCTGCTTTGAATCTTTTTACACTCATGTTAATACTTTTACTCTTAAATCACTGAACTCATTACTGTCCTATTTCAACAATTCTGAAAATGCTTTCATATAAAACTTTGTCTAGCTCACTTCTAAGTCACTTTCTGAATTCAGACGAATTTGAAATTTGCAATTTGTAGATGGTTAATTTGTACTTTCAAAGCTCCTTCTTGATGAAATTAAATTCCTCACCAAGGAAGATTTTTTTTTTTCAAAAATATGAAATATCACAACATAAGCCTTGGCTAGGCTGTATTTTTGTGGGCTGAATCTGGCACACTCCTTCTGCTTTTAGAAATTAATATCCAAGTACATTTTAAGGATGGTTAAAAAATCTTCTTTGCTTCAGACAGTCAAGGCACTCAGCAGTATAGTGTTCTTTCAGACCTCTGTCAAGCACAGTCCTGTATTGATACGTCAGGTATTCATAAAGCTATTCTGGGCCCTCATCCTTGCTAGCCTGGGCAAGATGCTGCTGTTCATATTGAGGCATTCTAATGATATTACTGCCTGTCTTTAAAATCAAAGCTATCCTTTTCTTGGGAGAGTCTTATATTCATGAAGCTCAGAAGGGATGTCTAAATCATGTAGTCCTACCTCCTCAGTATGACAGGCTATCAAATTTTACACTGCTGACTTACATCAAACCCAAAGACTTGTTAAGCCTTGAAGTCCTACGCTGTGTGCAGTAGGATGCTGTCTATAACCCAGCTCACTAGGTCACTTTTGTCTGAGGTCTTTTACCATGCACAGGGAAAGAGGATATACACAGCTTAAGAGCTTTATAGCTTTATACCTTTTGATGTGAGCATTTTTTCTCCTGAATCTTTGAGGCACTCACTATTTCAACAGCTACACTTTGTTTTTACTTTTATTATCTGGACTGGCTTTAGCTTACAAAGTTACTTTCAGCTTAGCAACAATATTCTTAGTAAATCCGAGCCTTGGCCTCGCAGCTGTGCTGTATCTGCTGAACATGTGTGCAGAGAGTTGCAATATTGGTGTCCACACATAGGAAACTTATTATATTAGACGTGATAGACAATCCAAGCATTTGCACAGTTTCTGGTGCTGCAGAGACATGACTTAATTTCCCACATAATATTCTCTTTTTTACATCTTTTAATGGTCTCTTTTAGAAGATTATTTGAAGAGCATTGTGAGACAAGTACAGGACTGTTGAAAACCTTCTGTGTCAATTCTTTTAAATAGACTTGTATGCTAAGGATGTAACCTGTATTTGAGTTCTTGCACAAAGGTCTCTGGTATTTGACTATTTTGTAATAAACATTTTAGCACTATGATCATTTATTCAATGATTTATGTAACTCTCTAAGAGTAACCTTCTAATTATTTACTGCTTTTTGTGATGTTATAATGTGATTTACATCTGTTTCTGGGACAGTACTGAATACATTTGCTGTATAATTATTTGTGAATAAACTGTTTTGATCCATACTTTCCATAAAGAGACATCCATAATTAATGTCACAGGTCTGTATTTATTTCCAGAGATAAAGAAAGTATTAATTCCCACAGCTCATTTGGACCTGCAGGGGAATAGCAGTTCTTAGACCTAAATAAGCTATTCAGTATTCCCCTTTGGTATTAAATCTTCTTCATTTTTTTTTTCCCTTCCCCAAGCAACTACTTGAATATGTACCAAAAGAACATATCTAGCACTAAAATTAACTACATCCAGATAACTTATCTGTTTAGAAAAACAAAACAAAACAACAACAACAAAAAAACAACACACATGCATAGATCTTTGCAACTCTGAATGTAAGCAAACCCAAGGAAAATACAATCACTGAATTTGTTGTAATCAAAACATATAAACATTATTGTAAATACTTTAATACATTAATACATTATTGTAAATACATATTGTAAATACATGTAAACATTATTGTAAATGCATGTAATGTATGTTATATAAACATATAAACATTATTGTAACATCAAAACATATAAAAACTTCAGTCACCAAGATATTGGCTTCATATAGACTCATAGTTAATTCATAGTCTGCCTCAACTGTGGCTCGGGGAAAGGACATAAACAAGGAATGTGGGTTTTGTTGTTTTCCCCTCTGTGACTTCTTTTCTGCCAGATTCCAAATGAAATGAAGCCAAAGCTGGCACTATACAAAATTTGATTCAGACTAAACTTCAGACAGTAAAGCCATTAAGCATACATTTCTTAAATAAAAAATGAGTTGTCTGCAAGTTACCTTGACATGGTCTGCAAAGTCTAGTGCATAAGAAAAAAAAAAAAAAAACACAACAAAAACAACAAAACAACAGCTCAGTGAATTGTCAAATGGTACTGAAATAAATAAGAAGAAAAACCTTCTCTGCCCCTTCCTCTTTCCCCCCTTACAATTTCTGTGTGGATATAATACTCCAGATAAAATAGACAATTTTAAGCCTGAATGAATAAGCAGAACATTTTTTTTTTATTATTTCTATCCCCAAGTCACTGTAATACATTTTGAAAAAATAACATGCATTCCTTGACTATTTTGAAAAGTGCTTACCCTGTTTCAACTTTGCATCCAGCAAATGAAGAACTAGGATGCTTGCTTCTTCCCTGTGGGTGTTTGCTGTAATCATACCAGCTTGGAGGTTAAATCTCTTTAGCATATCCCAGCTATACTAGCTACAGTGCTGAGGAAGTATCCATGGGTTTTCCAGACAGCTTTTTCTTTTTTTTTGTCCAGGTACCAGTGCTTACTAATTAGCATAGCAGACCAGGCTTAAAGCATACAGCAGGCAACTTACAGAGCAAGGCAACTGCCTGTTGGTTTCAACTTACTGTACTGGAGCCTGCACCTCCACTGAAAAAGGTTAGGCACCTATAGATCAAAGCTTCTGAGGATAGGACTCTAAATACTGCTACTAGGACTCTGTTCATCTCAATGGAGTAAACCAGTGGATTTAATCTGGTCTCAGTCAACTATAGTTTTATGCTCAGGTTCCAAAGTGTATATGTGGATCCACTGATTAAAATAAACATCTAATTATTATCATTTTGTAACCTGAGCTCAACTGACTTTCTACAGCTGTACAAGTTCCTATTTTTTTTTTTTTAACCAATGCTCTCATGAGATCCATTGACAATATTTGCAGTAAGGTTCATGATCCTACCTGACAACTTCCTGTCCCATAAAAAATCCATGAAGAGCTTTAATAAAATAAAATGGTAGTGCTCAGACATTCCTTTCTGAAAAAGCATTCACTGGCACAGGTGAGACAGTTACGATATCCCTTCTGTCTCAAAACAAGACACGCACCACAAATCATTCAGGTTAAAAGAAATAGAATAAAATATAAAAATAAAAAATAAATCAGTCTTTACCCAAGAAGATAAATCCAACCATTTCTGTGAATCTCTAGAGAAGTGCTATTATTGTTACACAGAAGTCATTTGGATACTGAGAAGATAAGCAGCGAACTGATAACTTGAGTAGCAAAGAATACAGACTACGGTGTATACAGAATACTCTCATAGCTATTTTTTTCCCAACTACTTTTGCACTGACCAATTAAAAAACTTTTCAAAGGACAGGCTTCTCAATGCTGAAGTAGTGAACAGTCTTTAAATGGAATGTTAGTAAGGAAGAGTCTTTAAAAAGAGTTAATGTTCTTACTGTTAAACCTTTATAATTTTGATCTTGTATATTTAAACTGGGAATCTTCGGTCCCTATCTGTAAGGAATTTGCGTGTCATACCAAGAATAAAAAAGAAATAGAATTGTATCAAATATTAAAATGTCAGTTTAGTTCCTCTCATGTTTTTAGCTTCAGCTTGAAGCTTTTTTCCAAAGATTTGCAAGTTCTTTTGTTAACTTATATGTTGTATGGTGTTTCTCATCTCAGAACAAACTGTAAAACTGGAATTCAGAACAGCAATGGCTATAGAGGAAAACTAATACTAAACTATGAAAAAAATTGATATAACAAAACTTTGTCAATTCTTGCTTTAGTAACTATGTTAATAAAGACTAAACTGAAATACAGTGTTTGTAATTCTGTATTATGAACCCTACTGTATGTGTGCTCTTTCTTTGTTGGTTAATAAAAGAATCTTGACAAAGTTGAGTTTAAGTGGGCAGTTGGGATATTATTGTCATTATTTTCTGGAAATCAGCATACTAGTTGTTTTGTTATAATTTTCATGTGAGACACATGAAATATGCTGTCTGATATATATTTGTTTTCTTAAAAATGTTAAAGGCATGTACTAATTTTCTTAACTCTATAGATTACTGTAAAAGTGGGAACAAAAAACTTTCTTTTTGGTTTTGCATTTATTTTAGAAATAACTAAGGAGGCTGTAGCTTTAGACCAGAGACAGAATGATCAGACAGCTGAATTTATTTACAAGCACATTTTTCAATCCTGCTGGTATTGCTGATAGCAGCAGTCGTAGATTATCATCAATACTGGAGAAATTATCTTTTGTTTGCCAGCTACTTCTCTGATTTACTTTTTTTTTTTTTTTTTTTTGAAATGGGGGAGGAGCAAAGTGAAACAAACAGCTTCAGAATTAGAAAGATCAACGTGGGACAGAGGCAGCAAATTTAAAAATGTGAGAAGAGGCAGTTTAAATACACACACTGAAATATGTACTTTGCGTAGACAGAAAATCTTGGATATTGAAAAGGTTTATCAAAGTCAACAAGAATAGCCAAATGCTGTAACTGTAAACATGTACATAAATATTTGCACGATCCAGGGCTTTGGCTGTTACAGACTTTAAGACTTGTTACAATTTTGTTTCATGGTGAAACAATATTTTTCAAAAAAAAACAAGCGTGTAACTTTGAGGTTTTCTTTATTTCAAAATGATTTGAAAATGAACAAACAAAAATGTATATAAATACTCATTTTTAAAAACTGAAAACTGGTTTGTTTACTTTTCCTTGAAAATGTAATATTTACTGTAAAAAATCACTTATTTTTTCTCACATTGGCTTTCCAACTAAATTTTTCCAACTAAACTTTTCCATCTAAATTGGTGAAAAATGTATCCATAATAAAGTATTTTTTTTCTTTCTAGGATACTTTTAAGTTAAAGCTATGTGTTGCTCTTGTAGCATCTATGAACACTGTAATTCCATTTACACTTTATAGCTTTCACATAGTAGCATAAGTTCTAACACTGCAAGGACATATACAAGTTTAATGCTTTTTAAGTAGTTTCCTTTATTATAGTTAGGAAAACATGTAGGGATGTAGTTAAATGTTAGCAAATTAAAGACCTGGAGGTTACATGTTAATTTCACTCTCTTTGGGCAGATTCTTTCCCAACCTGTGACCTTCAAGGGGAGAAAGTTTAGCAGCAGATTTAGTCAAAAGAAATTCTGACATTAATTTAAAAACAAAACAAAACAAACAAACGACAAACACAACAAAATAAATGAAATCAACCAAAAACAAAAACAGTAAAAAAAAGAAAAAAAATACAAAAAAATTGTCCTGGGAACATCTTAAGTGGTTTCAAATTTAGGCAGCTCCTGTTATGTTGTCCTCGTTTACAATCCAGTAACAATCGTTCTGGGAGTCTAAGTTTTAAATAGATTATAACAATACATATATATTTTTGGAAAAAAAAAAAAAAGAAATCTAAAGGAAATTCTTCTTCAGTCAAACACATACACACCCTTTTCATGACTGACTGTGGACTTTTCTTCTCTAGATATGAGTATACCCTTTAGCCACCCTGATATTTCTAATCCTCTTTCAATAAAATAGGTCCGTGTCAGTTTAGTAATCCTTCATTAGTCTGCCTTTACTGAAAACTCACTTGGGACAGCATCTTTAATTAGGAATTTTCCATGCCTAGGTGGAACTGTTGACTGTATGGTTTTCTTCTTCTCTTCCCACAACATGCTTAAACCAATGGGATCTTAGTTCATATTTCCTACTTCTTCTCTGAAAAAATACTTTTCAATCTTTGCAAGTTTGTTCTCTGTATTCAGATCCAGACTTTTTCTGAATCCACACTTTTTCTATGCATGCACAGCACCAGAAGGAAATGGTGCAGTAAGGAGAAGACAGGCAGACAGGTTTATAAGCTAAAGGACTTTGCATATTTTCTGAATAGAAAAGGTCTGTGTTGGTGGGAAAAGGGAAGCAAAAGAGAGACTGGAGACTGGGCCCTTGTAGAACACTGAGGAAACTGTCAAGACTTATTTTAAGATCATGTAGACAACCCTTGTTGAGTGGACTGTGTTATTCTGAAACACATTTTGGCATGGGACAGGCTTTTTGTGGGCAATGCTTAGCTCAGCCCAGAAAGGAAAGTATGAAAGCTGAAATGTCATTTCTTCTTCTGGCTATAGATTGCTTCTATTGCTGTTAATTAGGCTAACAGTTAAACGATAATTAATTTAAATGGCAAAAGCTTGATGATTTTTTTGGCAGAAGTTTAAGTAAGATGAGTGATAGCTGGAATTAGGTTCCCCTGCCTCTGAGTTAATGAACCCTCTAGGGGGAAATACAAGACTTGCTCTGGCAATGATAAAAAGCAGTAGCTGAGTGATGGTGCGAACATAGCTAACATGGCAGTCTGCACAACGGCTTTGCTCATGAAGGGCAGAAGGAGAAGATCCTTGTTTTGGAGGAAAGGTCAAGGAGTATTTTGTTCCTGGAAATAGAGGACATCTCTTAGCAGTCTTACACTTTTAAAGAATGGTTGGGAAGTTTGCTAGAGGCAAACAGCTTAAGGCTTACTTTGTGCCTGCCTCTCAGGTCTGTGTGAAAGGGATGGGAATAGGCTTAGGAAGACCCTTGTAAAAGGATAAAGCCTCACTATGCCCACTTTGACAAACTGATACTATTATCTGTTCAGTACTACAATAGTGGTACAATAAAGAGTTTAATTGCCACAGGTGAGGCAACAGGATGTCTTTATATGTAGAAACTGAACTGAAACGTTCACACAAATATTTGTATTTTGTATGTTTATGGATGTCCCCCTCTGCCTGAGCATATCTTAGTTCTTTCATCCACGCATGGAAAATACTGCCTTACAACTGTATAAGCAATGAAAATCAGGTTGAGTAATTGACCAACCTCTTCCTGTATTTGTTATGTTAATAGATTTCCTCAATTATGCTATCCTAATGTAGACTGTAAAAGACTGACTATCATTTTAAGCAGTCTTGAGTGTAGTTAGTTTTTCTAGAAAGGTCCTAGATGAAGATGCAAGATCACATGAGAGCTTCAAAGGGCAATTCAGTCCTTATGGTTTTACAGCCATTACATAATGCTTCATTAGAATGGTGAGAGAGAGTTTTGATAGAATAATCTGAACAAAAGAAACAATGATTCCTATGCATAGATAAATGCAGCTAGCTTTTTGATGAAAAGACTTATACAGGCTTAAGGGAGGTGTGAAAATGTGCAGTTTCACATAGAGAGAAATTTATGAAGGAGTGCCATAGTTGCACAGAATTTCTGTATCATGTCATGTAGATAAGCAAGTGATTCCTATCTGCTCTCTGTAATGAGTTCAGTGAACTTTCTATATAACTAATGATGAGATCCAGCTGATAGGAGTTGTTAGGCAAAATGATGTTGGTGACTGAGTTACATGAAGTAAATGAAGATAGTAGGATTAGTCTGTTGAGAATAGGGCCCCTGCTAGATGCTTCTTCCTGCCTGTGAGGAGCAGGTTGAGTTATCAGAGCTCTATGGCTGCTGGGAGTTGGTTACTGTGTCCTAGGGAAGCCTCTGGCTTTAGAGGTGGACCCTGGACATGCTAATACAGGATCACATGATAGAGGTCTATCTGGATTTAAACTGTGAGTTTATCTTGTCTTTAATGGTCTTAAATACAGTAATACTGTGTTGTATTTCTATAGAAAAGAATCTACATTTCTTGTTTCTCTGATTCTTTAGAGAGCAAATGAAGTGCATATTACCTGCTTTCAAGATTACATTCAGGATCTACACAATGCAGTATAGCTGAAGTGGACACACTGCTTGCTGCTGGATATACCTAAGTAAATTAAAACAAACAAATAAAAACAGGAAACAAACAAAGCAGCAACAGCAGCAAAAACAAACAAACAAAAAAAAAACAGATTAGTCAAGCTGATATGATGAATTAGTGCTGTAATGGTATGGGTAGAATATGAGGTATATGTGCAGCTGGAGACCTGTTGGTAAAATGTTAATAATTGAAGTGTGAGTGTGTTTGGAACCCAGAATGTACCACCAAATAATCTGCAGGCCAGAACTTTGAGCCAGGGACTCTGTGAGGAGCAAGTAAATAATCCATATGCAATACCTCTACAGGAAACCTTGGAATTTTGCTCTGTAGAATGAAAGCCTAGCAAGACTGCTTGCCTGAAAAAGACCTGGGTGTTTTCTTCTTATGGGTCTTGGGCAGAAATAAGGAAAGGGGAAAAGTGGCAGAAAGATCTGGGCAACTGATCAGTTAGAAAGCCTTAAAGAAGATGGCTTAGGAGGCTTATTGGAAATCTGCAGGTAGAGTTTGAACAGAAGAAACAAACCCTAAAACCTGTGGTATTCTCTGTTCATAAGAAATGATTACTTGTTAAAATAAGGGAATAGTTTATAAGATCTAAATACAGAACTGTGGAATGGTTCAAGTTGGAAGGGACCTTAAAGATGATCTAATTCCAAACTCCCTGCCATGGGCAGGTACACCTCCCACCAGACCAGGTTGCTCAAAGTCCCATCCAGCCTGGCTTTGAACACTTGCAGGGACGGGGCAGCCACAGCTTCTCTGGGTAACCTGTGCCAGTGCCTCACCACCCTCATAGCAAAGAATTTATTTCTAATGTCTAATCTAAACCTACCTTTTTAGTTTATAATCGTTACCCCTTTTCCTATTGCTACACTCTCTGATAAAGAGTCCCTCCTTATCTTTCCTTTAGGCCCCCTTCAGGTACTGGAAGGCCACAATGAGGTTTCCCTGGAGTCTTTTTTTTTCTCCAAACACCCTATCAGCCTGTCTTCATAGCAGAGGTGCTCCAGCCCTTTGATCATCCTTGTGGCCCTCCTCTGGACTCACTCCAACTGATCCATGTCCTTCTTGTGCTGGGTGCCCCAGAGCTGAATGCAGGGCTCCAGGTGGGTTCTCACAAGAGCAGAGCAGAGGGGGAGACTCTCCTCTCTCATCCTGCTGGCCATGCTGCTTTGCTGCAGTCCAGGATATGGTTGGCTTTCTGGGCTGCAAGTGCACATGGCTGACTCTTTTAGAGCTTCTCATCAACTAATACCCCAAAGCCCTTCTCTGCAGGGCTGCTCTCAATCCTCTCATTGCCCGGTGTCTATTTGTTTGGGATTGTCTTGGCCCAGGTGCAGGACCTTGCACTTGGCCTCACTGAACTTCATGTTGTTTTCACAGGCCCACCTCTTCAGTCTGTCAAGGGCCCTCTGGATGGCATCCCTTCCCTCTAGCATGGTGACCACACAACTCAGCTTGGTGTCATCAAAATGTCATAAATATGTGAACAGTTTCTGTGGAAATCTGGTGGTCATTGACCAGAAGAAAATAATTTCTGTGAATTGCAATAAGAGAAAAATAAACAATGCTGCCTCATTGACAGAGTTCCTTTGTACTGTTTAAGATACTAAAAGGACTCTTATCTATAACAGTATTCCTAGAATATTCCTACATCAGAAGAATATTCCTACATCACAGGGATACACCAAAGTCAAGCAATTGCTGCTGAAAATCTCTTTCTTTGGCTGCATGGCCAAGGTACTATGTTTTAGGAGACTTTTGTAAACGAAAAGCTCTTCTTCTCCCGACCTTTGTAACTCTTGCATGTTTTGTGTTGCACAGCTTGGGATGAAGGAGATAAAACTGTTTTCCAGATGGCCTTCTCTTCACTGTACCTGAGCACAGCTTTGACATAATTGGCAATCTGTCCCTGCTTGCTCCTTCTCTGGTGGAGGCATGGAAAAAAAGTGCGTGTGTTATATATTCCCTACTGGTGATTGGGGATGCCCAGCACCATGGCAGTGAGCATACAGAGACCAGAAATAAAAACCATGTTTGTATTGTGATCCTGCTGTATGTTGCAATTGCTATGTTGTGCTTGTATTGCATTTTCACTACATTGTATCACTCCAAGTCAAAATCCAATATAGCGTTAAATATCTTCAAGTACATTTGATATTAAACATTAAGCCCTCATGTGGAATGTCTAAAAGAACCCGCTGAGAGAGTATTGGGCTGTGACAGGGTATACAGGATAAAAAAGTTTTATTTTCAAAGTCTACTTCTCAGCTCGTGTAAACAAATGTCAGCTTGGAGGGAGGGGGTGTCAGTGGAATTGCCAGTGTATTATATTCAATTGTTATTTCTTGATGTTGCTTTGTTTTAGACTTCATTTTACACAGCTGAGTGTTTGTTATGTAAGTAAGAGTATAGAGTTCACTGCATGAAAAAAATAGAGATTTCTGATAACTGATGATCAGTTATTTTATACATAAAAGTGCAGCTTGCCACTAGGTGCCTCCATAACCACAGGAATTTTAATTTTAAATGACTGATACAATCAAATACTTTGAAAAAAAAGTGTAGGCAGTCAGAAATCTTTCTAACAAGCATCATTTATTCTATAGTCCATATTGAAGACCCAATAATGCTGTAAAATTGTTGGATTTTGCAAGTTACATAGCTTTAAAGTGCTTTCTAAATGCAGTTAAACAGTGTGTTCTTTTTTTCCCTTCTGCATTTTCAAATAATCCACTACCACCATTCCAAAGAGACTGCAGTTTGAAGATTAATTTAAGATCATATATGTAATTTTTGTGGCTGGGACAGGATAGCTGAAGACTGGGGATTCAGAAAGCTTTGGTTTCTATGCAACCAGCTGCAATTGCAGCAGTTTAGAATGGTTCAGGTCATTACTGATTTTATGCCTAGAAGCCTAAGTAAAAAGACATGTGGACTCATTAGAAATATATGTTACGTATTGTATTTTGCTGAGTGCTGGGCTATGTTAGAGCATAACAGAAAAAGGCTTAAGACTAGAAAAAAAAATGTGGATTTGTCCTTTTGTTTACCGTTTAAAATACCTCTTACTAATGGGATATGACCTGAAGCTTCATTAATGTGTTTACAGGGTTGCTTTTGTTTTACTTATGTGTCTGTACTTTCTGCCAGTTCTAATCATTATGTTTGATGGTTTATTGTTTTTAGTGTCACTATCAGAAAGAGCCCTATATGAAATTTCTAAAGCCATGATAAACAATGCACACTTACATTTGAACAGATAAACCCATTTGGGAGTGAACTCTGTTATTTATCTTGCATATTGCTAATTCATTTTATTAGTGTTTTTCTGTGATCTTTCCATAACGTGGAAGGGAATAATAAGGTTCTGCAGAGCCATAGAATGAGAAACTTGAGAGAGGGAGAGAAACTGATGCATTTTACTTGGAGCAAATATCACTAAGTTTTCAGCTGTGAGTGCTAGGATCCACAGTCACTGCAAAACCAACTTCTCTATTTCTAGAGACAGAGAACAGATTGCTAATTCCTGTAGTCCGTTAATCAAGAGCACAACCCAAGAAAACCGGTACTGAACTATTCTTTGTATTTGAAAACGGTTAATATTGTAGTTGCACTTTGAGTTGTATGACAGCCTTTCAACTCGTGATGGGGATGAAAAAGTGATTTCTCCCTTGGTGCTCTGTACAAAGAGTGTATTTCAATTAAAGTGCTAATCTGACAACAGGACACCTGAATTAAGACCTCCTTTAATACCTTATTGTGTGATTAATATATCTCTCTCCAGAATGATGTGGTTCCCTGACGCAATTGTACTTTGATATTTTGTTCTCCTTCATTCTCTCTAACACAATACAGCCATGGGTTGGGAAGTTCTGTCAGATATAACCTGGCTGGACTATATGGGATAGGCAGAGTGGGATAGGCATGGCATAATTCCACTGCCTTTGTGCACCCTAAGTGGAATCTTAGGGTGGTGTCTGTCTTAAAATGGGAGAAGTGGGGAAGCAGTGAGTGGAGCTGCCAGAACTGAGCTGCATCTCCTCACTAATGTAGTATTTGAAACTGGGAAGGAAATACACACTTGCATTTGAAACCAGTCACTTTACTTCACTTTTCAGCTTCTTTCTCCATTCTATTAAAAACAAAAAATTAGAAAGAGGAAAATTAAAAATAGTTAACTCAGTTCCAAGGAAGCTGGATGCTCTTTGCTCTTTTCCTACATCAAGAAACATTCCTTTAGCTCTTATTTTGATGTGTCAAAGGTGCTTCTTTTTCCACAATTTTCCACTGGAAAATTGAACTCTTAAGAAATAAACTTTAAAATAATAGTTGTTTAGTTTGAAAGTTGTTCTCACAGAATATGAATATTTATGTATTTGTGACTAAGAGTGAAAACTAATTTAATTTCCCAAAACCTGCCCATGCATTCTTTAAAAATGTTATTTTCATTTAATGGGGAAAAAAAAAAGAAAAAAAAAAAGCTTGCTTTTGTGTTAGGACTGTGACAGAGCTTAGAAATTATCTTTCAGAAAATTAGTTCTCCCTTAAAAGATTCAGAAATGCAGGATATCTTAATATATCAAAGTAATGGCTTCTATCCTCTAACTTAAAATGTATGAAAGAAGTGAAAATGTAAGTAGGAGAAATGCAAATCATGCCTTGTCACATGTGTATGTAGCCTTGATATGGGGTAAAGAGGCAGAAGTTATCTATTGTTGACTTTGTATTTCCTTCCCAATTGCATGGAAGTCCCCCAAGCTAAATATTTAATAGCAAGGTAGTTCACAAAATAATAATGAGCACTACAAACTATTAGCTAAGTTTCAAACATTTATACAAACTAACTGATATTAGCAGTTCTTAGAGGAGAAAACAAAACAAAACAGACAATTGCATAACTGGAACAGACGGATGATCATCTGCACTACCATTACAGTGACTGTTACATGTAATATGCAACTATGTAGCTTGTGGTTGTTTTCTATGACATATTTTCTTGCTGTGAGGCTTATAGAAGATTTTGATGAGAAGATTGATGAGGTTGATCATGTTTTTGTGAATTTTTTCATTCATATCCTAAAATCACATCTGTTATGTATTTGTAAAGAATTAATGAACTAAGCATTACCATTTCAATTTTTCATGTTGTTTGGAAATGGATTGAGTGCATTCAGACATGGCTTGAAATATTTAATCCAGCTGCAGTGCGACTACAGTCTAATGTGGTGAAGTCTCTGGAACAGTTTTTTATTCTTATCTCAAGGACAAAGATTGCTTGTTTACTTTCTGTGACTTCTAAAATTACCCCCTTTAAACTGACTGGTGAGAGGCTTTGTAGGGCAAGAATAAGTAATTGCAAAATTTTAAAAAAATGTGGCTATTGCATGTACTTTATGTCCCACCTCTCCCACACCTAGCTTTGTAAGAAGAAAGGCACTGACTCCTGCATCTTTACTTGTGTCTTTTTCCCATTGTGTGTTTGCTTAAACTGCAAATCACTAAAAGCATGGAACATACCTTTCTAAATGTTTGTACTGGAAGAATAATAAAGGAATCTGTTCTTTAAGGCTGTACTGAAATTATAATTTCTAGATAAATAATATATGTCTGTGGCCAGTAGAGAGAGGAAAGCAAAAATGGAATAAGAATGAAAACAAATAACAGATCAACTGCTCTGCTGCTTACTATTGCATTTTACATTTCTTGTAAAGTGTTCTATATTTTACCCAAAAGAATTATTGGCCACTTCTATGAGGGTATTAAAATTCAAGGTTGAATATCTATAGTGTATCAATCTTGAATCTAATAATATCTAAACAGGTTGATATTGCATATCATGATATTTTGTATGACAGAAATGGCAGCATGTAATAAGCAGAACAAAATCATGTTTGCAGTAAGATCGAAGTATTTACTTATATAAAAGCCATTCGGTTTCTCCAAATTATACAGATAATTTCAAAAGAGAAAATTTTAAAATCTTCATTCTACAAGAGCTCTTTGTAGACAAGTATCCTCTACTGAAGAGTTTCTGTTAGGTTTCAGGCCTTAGTTCCATAACTTATCTCCTTGACAATATTTTGTATTTGAATATTTTAGAAGTGAAAATCTTTCTTTATTCCTTTTGTTTACTTTATTTCAATTTTTGTGGTCTTTGTTCTTTGAGTGACCACTGCCTTGTGTACTAGGGCTTTAAAGAAAACTGCATCTTATCTTGGGAATATAAGTGTGTACTGGGTCTGGCTGGGATGTTAACTTTCCCTGCAGCAGCCAATACAGTGCTGTGCTCTGCTCTTGTAGCTAGAACAGCAGTGGTATCACACCAGTGTTTTGTCTATTGCTGAGCAGTGCTGGCACAGCATCAGGACTCTCTCTAACCTTCCTGGGAGGTGGGCAAAAAGTGAGAAAGGAACATCACTAGGGCAGCTGACCTAAACCAACCAAAGGGATATTCCATACCATATGATGTCACACTCAGCAATAAAAGGTGGAAAAAGGAAGAAGAGGGGAGGGGTGGGCTCTCGTTGCGAAAACTTCTGTCCTCCCAAACACCGGCTACGTGCGTTGAGGCCCTGCTTCAAGGAGGTGTTCAAGCATCTCTCGTTTGTGGGATGTAGAGAGTATTTTTTTTTCCTCTGCACTTCCACACAGCCTTTACTTTTTTTTTCCTTTTGCCCTCCCTTTTCCCTTTTCCCTTCTTCCTTTTAGTTAAATTGTTTAATTAATAATAATCTTTCCTTCATAATTATTTTTTCCCTTTAATTAAATTATCCTTATCTCAGCCCGTGAGTTGTTCTTTCCTTTACTTCTTCCCCTCGTCTTCTAAGGAGGGGGAGTGAGAGAGTGATTGTGGTGGAGTTCAGCTGCCTAGCACAGTAAAACCACCACAAAGTGTGATAATTTTCCACCTAATGCTGATGTATCACCTTTATTATTATTTTACTATATTTACCACTATTCCTTGTTGCTTTGATTTCCTTAAAGCATAATGGGAAAATCATAAATGCAATTTATTGTGTCATGAATCTAACTGATACCCTTGATCAGTAGAGTTAACAGATGAAAACAGAGTTTTCAGACGAGTTAACAGAAAGCAGGAGTCAGAGTCCATCAAAGCGCATTGAGGTAAATATTGCTATAGAGCGTATGGATGTTGAGAGCCTGACTCTCATGAGCTGTTTATTCTCTGCCCAGCATTCTGTAGTTTGGACCTGAAGAGCTAAACGTAACTTCTCTTACAGAAGGTCTGCTGGTTGTAAAAAACAGAAACTTGAGTACAAAGGGAATTTTCTCCACTCTCATCAAACTAGCAATGGTCTGTAGTACTACAGGATCTTTCATGTTTAAGATGAGGAAAGGAAGGGAGGAGCGGCTCTTTCAGCTGACTCAGAACCTGGAAGTGAGGGGAGCCTAGGGGAGCAGTGCTCATCCAGCCCTTCCAGAACAACTTCTCTGGCTACCATGGGACCTTGTAAATAGGCACTTTTCCTTACTCTGCCTTGTTGCTGTCTCATACAATGAGTACCTTCAGATCTCAGTAATTGCTCTGAGTCAATTCTTCCAACAGGGAAAAGTAGATAAATTCATAAGCAGTGCAGAAACAATCCATTAGTGAAATAAATATTTAGCATCCTTGTAAGGGTGTAATATGTCTTCTGTGTGTGTGCATGTGTGTTGAAGAAATCATTGCTTTCTATTCCAGTTCTTGACTATCTCCATTCTTATTTCAATTGAGAGTTCACTCTGTTAGTATCTCATATTACCTTTGTCTGACTTCTGAGTGTTCCTGTCAGCCTGATTTGAATTCCATGTGGGGGCTGTTTTATTGGATCATGCATTAAGTGCAGATAAACCAGTAACTCTGGTTTCTGTGGAGATGGAACCTGAAGGGAAAAGAAATCTAACTTTGATATCTGAACAAAAATATCTCAGTTTTAAAAGCTGGCCCGTCTTTTTAATGTTTGCTTGACCTTAGGATATATTATTGCTCAGAAGGGATAGTAAATGCTAAAACCTAAACGTACGTTGCTTTCTTTTCTTTTCAGTGTATGACAGGCATATTGCTTCAGTAACTAATAAATCTCTCCTTGTCCTGATACGTTTACAATTTCCCAAATGATTTAGGAAAATGAGCAGTTGGAATCATTCAATGAAGGATAAACAGAAATATTGTAAATGTCAAGTTTACAGGAAATTCCCTGGATTTCCATTTTTTTTTCTGTAAATTATTTGTATTTCATTCAGAACTGGTCTTAATCAATATGCCATCATATTTCATCTCATATATATATATATTAATAAGAAGTTAAAGCACCTTCAATCAACAAACAAATTCCTCTTCATTCTGTGCATTATTTGGTTTTTGTTTGTTCTTGTTTGTCTAATGATAATGAAAACAGTTAACAAAATGCTGGATCAAAGTATTACTTTTTTCTAGGTGCAAAACTTTATTTTTGCACCTAGAGAAGAGGAGGCTCAGGGGCGACCTTATTGCTCTCTATAGGTACCTTAAAGGAGGCTGTAGCGAGGTAGGGGTTGGTCTATTCTCCCATGTGCCTGGTGACAGGACGAGGGGGAATGGGCTAAAGTTGCGCCAGGGGAGGTTTAGGTTGGATATTAGGAGGAACTTCTTTACTGAAAGGGTTGTTAGGCATTGGAATGGGCTGCCCAGGGAAGTGGTTGAGTCACCATCCCTGGAGGTCTTTAAGAGACATTTAGATGTTGAACTTAGTGATATGGTTTAGTGGAGGACTTGTTAGTGTTAGGTCAGAGGTTGGACTAGATGATCTTGGAGGTCTCTTCCAACCTAGACGATTCTGTGATTTGTCGTAGTGTCTTTAATACTTCATAGGAAAGCAATAATTACCTTCATAGTAAATAAGTAATAATTACTTTCATAGGAGAGTAATAATTACCACTAGCCTAGTGGTAGGTGTCCTGGTTTAGTTGTAGGTGTTCCTGCCCATGGCGGGGGGATTGGAATTAGCTGATTTTAGGGTGCCTTCCAATCCAAACCATTCCTCTGTCTCTATGACAGAATACTTCTAGAACATATTTGAGAAAGGACACTTCTAATGTCTTGTCTGAGCTTTCTCAAACTGAAACTCACATGCAAAGGCAAGGTCAAAGAGTAAACAAAGTTCTCAAGTCCTGTTATAGACACAGTGTATTAGAATTACATTCACTTGCATATCATAATTTTGATTATATTTTTTCTTTTTTAACATCTCTTATTATGCTTTTCTATGCTGTATTATTTTACCATTTTGATTCACTCTGAAAGCAAATGTGTCGCAACATGACATTTGCTATATAAAAAATTTGTAAGTGTTTATAAACCAGTCATAAGCATGTCACTAGCAACTCACTAACATTGTCATGTCACTAAATGTGTCCAGATGGATTTTTAAGGAAGCTACAAGAAGAGGTATGCAAAGGAAATCTACCAAAGACCTTAGACTATATCTGTCATGGTGCACTATAACTGTGCAAAATAGCTTGATGAAAGAAACATTTAAGGGCTGCCACCTCTCATTTCATTATATAGGCTTTTAAAAATTCTTGACAGTGCCCTTCAGACTACTAGAATTTGTTTCATTTTCTGGAGGAAATTTCAAGTTTGTTTAATTTGTTTAATACTTATTTGCCACAGTGCTTAATGTTCATTTAGAATGATATTCTGTGAACTGGAAAGTTGCTCACAGGATTTTTTTTTTTTTTTTCAGCCCTTTCAGATTTAGCGTATTTTATGAGGGAATAGAATTTGGTGCTTCATGTTGAGCATGAATCTGTGGTTTAGTTATATTTTTTGATACCTTCTAGTTCAATATGATTCCTAAGGACTACTCCGAGTAAGCATGCAAAAATTCTGAGATGGTGTAATGCAATTATATTTTTCATAATGTGCAGGAAAAAAAGAATCATATAAATGTATCTGAAGCTGTATGTACATGGGTTTTTCTCAATTTCTCTGAATCTCTATTTTCTTTCTGCATGGTCTTCATTTGCAATAGCTGATTAAAGAGAATACTCTCTAAAACCTGCTTTTACTTACTAGAACTACTTATTCCTTCCATGTCTTGCATTGGATAGATCTAGTAGTTGTGAAAGAGTGAGCAGATCCATCCTGCAGTTGACTGAGAAATTTTGCCAGTCCTGAAATCCTATAATGGTGAACGGAATTCGGAATTAAGTCTCACAGAAGCTGGAATTGATTGAACTCCTTACAGACAGTTTGAGAGTCAATAAAATTTTTGTTTGATTGTTTGTTATTTAGGATTAACATTTAATGATTGCTCCTTTTGGGGCAGTTTAGCCTATAAAAATATATTTCTGGTTTAAGTACAGCTTTCTAGAAACTATCACTTCTGTAGAAGCTATGGAAACACAAGATGTGGAGTAAGGGCAAAATGACCCGGGAAAGAGACATTCATTTAGAAAGGGAGAGATAAAATTAATCCAAAACCAGGTTCTACTTTCTGAAAATCAATAAATGGAGGTTAATAAAGGACTTGGTCTCTGAGTTGTTTGAAAACATCTGGAAAAAATGTAGAGCTTTATTACATAGTATCATACAATTATAGAATGTCCTAAGTTGGAAGGGATCCACAAGATCATTGTGGATCATTGAGTCCAAATCCTGACTCCACACAGGACCATCCCAAAATAAAACCATATGTCTGACAGCATTGTCCAAACACTTCAAGTCATGACTGTTTTACCCATGATGGTAACTGGCAAGTGATTTCCCTGTTTTTATCTTGATACATGAGCTTTCTCATTCCTGGTTTCTCCTATTTTCAACCCTGCCTCCTTGGGTAGCAAGGGATGGGTGAACGAGCAGCTGGGTGGGTGAATGAGCAGCTGGGTGGGATTTTGTCTGTCAACCCACCGTAGCTGGTGGGTCAAAGCTGCTTCAAAGAATATTCAGTAAAACAATGACTTTGGCAAGTGTGAACTCTAAGGGTAATCTCAAATACCAATCTACAGAGAGTGATAATTCCTTCAGTTGGCATATCTAAACTAGAGAACTCTATCTACAGAAATATAATGGTTTATACTGATGAGTCACCCTTGTTCATTTCTGAAAGGGGAGGAACTAATGAAGATGGAGCCAGACTCTAGCTTACTCCATTTTTCCTTGTGATGCTTCAATCCCTTATAACTACTTACCAGCAGTTAAGCATTTCAGGGAAGAAGTAATGTTGGATCTAAACCATCCTGAAAGCTCTGAGAGAGAGGCTCATAAATCAGCTTGGCTGTGGAGCCAGTTGGACTAGATGAACGGGCTCTCAGAATCACCTTAGGAGACAGCACTGAAGGAATGTGGGACCTGGCTATGGACAGACTGGAAAATCTCTGGCATTTATGGTTTCAATGGGATTACTTAACACTTTTTGCTTTTGGACTTTAGAATGACTGGGAAAAATTGTAAATACTTTGACAATTCTGTGAGTTTCCTGACTGTCTGGTAGGCTAAAAACACAGTCCCTCTTAAGGGAGGAGGGAGACTAAAATCTTGAAAGTGGATCTGAAGTAACATTGTCAGTGTTTTGCCTCTTCTATAGCATTCTGATTGCCTTATATTTTACATCATACTGTATAGATCAATCATTTTCAGATGAAAAATGAAAATGATTGATCTATACAGTATGATATAAAATATATATAACTCACTTTCCATTTATATACCAATTCCCAAATGATACAGCACTGAGGAAGGACTGAAAGTAAATGTGAATCTATAGAAAAATATGGGATGTGACTGTTTTATAGAGATGCTTTCCTAAAAATATATTGCTTCATCCAGTAACAGGGCTTTAGTTTGCTTTTCAGTAGACCTTTTAACACTTAGAAAAAGCCTGATTATAGTTTTTCACATATAATTACAGATTTAATTATTATGTTGACCTTTTACAGGATAATTCAAAATTCCAGAAGTTACAAACACAGACCATGCATCAAATTATTATTTTTTTTAGCTAGAATGTCTTACGAGTTCTAAGTACTGAACAAAACAACCTACTTATGGTTTGTGTATGTGTGTATTATGTATATTTAGACGATCATTTAAAAAAGCTGTTCCACAGTATTTCATAATACAAAAGCAATCTTGTCTGTAAGTGTCAGTTAATTGCAGAGCTCAATTCTCTGAAAGCTTTCAAAAGCCAGATTGCAACTTTCACATGTGTGTGTGTGGTGAATTCAGGCAGTCCTGACTTGAATACTTGGCACATGCCATTGTCTCTGACCAAAAGCTGACTATATGCCTTCAGAAGCAAGTTCTGTTTTCTAGGATTTACATCAGTTTTAAGACAATGACTAGTTAGTCACAGCTAGTTTCAAGATGCAGTTCGCAATGCATATAATGGTGGCAATAATTGCCAATTTGCATGTTGATAACCTGTAAATCTCTCTCTGCTTGAAGAGCAACCCTCTGACTCAAGCAGAAATAGCTTAACGGTGCTGGGGATGCAAATGAGGTCCTAAGTTCCTTGGAAACGGGATCAGTGGTGACTGTAACATCGGTCAGAAAACTCCCTGAACAGCTCTAAAATTTGTAAGCTGGGCACAGTCCCTTGCCAGTGAAGGATTTCAGAGGTATGGGCTGTAGACTGGAAGACCACTGTACCTCAAAGAATGTGTGACCCACAGCGCAGCTAACCCGAGTGGGTGCAGGCCTGTGCTGTGCCACGCTGTGCTGCAGCTACACTGTGGTCTTCAGGCCTGCACTGTGCTGTGTTCGCCCCATGGGCACAGGGCAAGCCCAGCCATCTCCTTGTTATGGAGGGCCTGCAGGCAGTTCCAACTCGGTCCTGGTGAGTACACCACCAGCATGGCCTTGCCTTTATCTGACAGTGCTATATAAATCCTTATAGTGACAGTGCTTATAAATCCTATAAGATCATGAATGACTATAAAAGGTAACTGTCCCATGGATGGGACCCGTGTGGCACAATGCACTCTGATCAGAGACCTGTTCGATACTGCACAACTCTGGGTTACCAGCATTTGGCAGGACGTTAGGAATATCTGTATTATCTACTCTCTCTCTCAATCTCTTTTTTTTTTTTTTAATAGTGTTAACTCTAATGAATAGAATTTTAAATGGTAATTCACAGGGCCTGAGTGCCTTTCTTATGGGGTTCATAAATCAGCATCTTATCCTGTACTGAGATTGATTCAGTTTTTGACAGACAGTGCTGTCAGAAGTTCATTATATGTTGCCTAGAGATTGCCCCACTTAACTGATAGGAAAGGCCAGTTAGAATTTGATCGCCCCTCAGCTGGGCAGAAATCTAGGACAGAAATTCCCAGCTTTCATTTTCCCTAACACAGCAGGGCAACCTATTATTGCTGTGTGCAGCAAAACAGTTTAGAAAAGGCTAGATTTATGTTCCCCTTCTGATCATCTGAGAAGAGACAAGCTTTCCGTGTTGTCACAGACTTTTACAAATTAAAAGATTTGACAGCTGGAGTCATAATTAACTGGATGTGAACAATTAAAGACAAAGATCAATCCAGTTACCTGAATATTGTTTATGCATTTTTTTTAATCTTGCATAAATTAAATTTTACTGGCAGTAGTGTTTTATCATTAAAAAAAGTGTTCTATCATAAAAAAAATCAACAAATCAAAACAACAAAAAAAAGCACTATACTTGAAAATCTTGTGCAAGTAAAAATACTTATCTGCTCAGGAAAAAGGAACAATGAAATGTATGTCTGACCAAATATAGCCTAGTCAAAAAAGTTCAAATTTATTGTTCGTAAAGAATCTGACCTTAAGTAGTTGAACAAAGTATCAACTTACTCATTTAAGGACACCTCTGTTTTCTTTTAGATTACTTTCATTGTTCTATGCGTATTTTAGAAGTAATTTTATCTATATTTGACTTTTACATTTTAATTATTTGTTTGTTTATTTTTACAAATGAGAACTGTATAAGTCATAGACTTTAAAAACAAGGAACTATCTTTTGAAAGATTACATCTTTAAGAAGTAATTTACTTCTTTAAATAGTAATTAAATAAAAATAAAAAAACAAATGTTTTATTTAAATAAATTAAAATAAATGTAATTACATTTAAATAAATAAATTTCCATTAAAATTATTTAAATAAATTTCCATCTTTTATTTTAACACCCTAGTTAGGAATACTTGAGAATCGTGGTTTTCAGATAGAAATGGCTATGATAAAAAGCATCTTGGAGATTTCCATACTTGCCTCATTATAAACTGAATGTCAAGATATTCATAGAATGTGCCATACGTTATTTTTAATTTAAAGTGTGTGAAAAATGAAATATGAGAGAAGAAAGTTGGGTAAGAAATTCTTTTACTTTTGCCAGTGGGCAGAGAAGATATTTTAATAGAATCTGTGGAACCTACTAATTTCATCATTTCACAGTCACTCAAATTCCTGTGAAATAAGATCAAAGTATATACTAATTGTGAAATCCAGTGCTTTATATCCATTTAGGGTTGCTGATATGTATTCCATACATAACTAGTGTGAAAAAACTATTGTTTCTTGTCAGGAACTTGGAGATTAGAAGAATGCTGCTTATGTCAGCATTGTGTTCTTTTAAAAGAAATAATGACACCGAAAACATTTTTATAAATTGTGAGTCCTGTGGGAAGTTAAGTCAGAAAGGGCAGGGTTGTTTCTGAATGTGAGACTTTTGCTTCACTTCTAACATTTCTGTGATACTGTAAAAAAGTGTCATGGTCTTTTTCAGTCTGGGAGAGGCCATTGCTTGTGATATGTGTTGTTACGTCACATTAAGTACAATGGATCCAGTTTTGACCCTCCCAACACAGGGAAAATATTGATGAATTTGGGAAAGTTCTATCTGAGTTTGAAGTAGATGGATTTGAATGTTTGAATACAGTTTTCTTGGACTGATTCTTGATTCCTTCCCCTGCTTGTATGGCCAGATATACTTTCATCTCAAATTTATGTACGTTATTTTAGTCTGGTAGCAGGTTTTACTTGAGTAACATGACAGATGTGCAGCAGGAGTATAAGTTTCTTTGAATAGACCTTAGTTGTCAGGCATTAAAAACTATATTTACAGAGAAGTGATAATCAGTGTTATTAGAACAACGGAGACAGTAGCTAATCCTGAGCTGCTAACAATTTACAAGTCATCAGTAGTTAGAAATCTTTTAATATATGATCTTCCTTTATATCAATTGAATGGTTGGCTGACCTATTTATTATTTTTTATGTAAAGGCTATTTTTTGAGGTTATTGAGGCAAGAGAAAAAGAATGACTCATGCTATAAAAACAGCAAATGTAACTTGTCTATTGCAAAGAAGAGACTCAACATGACTGTATAACATACCTCAAAATAGTACTGAATTTTTTCCCCTCAGCAAATGTTATTTTACTTTTTGATTGTTGTTTTTTTTTTTCTTTGAGAATTACTGTTTTCCACATAGCCCAGATGCCCATTTGTTTTTCTTTTACCCCCCTTGATGTTTTTACCTTCTATTTAAATTGCAATAAATCAAGTAAGACAATGTGACTTCTAATGTTGGATGAGATGAGCAAGCCTCCATAGGGACTACAAGAAGGTGTTGTGGGGGTGTGCTTTAACAGATATGTGGACAGCTTTCTTTTTCTTTTTCTTTTTCTTTTTCTTTTTCTTTTTCTTTTTCTTTTTCTTTTTCTTTTTCTTTTTCTTTTTCTTTTTCTTTTTCTTTTTCTTTTTCTTTTTCTTTTTCTTTTTCTTTTTCTTTTTCTTTTTCTTTTTCTTTTTCTTCTTTTTTTCATCTTCAGCCACTTACCTGTTTACCTATCTCTACATATTATGAAACTATTTTTATTTGTTTCCACACTTTCCATCCATTCAGTTAGATATTTAAACTTTTCATCACAAATATGGTCAGGCTATTTCTGTTATTTTTAGGCTGTGTATAACAGGAAAAAAAGGCAATAGGACAACTTATTCTGTAACAACTCATTAGAGAGTTAAGATTGGAGGCAGTCTGGGCTGCAGTGACCATGCCCTGGTTGAGTATGTGATCTCAAGGAATATGGGCCTGATGAAGAACAAAGTCAGGACCCTGAGTTTCCAAAAAGTGAACTTTAAGCTATTTAAAGATGTAGTAGATGAGATCCCCTGGAACACTGTCCTCAGGGACAAGGGAACTGAACAGAGCTGGCAGCTCTTTGAGGTTGTTTTCCTTAGAATACAAGAACTCTCCATCTCCCTGTGTATGAAAGCAGGCAGGGAGGGCAGGAAACTGGGATGACTGAGCAAGGACCTGTTGGTCAAACTGAGGTGCAAGAAAGAAATGCACAGGCAGTGGAAGCAGGGACGTGTGGCCTGGGAATAGTACAGGGATGCTGTCCAGATGTGTAGGGATGGGATCAGGAAAGCCAAGGCACAGATAGAACTGAGCTTGGAAAAGGATGCAAAGAATCCTTTGGATTCTACAGGAGGGATTCTATAGATACAGAATATAGAATGGATTCTAGAGGTACATTGCTCAGAAAAGAAAGGCCAAGGAGAGTGTACCCCCTCTGATGGATGAGGAGGGAGAACTGGTAGTGGCAGACATAGAGAAGGCTGAGATACTCATCAGCTTCTTTGCCTCAGTCTTCACTGCCTGACAGGCTTCCTATGTCTCTCACTTACCTGAACCTCTAGGCAAGAGCTGAGGGAGCAAAGTCCCTCCCACTGTAAGTGAAGAGTAGGTTCGAGACCACCTGATGAAACTGAACAGGAACGGATCTATGGGGCCTGATGACATGCATCCCAGGGTCCTGAGGGAACTGGCTGATGTAGTTGCCACTCCACTCTCCACCATATCTGAAAGGTTCTGTCAGGTGAAGTCCCTGGTGATTAGAAAAAGGGAATTGCTCCCATTTTAAAAAAAGATAGAAAGGAGAACCTGAGGAACTACAGACCAGAAAACCTCACCTCTGTGCCTGGCAAGATCATGGAAAAGATCCTCCTGGAAACAATGTCAAGGCACATGCAAGACAAGGAGGTGATCCGAAACAGCCAGCACGGCTTCACCAAGGGCACATCATGCCGGACCAACCTGGTGGCCTTCTATGATGGAGTGACTGCATCAGTTGACAAGGGAAGACCAACCGATGTCATCTACCTGGAGTTCTGTAAGGCCTTTTACACAGTCCCACATGACATCCTGGTCTCCAAATTGGAGAGAGATGGATTTGAAAGGTGGACCATTCAGTGGATAAGGAATTGGCTGGAAGGTCACACCCAGAGAGTGGTAGTCAATGTCTCTTTGTCCAGGTGGAGGCCGGTAATGAGTGGTGTCCCTTAGGAGTCTGCCTCAGGAACAGTACTGTTTAATATTTTTATCAGTGGCATAGACAGTGGGATCAAATGCACCTTCAGCAAGTTTGCAGATGACATCAAACTAAGAGGTGCAGTTGATAAAACGGAAGGAAGGGATGCCATCCAAAGGGACCTGGACAAGCTTGAGAAGTGGGCCGACATGAACCTAATGAGGTTCAACAAGTCCAGTGCAAGGTGCTGCACCTGGGCTGGGGCAATCCCAGACATGAGTACAGAATGGGAGAAGAACACATTGAGATTAGCCCAGCTGAGAAAGACTTGGGGGTTCTGGTGGATGAAACATTTGACATGAGCCAGAAGAGCACTTTTGTGTCCAGAAGGCCAACTGCATCCTTGGCTACATCAACAGAGGAGTGGCCAGCAGGTCAAGGGAGGTGATTGCCCCCTCTGCTTTGCCTTTGTGAAGCCCCACTTGGAGTAGTGAGTCCAGGTCTTGAACCCTCAGCACAAGAAGGATGTTGATCCTTCTTGATCAAGAGTGGGTCCAGAGGAGGGCCACAAAGATGGGGCTAGAGCACCTCTCCTATGCCCCATTTATGTTCAAGGCTAGGCTGGATGGGTCTTTGAGCAACCTGATCTAGTGGGTGGCATCCGTGCCCATGGCAGGGGGATTGGAATTAGATGATCTTTAAGTTCCCTTCCAACACAAGCCATTCTATGATTCTATGAACTTCATGAAAAATACACCTGTAAAATGACCAGATTTTAGAAATTATATAAAACAGCTAGATATACTTAATAGATTGACAATGGTAATGTAATGTAGCATTGTAGTCGTATGAAGTAATTTCCACAAACAAGAAAAAGTTATAAGACGGTGTTGTGGTTTAACCCGGCTGGCAGCTAAACACCACACAGCCGTTTGCTCACCCTCCCCCCTCCCCCTCTGGGATGGGGGAGAGAAACGGGAAAGTGAAGCCTGTGAGTTGAGATAAAGACAGTTTATTAAGACAGGAAAATAATAACAATAATAATAATAATAATAATGATAATAGTATTACTAATAATAATGTGTACGAAACAAGTGATGCACAATGCAATTGCTCACCACCCGTTGACCGATGCCCAGCCTATCCCCGAGCAGCCGGCCCCCCCACCCCAGCTAGCCACCCCTATATATGGTTTAGCATGATGTCAGGTGGTATGGAATACCCCTTTGGCCAGCTTGGGTCAGCTGTCCTGGGTCTGTCCCCTCCCAGCTCCTGCTGCACCCCTAGCCTGCTCGCTGGCAGGACAGAGCGAGAAGCTGAAAAGTCCTTGGCTTGGTGTAAGCACTGCTCTGCAACAATTAAAACATCAGCATGTTATTAACGCTTTTCTCATCCTAATCCAAAACATAGCACCCTACCAGCTACTAGGAGGAAAATTAACTCTGTCCTAGCTGAAACCAGGACAGACGGAATAGGCCAGGATGGATTTACCAAGGATAAATCAAGCCTGACCAGCCTGTTTGTTTTTTGTGAAGAGATGCCTAGGTGTGCGGACCAAGGGAAAGCAGTGAATGCATGACAGCATCTATTATTTAAAAGATATGCAAAAGTCAGTATTTCATATGTCTCTATATGACTTTCTGAATCCCAGTTCTCCTTTATCTCTCTCCTCCCCTACAGGATGGTTAATCATAAGATTTGTACTTTTCAAAGATTTCACACTACCATCACTACCAATAACCATGTACATATGAGTATAAATTCACATGACAGTGACTAATGGATGATTGTATTTTTTGTGCAGTTTATTGTGCTGTCTGTAATGTCAGCCATTATTCTATCTGACATGGATAGCATTTTCAGATTGATGTGTTTATAATTAATGAGGCATTTCTTCTCTCTGTAAAGAAGCTAATAAAGAAAATTTTCCCCTATGAATTATGTAAATTAATTTATAAACATTAACTTAATTTTCAGAGTTTTGTGTTTTTCTTTTTTCCTAGCAATTCATCCTAACATTTAGAGGTTGAAAGAGCTTCAGTGAGTGGAATACTAAACTTCAAAAAAAGATTTTTACAAAAGTAAATGAAATGGTGTCAATCTTCAAGGAAGAAAAATGAAGAGTTTAATGGTATGCACCAGCTTTTCGAAGTAGAAAAACAAATTTAAGGTTACAGAAATTTATTAAATGGAAAAATTTACTCATTCAATTATGTGCATAACTGAGTGTGGTTTTGAAAGCTTTATTTATTTATTTATTTTTTTCTTGAGAAGATTACTGGTATATTGAGAAACAATTGCAGTTCTTGGGTAACAATCCCGTATGTTAGAACTGTGATGCATGTAGTCATATATTTTTCTCATCATATATGTGTGTTGATAAAGAGGCATGTGTGTGACCATTATTGAGTTAGGATAATCATTAAGATAATCACATACAAGATGAATACAACAAAGATAACCAACAGATTTCCAAGTACTGTAAGCTGAAACAGTATTCACCTCGAATTGCAATTGCTTCAATTGCAGCTTTAGTTAAACAGCTCACAAGAGAAGAGAAGAACTGGAGACAGAAAAACCTTGAATACAAAAGGTACAGAGTAGCGTGTATCTTTTCATTATTTGCAATTAATTTTACCAATCTGCTGCTTATTATGGTAACATTTTGACATAAAAAGGGGAAAGGCTCTTCAAATCCTGCCTCTAAATATCAACACTGGAAGTAAAATTCACCCTACTATCTTCTAATCAGGTGTGTGTATGTAAGAGAAGTAGTAGAATATTGTAACTTCATGAAGCCTTTATGTATAAACATGTTTTAAGGCAATGAAATATCTCAGTTTTACTCATTTTTGATCATTTATTTTTTTCCAACAAAATTATTTTCTGTACTGATAACTGACATATTCCACTATACTTGCCCTTGTGAAAATATATTATTTTCCATCTTTTCTTGTTTTCATATGGTAACCCTTTTAATTGAGAATCTCTAACACTGTCCCAGATTCTTGATTTCAGTGCAGCATGGCACACCAGATTAACCCATTGGTATTCTTTGGTATTTTGTGGAAATTCAGTTCAATTATATGCCAGTACCTTGCACTGGTTTTGAGCACAGCATCTTCACTCTTAAAGAATAGCTACAAAAACATTTCCAGGAAATAATACAAGCTCAGCCATGCTGCAAGCT
Source organism: Cygnus atratus (assembly GCF_013377495.2). NCBI lineage: Eukaryota > Metazoa > Chordata > Aves > Anseriformes > Anatidae > Cygnus > Cygnus atratus. The sequence continues at coordinate 50,457,804 of NC_066362.1, forward strand.
AGCCTGGTCTTAACTATATGCACTTAGTGGGCTTATTAGCTTGGATGTAGTACTATGTTTGATACAACTTGAGGTCTCTGGCTAGGAGCTGGCTTGGGGCAATAGTACGCCTGACAAGTATGTCTGCATTTAATCATGTACATATTCTTATGCTTGCAGTTTTCACAAAAATAGTTGGCTAAGAATAGTTCCATTCTTGTAAAATATTTCATTCACCATATACTCGCATATGTATATCTACACAAACTTGAAAGTGTGTATTTGATTGATCTGACCTGGATGATAAGGTTTTCTATTTAATGATTTATGCAACAGCATCATTGATCTGAGTTGAAAGGGTGAGTTATTAAGTCATTACTTCATTTGCATATGAAATTATTTGCACTTGTAATGCCATAGTACAGACTGGAGCATATACTAACCTTATGAAAAGGCAAGTAAATAATCTGTATTTTAACATGCAGAAATTCCAGCAGGGATGTGTAGGATGACTGACACTTGGATGAATGTTTTATGCGTGTGTAACTCAGTCTTACTAGTGATAAAGCAATCTAAATTACTTCAGTTCTCATCTTCTTCCATCACCTTCTGAAGTGTCCAGAAATACCGACAAGTTATTTCACAGTTTATTGGGAAGGAACTGGAATAATTCATGTCAAAAGAATTGCAGAATATGTTTCTAGAAGACTCTGCATCAGTGGAGTGCAGTGTCTGTGAGAAAATTGTTGCTCGCAGATATGGCTTTTCATTTTGGTGGCCGACAATAAGTAACCTTGAGCACTCTAATCCTCTGAGATGACTTTGTAATGAATTAGCATCCAAAAAGGATTACATACTTAACTCCCATCAGGTGTCTGACTGGAGTTTTTTTGCAAACTTCAAGGAGAGTAAAATTATAAAAGTCCTATAGGCTTTTAGCTTATTTTAAATTTTTCCCAAAAGTACTTGGGGATTTTGAACCCCTACACCGCCTAGAACGTACATACAATCTTCTTTTTCCTCATCTTTACTTTTCTGTAAAGCCTGTCATTCCTTTCTAAATGTCATTTTGTACAGCTGCCAGCTATACAAGCATAAATGCAAAATAACTCCTCTAACTGATACCTATTACATTTACACTGAATTTAGATGATCCTGTTATTGAAACAACATCTGGGCTACTACACTCCTATTTAGTTGTGCCAAACAGTTTAGAGCAATGATGTGTATAGAGAGGATTTTTCTGCTAGACATTTTCTAATTTATCTTTGTTGCTCTATATGTGTAATTATGCAAATACCACTTTTGGAAACTTATTACATTGATTATAGAAGAGAATAAAGGTGATACAATGCTCTCACTAACTTAAATATACAAAAGGCAATAGAGTTTCAATGGTGGAAGTAAGAGTAGAATTTATGATGGTAATATTTCTAATCTTCCTATGAATGCACCAAATAAGCAAAACATAACAAAATGAGCTGGAAGCATCTTCTACCTGTATTATGGGCTTCATCATTTCCTCCCGCTTCACTTCTGTCTTTTAGCATTCTCCTTTTGCCATGTTGAGTTCAATTTATAAACTATTTAAGAGAGAGGACTGTCTATTCCAGATTGGAAAATCTTCCTGTTTGCAGTCTTCTAAAGATTCTTAGTAAGAAATATAATTTAATACACTGCATTAAAAATCAACTCCAGTAAATTAATGAATCTTTTGTAGAAATTAGAATATTTAGGAACATTGCTTTTACTTTAGAGGGTATCAGACAAGTAAATTCCAGAAATCTAGATCAATATTAAGATACTCATATCTTACATTTAAATTTGCAAAAGAATTAGTGCCAATAAGAATTTGTCCTCTTGTGCAAAAGGATACAGCAAGCTGGATTACACTTCCAATGAAGCTGATCTCAGCTGCAACGCTGGCGTAAATTTTTAGTGACTGCAGTACTTAGTGAAAGATAACTTAAAAGACACTATTATCTAAAATGTAGACTCTTAGAGAACTAAGGGGAAACTTAGATAAATTTAGTTTTGGAAATGGAATTTTATTGGCTCTGCTCTGTATATGTAAAAATCATAGAACTGTAATTTGGTTTGGGAGGGATGTTCAGAGGTCCTCCAGTGCATATCTTTGGATGAAAGAGGTCTATTTAGATCAGGTTGCTCAAGGCCATGTCCACTGCTTCTCTATTGCTATGCACTCCTAAGAAGAGTCTGGCAATATCTGTATCCTTTAGTTAGGTAGCTGTAGACAGGAGTGAGCTCATCGCCTGAGACTTCTCTTCTCCAGGCTGAAAAAGCAGAGCCCTCTCAACCTCTCTTCGTAAGTCACATTCTCCAGCCCTTGACCATCCCAGTATGGTGACCCTCTACTGCATCTGTTCCTGTATGTCACCATCATACTTGTACTGGAGAGCCAGAGTATGCATGCTTTTGGCCTTCTTTGCTTCAAAGTCACAGTGATGCCTCGTGTTCAAATTATCTTCAACTAGGACTTCCAGATCCTTTCCTGCAGAACTTTTGCCCACACAGTCAGCCCCCAGACAATAGTGTTGCAAAGGGTAACTCCTGCCATTTACTGAACATTGCCCTTGATATAATTGAATGTTTGAGGTTCTGATCAGCCTGTTTCTCCAGCCTGTTCAAGTCTGAAGAGCAACTCTGCCCTACAGCATATTGATGCCACCCCCCCCCCCCCCCCATTTTAAACTGCAAACTGCCTAAAAGTGATATCACTGTCCTATCATCCAATTTGTTAATGAACACGTTAAACAGTAATGGTCCCAGTACTGGTTCCTGAGGGACCCAGTAGTCATCGGCTTTGTGCTGACTTTGCACCACTGTTTACAGCACTCTTGAATTTGGCAGTCCAAAAAGTTTTGGAATTTTTCTATACACTTCATGGTCTCCTTATTCAGCCCATATTTCACTAATTTGGTGATAAAGAGACTATAGGAGACTCTCAAAGGCCTTTCTAAAATCAAGGTATACACAACCACTGCCCTGCTCTTATTCACTATGCCCTTTATCACAGAAAGCAAGTTGATCAGGCATGACGTCCCCATGATACACCTATATCAGCTGCTTTCAATGACCTTCTTGTCTTTCATGTGCAAAAAGTGTCTTTTAGGAGGATTTGTTCCGTAGACTTCCCAGAGACTTAGGTAAGGCTGACCAGCCTGTAGTAATCTGGATTGACATTTTTGTTTTCCTTGGAGGTGGGTGTGGCCTTTACCTCTTTCCAATATCAGGAACTGTTCCTTGATGTCACCTTTCAAAGACAGTAGAGAGTTGACTTGCATTGACATTGGCCAGCTCCTCCAACACCCTTGGATGTATATCACATTTGGTACCTGGGACTTGTGCATGTCCAGATAGGTTAAGTTGTATTGAACTGTTTTCTATCACATTGTTCTTTTCTTTTGCTACTGATGCTACTGATGTACTGATGCTACATTTGGTTTTGCTTTCCTAGTTGTCTTGTTACTTTCAGTTCCAGGTGAGCTTTGTCTTCCCTGACTCCATTCCTACATGTGCAGGCAATGTCTTTGTACTCCTGCGTCCACTTTCTGTGTACCTCCTCTCTCCATCTAAGCTCATACAGGAGCTCAATGTTCATCCATGCTGGCTTTTTGCCATGCTTCCTTGCCTTCCTACACAGTGAAAAGGGCCATTCCTGTGGTCACAAATGACTGTCCTTGAAAATCAGCCAGCTCTCCCATGCCACTTTTCTTTCTGAGACATTTTCCTATGGGATGCTGCTAAGCAGGTCCTTAGAGGAGGCTAAAACTTGCTTTTCTGAAGTCCAGGATTGTAATTCTGTCAGTCTTACTCACTTCCCTTAAAGTTCACAGTCTCAGGGTCACTGCAGTTCATTTTCTAAGGAGACTGTGATTTGAAATACCCATAATAAGATTAGCTGTTCCTAAGAGCTACAGTGAAACTGATACTGTGAAAGTATTAGAGATAATTAAAATTAGTTTACTAGAGAAATATTTCTTACAAAAATATTGAGAAAGATGACCTCCAGATGGCACAAGAAGGAAAGCTGTAATAATTGTCCCAGTCTACATATTATAGCAGTTTAATACATAATGCTAATTTTACTCTTGTGAAATGTCATGAGCAAGACAAAAAACTAGAAATTGTGTTTAATTAATGGCAAAATGGTCTCTGCATCCAGAAGGAAGAAGGCAAATACTACTCACGTTGATTTTTTTTTTTTTTTTCTTCCAAAGGGAGACTTAGATCACAGACTAGGCACTTACAAGGACCACTAAGGATACTACAAAGATACTAGAAGATTAATTTTAGTTTTGAGGTATTAAAATGAATGCCTAGGTTGGTGTAGGTATAGCTGATCCTGGCTTGGGCTATGGGGATGAAATATTCCCATGTAGACCTGTTTTTTTAAATTTTATGTATTTATTTATTTATGTTCTTATGACTGATGACTTTGCTTTTCCCTCCTACCTTTTTTCCAGCATACGGTAGAAATGATCAGTGTTTCTTGGTTTTAGCTGCTCTTTCTGTTGAGGAATATATTAATGTATTTATCAGGATTACTATTATTTTTAATATATATTCAAAACACCCTCCTCATATTACTTTGTGGTTTCTGCTATGTTTTTCTTATGTCCCTCTGCTTACCCTACTGATTTTCTTCAATTTGTAGCTCCTAATTTGCATTCAGTAGCATTGCTATCCTTTTTTTTCCATTCCTTGTATGCTTTTAATTTGTTTTCACTTTTAACCTAGACTGATTTTTCAATCCAGTCTGATCTCTTCTTTGCACACTTTTAAAAAAATCTTATGTGATTTCTATGTATCGGAGAATTTGTTTCTCTCTCTCTCTCTCTCTTTCCTTCCTTCCTTCTTTTCTTTCTTTCTTTCTTTCTTTCTTTCTTTCTTTCAGATGATGCTTGCTGAATTTGTGAAAGTTCTAGTTCTTAAAGCACCATGTCTGTGAATTTCAGCAAGACATTTTATTTTATTATTTCATTTTTTATTTTTTATTTTTGGACTGAGATTAAATGACAATCACTTGTTTCTGAAATCTCACAAATTTTCCTAAGGGAGGGAGTTTCTTCAAACCCTCTAAAAATAGAGAAGAGATATCTCAGTGTTTTACTTCTTACTGAGTATCAGATATGAGGTACTGTGAACATTTCAGCTATGAAAAAGTTGGATCATCTTGTACACTAGAGGAATCACTGTGAGACATAAATCTATAGAAAACCACTATTTAGGGTCTGTCACTCCCAGAATCACTTGTCAGCACAGTGATGAATTCCTGTTCTCAGGAAAGAAAGGTGTGGGATGTAGAACAAGTCCAGCAGATAGGAAGTTTGAGATCAGAGGGTCTGTCTAGGTCAAAGAGTTCTTAGAATTTTATTCTGTAACTTATGGTAACGTTGAATAAAAAAAAAGTTAATGAACCAATACTGACCATGTTGAAAGCACTTCCAATAATATAAGCATTTTTTACATATTACAGATATATGTTAAAGCATTTTGCATTTCCTGAATTCCATCTGCCCTGACAGCTATAAAGGACAACAGCAACTCTGAATTGCACTAACCTCATAAGAGCACTGAAAGGTAAAATGGGGTATGTGGTGAGGGAATCAGCTGGCCAAACAGCTGATACCTGCTGAGTTGATGAGGCAGGTCAAGTGAAGTTTAAATTGACTCTAAATGTTAGGGCAGGCTGAGTTTTTTTTTTTGTTTGTTTGTTTGTTTGTTTTCCTGCCATATTTCGGATGCTGACTGCTCAGGCATGAAGTTTTGATTCAAGCACAGGTGTGGGTTAACAATTACTGTCTGCAGGAGACCTGTCAGCAAGAGGAGGAGTATTATGTCTTCAGTGGGTACTGGTTATTCTCTGGATAAATTGTCAGTATTGCATTCAAGTGCCTAGTCGAGGTTTAAACTCCTTCTGGAATTTCCAAAGAACATTCATGTGTTTAAGGAAACCAAGGTATTTTTCAGCTATATTTTGTCCCAGATACACACACCTTCATTCTTAAACTGAGACAAAATGTACAGTTTGTCATTATGATATATATAGTATATTATGAGAAAGTCTATGTAATTTTTACTAAATGTAGAAACTGAATTTTATGAAATGCAAGGCATATTTGAATGTACATTATCTCTTTCCTACCTTTGGAACTTCTAATATATTTCATTTTGATCTCAAACTTCAAGGTTAAAGCTTCAAAATCCTTTCTCATAAGCCAAAGAATTACTGTGGTTTATGTATTCGCTCAATACCATATCTTAAATGTAAGGAAAAACTTATCTATTTCTTTTTGATGTTTGTGGTGTTGATGATGGCTTTACCATTCAGTGGGACAACCCCAAATTTAGCTAAAATTATGCTAAATAAACCCACCTGCTACAAAAAGCAGTACAAAATAAAAATAGTTAAATATGAACTTTGGATGGTAAAATGTTAGTGTAAATTAACTTAAGAAAAATAGAAAACAGCTCAAAGCTACTTTTTTTTGTTTGTTTTTCCCACCATTATAGAATGAGATATAACTGATTCTATGCTATTTATGTCTTAAATTTGATCTGTTTCATAGCATATTTTCTTTTTGTGTCCAGTTAGTAAGTTTAGTACCATATTAAATATTATATAAACAATAACTTTTTTTTTAAACTCTTATATTTTATCATATTCTTTCCCACTTTTTATGTCATCTCCTTTTTACAGAGATTAACACAGATTCAAACTAGATTATTATTATTATTATTATTTTGATTATTCTACAAGACAGAAGAATGCATGATAGAGAACGTACTGGTTTTCTCCGTTGAAGAACATATGGGGTTTTCTATTGACTTGCACTACTGTAATTATTTAGAAAGAAATGTTTAACCGCTACCAAGTAGCCTAAGGATAACACTTGTGGTACAGGAAGGGATGGAGCTTAGTTTCTTTTTCAGTTGGTTATAGAATTGTTTTGGTTCTTTTCAAAATTGATTTTGAAAATAGTTATGAAGTAGAAATCCACAATGTATTTAAAGTACATGTTCTGTTCTACTAAAAACATAACATATTTTTATATATTGTCATTGATTCTTGATGCAAATATGCCTTAGGAATAAAATGTGAAACTTTTATTTGGTGTTGTTAATACTTTGAAGAAGTTTTCGTAAATGATTGTGTTGTTTTATCATTTTATAGACAGATTAATACAGTAAATCCTCCCCCTGCCCCCCTTATTTTCTAGAAAACAATGGAAATCATAAAAAAAAAAAAGTGCACTTTTTGCTACATAGGGCAAAATTTTCACATGGAGGCTTCTTACTGTTGGTTGCCACTTGCTGCTAATGACCGATACCATGATCTTGGTATCCTTTAGAAAATAAATTTTTCACATGCATAGAACTGAGAAAGCTAATCTGGGAAGACTTTTTGATTATTATAAAAATTGAAATAAACCCTATAAGGAAAAAAAGAAAAAAAAATCATAAGTCTTTGATTTTCTACCTATCAATTTAATGACAATACCAAACATTTCCAGAATGAATATTCCATTTGAAATAATAAAGACAAAAAAATCCAAAAGATCAACTGAACAAATTCTCAGTGAGTTTAGACCTGATGATATGCTTCATAAAGCAGAAGTTGTTATTAGCATAATTTTCAACAGAAAGTGTTGTCTTTCTTAGATAACACTTCAAACCTTGAACCAGAAAACATTAAAGGACTAAATAGGGATTTGTTGTCCTGGATGCGATGAAAGAATGATAAATGTCTTAAAGATCCAGATAAATTATGATTTCTCCTTGAAAAGATCTCTTGGGGTGCTTGCAATAACACATTCTCTGGTAAACTATATTATTGCAATGATTACTCAACACTGTTATTCATGGGTAAGAAGCCAGTGAAGTAGCTTCATTGTTTAATGAAGTAAAGAAAGATTTCTCTCCTAAGCTTAAAGCTGTGCATCTGATGCAAGCTAAACCTATCATGTTAAACTGATAGACCTCTGGGTGAGAGGATTAGACTGACCCATTACTATAGAGATGAATTAAGCATATGTATCTATGTATTGTATTGTATGCATTCTCCATTTGCTTTGATTTTTATGTGGTAGAAGTACAGGCAAAGACTCAAATCCATATTTTCGCCAGATTTCACGAACACCTCTGTGGATTTTGAGCAGAAATGTCATTAAGAACATTGCCTACCATTTTAAATGGTAATTTGAAGGGAAAAATAGAGGGCTCAGAAAACAAGCATTTTGTATTGTGATTTAAGTAGCAGAATAACCCATGTATTAAGAAATACAGAGAAACAATGTACTTAATTTTCAATCTTACAAAAATGCTCAAATAACAAATTTACAGCAGGATGCACTTGACATATAAAAATAATTACCTGAAGAAGAGAAAATCTGCCCCACATCCCTGCTTTCAATATGTCTGCCACACTGGCAGTAACATGGAACAGTATAACTTTTGTGTTCAACTTCAGCAAATATCAAGACGTAATGTGTAACAGAGTTTATACTGTAGTGCCAGTTTTATGAAACAAAGAGGCAATCTCAGATTTTATGCATCAGTAGGACATTGATTGATGGTTGCAGGTCTCCAAAAATAAATTTGCCTTAACTTTATTACTGTTTATATGCATGTCATGAACAGTAGTGTAGGACTGCAGCAAAAAAAAAAAAAAAAGAAAAAAGAAAAAAAGAAGGAAAAAAAGACACCCTCCCCCAGTCCCCAAGATTTTTATTTCCCCATCTTATTTTCTGTAATTTTAAAGACTTTAAAAGGGTGAAATAAACTCTTAGCAGTTCTACTACCTCAGCGCTAGCTTTTATGTTAACTTCCAATGTTATAAATCATGGCAACTGCATAGCTAGGTATTACTACTGCATAGTGAAGGAAAGTTAAAACAGAGTTCATTGATGAACTTTCCTAAATGATTTGTAAGAGTGCAAAAAGCCTCAGGTGAGTTTCTTACTCAACAGCGCATAAGTAGTGTTCTAAATTAAATTGAAAGGGGATAATTTTGGGGCTATTTACTATCTTATGACACCTCTGTCAGAAGGAATTTGTGAAGCAGGATATGCTTCACCACCCAAAATGGATTGTTACCTCCATGTCTTACAAAAATTTACAAAAGTGAATGCCTGTGCTCTATAATTCTGCTTCCTTTATTTTGGATGCTTTCATATCTGGGGGATGTTCTTCCCTGTTGCTAAACATCATGAAATCCTTGCAAGCAAAATATTTGAGAAATGGCAAAATGTCTTTCTGTGCCTTGCCATAATTCAAAGACATATAATTCAATAAACACTAAGTAAAAAAAACATATTTTTTAGCTTTTTTTTTTTTTTTGCCTTTTTTTTTTTGGTGCTAATGGTGGTAATTTTTGTATTCTTCAGGGAAAAATATTTATTTTGTGATAGCTTGGGGTTTGTGGTTTGGTTGTCTTTATTTTTCTTTTTAGATCTGTTAGACAGGAATTCTATCTTTTTTTTCCAACTGGTTGCTGAACAGGTTTAACAGTAGTTTAGTGGATACTGGGAAGCCCAGATGTTTCTAGGAGGTCTCTGTACTATAGGATTTATGAAGTAGATCTAAGGTGATTTATTACCTGGTGTGATGTACCTATGTTTTGGAGCTCTGTAGGGGCATCTTTGTTAGTAGGTCTTAAAATTTCTGGGTATTAGCTCACATAACTAATCTATAGACCATAAATGCGAGCAATCTTTATAATATCTTTTGCATCTTGTGTATTTCCAAATCACTTTGGTAGGTGAAAAATTAAATCTCCACAAATCCTTCTAAATGTTTTTTTTTAATTATTATTATTATTTTCTCCTCACCTTTCTAGAGTTATGTTACCTCATAAGAGATAGCAGGATAAAGAATAAAAGCACACATGCACACACAAAAAGCAGTGTCTTTTCTATCAAATGTTGAATAGCTATAACAGCAATTTGGTTTTGATTCACAGGAAAAATATAGAACCAGTGTTTTAATTTGCAAGCAAAGATGCCCGAAGAAGACTTCTGAAAACAAATGAATTTAGTAGTCCTAATAGCTAAGTGAAATTAGTCTTCATCAAATTAGTATTAAAAAATCCAGTCTTTCATTCTTTGTTTCTTCTTTATGTCCTAATTTCACAAAATAAAGGATTAAATAACTGAATTTAGATTACAATATTTTAGTGGTATTTTCCTACTTTATGTTTTTTTTGATATTTCTTACTCTGTTGCCATTATAGGCAAGGTAATGGAGGAAAGTCAGAGGAAACAGTGCCATTTCTATACAAGTGGAGTGTGACAATTTTTACGGTGTTTTTAAAATCCTACTGTACCAATCAACTTTGCTGAATATCTTCTGAATGTAGATGTACTATACTAGATTTATAGCTGTCATTTTCAGAGGATTTTTGATTACTAATTTGTGTACTTTTCTCATTTCTGTCTTTTTTAACTTGTAATTTAGGTTATTAATTGCATCTTCTACTCTTTGTCTTCTTAACTGACACTGAAGGTCTTCTTAATTCCCACTGAAATTTGTAGCAATTGGGAGAATTGTTCATCTCTAGACAAATAGGAAATTTAGTGTGTTAGTTTGCTGGTCTTGTTTTCTGTGTTTTTCCTTCTTATGAATTAATACTAATCCTTCCCTAGTAACTTCTTTTTGTTTAAATATAATCTAGGCTAAAAATCATAAATGCTGCTCTGCATATCTGCTTTGCTCCCACAAATGGTAGTTGGGTAAAATCCTACATGTTTTGACTTAGAAACTTGAAAAAATTAGAAATGAAGTGCAAAAGATGATATAAAATATCGTGTCTCTTCTGGTTCCTTTGGTCCAAATCCGATATATCTGATAGATTTTGGATACTTCTAAGAACCCCTCATTCTGTAGGGATTCTTTACCAGATATATGATTATTTGCTGCTATGACAGCTCTTCCATAGGTACCTAAAGCAAAAATACATATTACTTGGCCATCTGAATACACAGGCCAGAGAACCATCTGGCAGCTGGTGTTTGAAAGTGGTAAATTAACATCATCTTGAAGCCACATGAGCATGTGAGAATTTTGGCTGATGACTCTCAATGGTATGTACCATTGCACCATTTCTACAAAAAGCAGGAGAAAAAGAAGTACAAATATCAAAACACCGGGGAAAAAAAATCATATTTAGAAGTGGCTAATAGGGTGTGTAGAGGAAAAGCATGTGTTTTCAGTCATTCTGTTTTTTGGGGGTTGGGTGCTTTACTGTTCACAGTCCAGAGTATTTCTCTGATAGTAGTTGTCAATGCCAGTATTTCAGATAAATGACTATTCTGTTTTCATGAAAAGTGTTCTTCTGTTCAGAGTGCTTTCCAGAAAAATGGGAAATATGGTTTCAGTCACCTTCTCTGCTGAATGCACTCAAAGACCAATTTCTTCCTTTCCAAGACTACATGAAGCAAGAAGCTAAGCAACAAGTATGCATCCCACTGTTTCTACTGATAGTATGGGACTGGGCAGAAAGAATTCTGTAAAGTTATGAAAGAGATTCCAGATCAGCTCTTAGAGTATTCAGTATGGAGAGGGGACTTGGTTCCCCCAAGTGCAGAGCCAAAAGGCAAGAGCTGACAGTTTTGCTATTCTGGGTTTAAACTTGGAACTATTAGAGCTATTTGTTTTTTGAGCTTCAGGTTCTGATACAATCTCTGGTGGTGGTGGTGAATGTACCTTTCTGATACTGCATATATCTGTAACTGCTGCAGACAGTCTGACGTCTGTGGTACGGAGAGAAAGAGACCTCCCTCTTATGTAGCTGCTGTTTGTTGTCCGAGCTCTACTTGAATTTGAGCGGAGAGAATTTGAGCCCAACTTGCCATAAAATGACTGACCCAGATATTTATTTTATGGATGAAAAATTAGTCTCTGGATTTTCAAGTGGAACTATCCTCATATTTGTGTTTGTACCTGCTATAATAACATGGAAAGAGACAGTTGATCTTTGTTTCATATCGTCAAGTTAACAAATGCAAACATTGACTCCATGTTTTTAGGGTAGTAATATGTTTGTTAGCACACTGTGAACAATATGCTACAAATATAACCTAGTTAGTAGAACTACATCTGTTAATGGTATTAATTAAAGGTATAAAGTTAATCATAATTTTAAATGCTAGGTCACTTTTCACTGCTGGGAAGAACACTGGCAGTTTTCCCATGGCGGACAGTTCTGAAAAAGTGACAATTATGTGATCGTTCCTTTTTCCCAATATTGAAGACAACTGTAACTGTTCCAAAAATATACTAGGAAAACTACCTCAGGCAATATTTCTTGTTCTACATTTAAAAGTCATTACAACAGTGGAAGTTCATTATATATCTTAATAGACACGTTTCTGTTATGACAGACAGGTAAGTGATCTTGAAATTTAGTCTGTTGTTAACATTGAAATGGAAGTATATGCTGGACAATGTTGTCATGCCTGATATTTCAGAACACTAAACTGACAGCAATTGTCAGGAAAGACTGAATAGCTGTCACAAGATGCACACAATACCTGATAGTCCAGTTCAGCTGTATACCTGAACTGGAACTCCAGATCAGCAGTGTACTTAAAACATATGCTGAATTTTAAATCTCTCTGAAATTAATAAGCTTTAAAAAGAACTTAAACTGAAGGAAATAGTTAATTGCTATATTGAATCATTTATTTATGGGGGTGTTACTTCATAGAGCAGAAAAATAAGCTTGGGAGACTGATTCTGTAAGTATTCCTGTAAACTCTAAAAATGAACATTTCTGGGTGGGAGATAAGGTGGATATCAATTATTTTTATTCCTGTTTTTCTCCTTCCTGTTGACTGTAGTAAATGATAATAAACATTTGAAAAATGTTTATAAATAGAGGGGAAAAATAAAAATCTCCCCATAGAAATTTGAGGGGAAAACAGTGAGAATGGTGTTATGATCTCTGAAGCAGGAATTTGTAGTCCAGCCTTTTATGTCTGTTTATTTTTAGATAGCAGGAAGAACAAATCTTTGAAATTTGAAGGAAATAATTTCCAGTCAATGTCATGGTTTGGCTGCACATGAGAGAACCTGTGTTGCAATCATATCAATGCTTTCTGGTTTTGCTGATTTGACTCAGTAGCTCTTGTTACTGCTTCATGCTACTACCTTATTATTTATTGCTGTATGCTACCCAGAACAAACATTTCTTTGTGTGTGCTTAGATTTTTATTTTGCTAAAGAAATGCTCAACAAATTTTTATCTAAAATAAATCAAGTTTCATGTGTAGGTTTTCAGTCTTTCTGAGGACTAGCTTCTTTTTACAAAAATCATGTGCAACTCCAGAACAGATGTATGTGTTTACTAAGATATAAATTGTTTCGCAAATATTTAAGATGACAGTCACATGGACACCACTGTTTATATGATATCTCAATATATGTCCAAATTTGGAAATAGAATGATTTCAAAAAAATTGTGAATTTTTTGTTACCACAGAACATGGCTAATGAAGTGTACAAACAACTCTAAGCAACTTCATCATAGTAATTTTTGCTAGATTTTGGGAATGTTACTTGCATTAATTCATATACAAAAGAAATACATATTAAGTGTAAGAAGATTGCTCTTTTTTCTTTATTATAAACATTAAAACACATGAAGTTACACAGTTGTTCTGTCTTTGGTCTTAAAGACGATTACTTGATCATTCTTTCATTTTGTTGCAGCTTGCTGTTGCTAGTGATTCATCTTCAAATCATCTCAGTCAGTTCTTAGCTGAAAAGCTAATTCTACTTACATATAAATACAATTTCATTTTATACCCATTGACATTTGAAACTTTGTGCATCCATTAAGCCCTGCAAATTGTTTGAACAATGTGATCTGAATATTAATAAAAGAAGCTTTCAGAGTTCATTATCTCCATTTGTACTCATATTTTTTTGTGGTGCTTGTTTGTGATATACTTTATGTTTCAGGAGTCAAAAAAAAGTGAGGTTACTAGTATTCCTGTGCAAGTGCCTAATTTATGGGAAGAAAAAAAAAAAAAGGTAAATGGATTGATGGGGAATACACAGATATAAAAGGCAGAAATTGAAATGGTTATGAGGATAAGTAGTTATGTCTTTGATTTTCAGATTATCTGGTATTGGCATGTAGTTCTAGTCTATGCAGACAAAGTCTGCATGTATTTGATAGTAATAATCTTCCACTTAATTTATTTGTTCCTGAACCACTGAAGGTAAAATAAGAGACAATGATGCAGCTGGCCAGCCTTGCCAAATGTGACTGAGAATGTTAGGGCAAAATTTTGAGAAGAAAATGCTGTTTATTTTTAGACTAGTTGAGGAGAACAAGCTGGGGAAGGAATTAACATAGTAAATGCTTTTAAAGCATCATATAAATGTCTAGAATTAAGCCAATCTTTACTGGTAGATCTTCACTTATCTCCTCAACCCTGCTGAAACCTTTCAAATTCAAACCTTTTTAAAACACATTTTGAGTTTTCAGTGCTATGACTAGGCTGGGCTTTATTTGGTAATTATTTTATGAGGGTCTTGCTGACAGAAAAAAAATCCTGATGGAAATTAGTTTACTCAGCCCATGATTCATGTACATTCAAAAACCTGAAATGCATACTGAGGTTTTGGCATTAGATGCAAAGCTAGCACTCTTGAAAATAAATTCTAATCTGTGTGAAATATAAGCGTCCCCTGTGGTTGCACATAACTAATGGTGCAATCTTCGTTCCTATTTAGTGTAACGTTTGGTAATATTGGATTAATACTGAAAGTTATGAAGACACTTAGGCCAGGATAATTGTCTTGTTATGCATTCTTATTTTGGCATTCAGCCTTACCTAATATACCAGTGTAACAGGGCATGACATGCTGTCAAGGTGATTTGACAAGCCTGGGAAATTTCAAACACAGTATCTTATTGCGTAAGATTTTTTATTTATTAATACCATTTTAAACAATTGCTTAAATATGCTTGCTAACCTGTTTGCATAGTTCATTGGAGACAGTGAGCACAGTGCATCTCAACATTTATTTCCAGCAACTTAGAGTTGGCAGCCTATAAGGAACAACTGGGAACAAATAGCACAGGGGTTCTGATTTTCCTTTACTTCCTCAACTCTGTATGTTTAGTTTGCATAACAAAGCCTCATGGCCTTGATCTTAATTAGATCTTCTGGCTTTTATGAAAATATAAATACTAATTGCTTTTTTTTTTTTTTAAAGTTTTAAATTTGCATTACTTTTTTTCAAATACTGGGAAAGATCTCCTATGTTTTCTTCAAGATAATGTCCAGACTTAGTAGCCGAATATTAAGGTTGTAAGGCCAAATACCTTTTCTGCCAAATGCCCTTCCCACAATATTAAATGACAATAGGGACTACAAGCAAACCTATTCCTCTTAATTTGACAGACAAAAAAAAAAAATTAAAAAAAATCCACCAATCTAGCCTAATAGTATATAATGGTAGATCATGATGGAAGAGTAGTGCAAGTTCACATATTTTTACCCAAATTCAAACGAATTATACAGTTCCTACAATTGGCACCAAAGAAATATGTATGTTAGCCTAATGAGGAATTATTATGAATAGGGAATTTTAGGAACATAACTATATCTAATCTCAGGCCTTCCAAATCAGTTGATGCAAGAGTAGGGCTGCCATATATTGATTGAGGATCTCCTAGATGACCATAACATGTTGTTTATCATGTGTGAAGAGGTTTGATCCTTTCTTGAAACATCAGACCCACTCTGTATACATATAGACTGTATAGCACAGATTATGGCCATTACATTCAGCATTTTTAGAAAATGTCAAACATACCTTTGATGTCCTAAAACTGCTTGTGTAGATCAGATGAATGGCAACCACTGGTGAAAAGTGTGATGCTATTAATGATGAAATAAGTACTGTAAAGGTTAACCCACACACCTGGAAATCCAGGATAAACATACCAGTCCCTCCAAATTTATTCAGACAGGATTTCCAGATGGAAAACAAGTGCAAGTGATGTTAAGCAAAGATGTGCAAGTGAAGAAAAAGCTAGGCACACGGTGCATTACAAGTATGAAAAGACTTACTTTGTTCGCCTGCAGAGCCAATCAGTTAAGGATGTACTAGTGGTTAAGGTTTTCTGAATATAAAGATACAAGAAGTAAATGATGAACATCTTTGGGGAGAATAGCACTGTCTTGATACAGAGAGCCAAATCCTCCTTCCCCTTTTACTCTACATGCCTTTTATTCTTAACAATAAATTATCAGTTTATAAGCTATTTTGGAAAGCTAGCAAGAACATTTTGATTGATGTCATATTTACACTTTGGTTGGCAAAAGTACATTGCATTTGCCCGTACTCCAAACTGCATTTGGAATACAATATTTGCTTTTTTTTTTTTTTTTTTTTTTTAATAGCCAGTGAAATTCAGATAAAAATGAAAAGAGTGGCTGTAGCCAGTCCTCTGTAATAGTTCTGTGGATGCAATGTAGGAACAGAACTCTCTGGAGGATGCTCCTTTGTTACATCTCACCAATACTGGACTTGTCCTCACCAGAAATTAGGTAGAGCTGCAACAGCATAAACTTCACCTACAGCAAACCTGCCTTGATACTGTGGCTATATATATATATGTATGTTGTGTTTTTTAAACTTGTCTCTTACCTTGGATACTTGAATAGTCACAGGGTTTGAGTTCTAGCAAATAGAAAAGTGCAAGATACTGAGGCAACTTTTCCTCAGATAAAGCTTGCAAATTGAGGGATATCATTTTGTGTAGGAGAGATGAAGGCTCTATATAAGATGGCATTTACAGGGTATGTTTTTAGTGTTGCATTCATGCAACACTAAGTTACACTCTCAAGAATGAGGTTATTCATGTTGTGTTTGTGGGTAATTATTTATTCTGCATCTTTAACTATTTGCTTTGATAATGCTATTATTCTGCCTTTCCAGAAGTATCTTAATGGCCCCTAGCTGTTTCAGACAGTAACAATTCACAAATAAAACAAAACAAAAAAAACTAACAAAAGACAATAAGACAACAAGACTTGTTTTGTGATCCTGCAGGATTTATAGCAGGATCTCCTTTCTTCTAGATTTCTTATGGGGTCTAAAAGTTCTTTGAATCTTATGTTCCCAGGAAAGATGCTCATTGTTTTTGATATCTGACTGTAGTGTCTCTGGAAAAACTGTCAGGTAGCATTGAAATACATGACATTATGCATATATGGTTGCAATAGGCAGACATGATTGGTTTGATGCTGATTCAGTAGCAGATCTGTGTGGGCATAAGTAGACTTAATAAGTTGTATTTCAGTATGTATTTGTGTTATGTTATACAGGTTGTCTAACAACTCCCAAGTTGGCTGTTTGGTCTTGGAGGCTGGTGCTAGGTCATAAAGAGCCATGTCTCATATCCATTTAGCTTCAGTGACTAAGTTCTGGCAAGTAAGAAAGTGCACAGACTTTTTTTTTTTTTTTAAACATATATTGTTGATTGGGTACAAGCTGAAATGAGTTGGTGTCTTTCCAAGACAGTGTTGCACTTATAACAGCACTGCTCAGAGGGTAGCTTTGTCAGAAGTCCTGCCTTCCTCCACAGATTGAAAAATTTTCGTTAGATAAGTAGGCATCTAGAGCTGCGCATATGTCAGAAGGTGATTGTCCAAGACCCTGAGTTATAACTAAAAAATGAATTCTCATCCCTAAATGTCTCTAAACTTTGCAGATAGAGTACTGACAGATTGTGTTTGGTGGGGAAGGATTACAACTTTGTATTTTACTGGTTCTGGATAATTATGTGCTCCATTTTGATCTCCCTTTAAATTCAGTTCATGCAAGCATAAGCATGTAAAATGCAATAGAGTGGAACCAATCTGTCCTAGCTAATACCAGATCTCTAGATGGGTATCCATGTTTTTAGGCTTGTTTTAGGATTGCATTAACAGTTACTATCTTTTTGTTTACCAGTCTAATAATTGATATAGTTTTTTGTAATCTGTTGCTCTTGATTCCATAACAGTCTACAGTAGGAGAGATAAGTACTGGATAATATCAAAAAGCTTCCTATTAACATAAAAAAATATAAAGATATTTAAAAATTCAGAAAATGAGTCATTATCCTGGTGGCTTTGTTGCTCACTTGGCAAAACTTTGGCAGTCTGAAGAACATTGTTTTCCCAGAATTTTTTTTCTTTCTAGTACAATATAGAACCTGTCAATACAGAATTACTCAGCTTCCTATGTTTCTTAGCAAATGATGGTAAAAAAATCAGCAAGCAACCTAAAATGTTTCTCTTTGTTAGATATTTTCCTGTCTCATTAATATCAAATCTGTTTCATATCTTTTGTAAATGTACGTCTGTCTTTACTAACACTTGATATCAGCTCTTTCTGATATTAAAAGTGTCCACAGTAAATGGTGATATTCACAGTCATAGTAATTCTTAAATATGTTGGACATATTAGTTTTGATTATGACCATAGTCCTCTGGAATTGTTGCAAGTCTGTTTGTCTGCTTGTTTGCGGTTTTTTCTTTTTTTTCTTTTTTCTTTTTTTTTCTTTTCCTTTTTGTTTTGTTTTGTTTTTCTGTTGGTTTCAATAGAGTTTGGGTTTGAGCCTCATGCTCTGAACTGCTTATATGACTTAACCTGTATTGCAAGGATCATGAAAAATTATAAACCTTATTCCTCATTTTTAATTCCCTTTGGGATTTTTTTATGTCAGTCTTTTCTAAAACTTCACAGTGATAATGACTGAAAATTGGAAGGGATAACAGAAATTCCTGATCAGTTCACTTTATTTACCAAAAATAAACCAAAAGCCACAGAATCCTAGTGCTGATATGTATCCTTGAGATTAGTAGTACTGTAAGCTAATTAGGAAATTATTTTTCCAGAAAAGTCAGTTTCCTTTCTTCCATTCAATTATTCTGGTTTTATGCTGGAAGAAGCATATTACACTATCAAAGTTTGAATTTGGCCCTTTTGCTCTAGCTGATACTGTATCTATCATGTCATTACTTTTATTGTAAATTTCATTAATGAGGTCAAGGAAGAGCCTTGCATTATTGTTTGAGTGTCTTTTCTTTATGAATTAATTTTGGTAGGAATCAGTTCTAATCATTTTTGCTACTACTTGTGTGAGTATTTTGCAGACTGCATTAATTAAGAAAATTGGCCTATAATTACTGCAGTTACCCATATCCTACCAGGTTTCAAAATTACAGAAATAATTATGATCCTAAGAGAGTCAGGCAACTTTTCAAATGCTGCATTATAGATGCTACACTAAATGCCATGAAAGACTTGACTAAAATATTAATGCATCTCAGCTAAAAAAAAAAACTAATGTCTTTCTGCAAAAAGCTTTGGTTAAAGACGGAATTATTTCAGCTGAATTTGCAAAAAAGTCTTCAGTTTTGAAGGTCGGTGTGTTCTGTTTTTCCGCTACTAAACTGAATCTTCTGATACCCTCAGAATACTGTTTTTCATAGTAAATACCCAATATTATCTTAATTTGTGTTTGCTTCTTTATAAACTTTAAATGGTGGATGGAAATATCTATAGAGACATTTGAGTCAGGGAGAAGAGGACGAAAGGACTTAGAAAATGATGTTTCTCAGAACAGTAATTTCTTCAACAATGGTAAAAAAAAATGGGTGATTTTCATATTCTGTATTTTACAGTATGTACTATTTTAATATTTTTTCTCTTTCAGTATAATGTACATATATATATAAATAAAAACAGATAACATAATGAAATTATAAAGACTCATCAAGGTCCTCTGTATTTGCTGTTAATGTTCTTGAGCTTATGGATGCAGTGTTGGCTTGCGTGATGCAGTCAAATTGTACAGCACTGTTGGTTCAGTCTTAGATTGTGCAGACCAAAGTAGCTGAAGGAATGGGACACATGGAGCAGGGCTGAAATGTGAGGCTGTCTTCTCTCCTACTTCTACTGGAAGTAAAGATGAGAGAGAGAGGGAAAAGGAAAGCAGCTACAGAAAACACATACTCAACACCAAGGTAGTATGGTGATTCAGGCTGTCAGAGTTGGCCTTTTCTGTGGTCACTAAAGACATTATATAGGCTAACTTATGTCACATTGTATAGAAGCCTATAGGTTCCTCTACTGCAATGATTTTTTTTTTCTGTGAAACAAAAAGATGATCCTGCAACTTGATTCCTAATTAAACCTTATACCTGAGTGTTCAAAAGGGTTACTAATAGGGCCATGACCTCTTTTCTGTTCTGTCTGTATTTCTTGCATCTTATGGAAAGTCTATTAATGTTATTTTTTCTCCCCGTTTCTTCCAATACCAGTTAAACTTTATCTATTTACAGAAAGATCTGTTTATTCCAGGCTCTATTATTTCAGGGATGGCATAAACCCTCTATCCTTATCTAACCTTCTTAATTGATGCCTCACTATACTAAGGAATATCATTTTTTATTACTATGACTATGTTATTTTTGTGTTCACATGCTATTTTATGTTTGTGCTTCAACTTTACTTGTTCCATTTTCTAAGAGTTGTTAATATATTCTGTTTTCCATCTGTATCTTGATGAAGGCAGTCACAGACACCCATAGACCCTGTGACAGCCTGCTGTCTCAATGCAATTCAGGGTTAAAAAAAGAAAAGAAAAGAAAAGAGTACAGGCTGAAAGTAGTTTTTATCCTATTACCTTTTGGCAACATTGTAGGTGAAGAGTTCAAAAAGGAAGTGATGGAGGATTTAGTGCCAGTTGCAAGTAAGCAAGGGTTAAGCTCTTTTCTCTTAAAGCAACCTGAACCTTCCTTGTATCTGTCTGTGACAGGGCCCTATCTCATGAATAACTGGGGTCACATCACTGCTGAACACGATGATGTGTATTAACTGGTCAGAATCTCCTTTTTGCGTGTGACCACCTACTTTTGGAATGTCTGGAGGTGACGATCAGGTATGTCTACAGATAATCGATGTAAACAAAAAAGAAACATGAAGCAGCTGTCTAAAAGGCTTAATAGTGAGAAATGTGAAAGGGGAGAGAGAGATCTCATCTTCAGAAAATCTGCTCCGTAACTTACTAGATATTGCAAAGAAAAAGAATGAATGTAGAATTTGTCCCTTAAGCTCTTGCATAGGTTTACAGGAAGAATGGCTCTCATGACTAAGTCATTTTGCATTAGTCTACTTGAGGTGCCCAAATCATTTTCTCCTCTAAGAACCAGTGAGATAACACAATGAACTTTCTTTTTTTTAATTTTTTTATTTTTTTCTATTTTCACGTCTCCTAGAATTATGACTAATCACTTTTCCTTCTGACAATAAAAAGTATACATATTTGATATAAACCTATTTCTAGACATTATATAGTTATGTATATGTCTTTCACTCCAAGAATTTGTCATTTTTCTGTTATAATCTTAGCAAGATTAGGTGGGTTGTATTATAACTTGAATTGATATTTTAGAGGATATGAGAAATTTGGGTTAAACCTCCTTATTGGTGAGAACCCAAGGCTTCATATTTGAAATATTCTAAAACTTTTAGAATACTAGAAAGCATTGCCAGCAACACCATTACGTATGATTTAACAGAGAGTGGCTGGATCTGTTTCTTATCAGGACCATCTGTGGGTTTCTATTAGGAATATTTGTAGTGAGTCTACTCCATTGGTCTTAAGCTCTTTTTAAGTATTTTTCCACGTAGTTTTGAGTCCCGTTTAGGTTTAGGCATGAAGGTTATCAATTTTAGACAATTCTAAAATAAAATAAAATAAAATTGTACCATTCTGTAGTTGCATATCCATTCTCATCCTTTTTTATTATTATTTTTTAGCTTTTCACATTTTTACTGTTTTTGTGATCAAGGACTGTTTGCTTATTTCTTCATCAGTGCCTATTGATGTTTATTTATTTCTTTTTTTTTCCCAAGCATTTGAAAATTTTTAACTAAATGGAAAAGGAAAGGGGGTGGTGGGGTGGTGGTGGGGATGGGGACATAAGTAAAGGCTGTGTGGAAACACAGAGAGAGAGGAGAGAAATTATTCTCTACACCCCACCAAGGAGCAATTCTTGACTCCACGTCTGTGAAGCAGGGCCTCGATACACATGACTGTTGTTGGAGAGGACAGATGTTTTCATAATGAGAGCCCACCCCTCCCCTCTCCTTCCCCTTTTCCACATTTTATTGCTGAGTGTGACACCACATGGCATGGAATATCCCTTTGGTTGGCTTAGGCCAGCTGCCCTGGTGATGTCCCCTCTCCACCTCTTATCTACCCCCAGTCTGCTGGCTCCTGGGATGTGGGGCAGAGGGAGTCCTGATGCTGTGCCAGCACTGCTCAGCAGTAGACAAACACTGGTGTGATACCAGTGCTGTTCTAGCTACAAGTGCAGAGCACAACTCTATATGGGCTGCTGCAGGGAAAGTTAACTCCATCCCAGCCAGACCCAGCACGGATCTCTTAAACCTCAGAGATTAAATGCTAAGAAAATTAATCAGAGTGGGGAAATAAATAAATAAATCACAACACATGTTTTTACCACTTCTGTTTTTTGTAGGTAATAATTTGAGTAACCTAAATAGAGCTGGCATTATCAAGTTGGATTAGCAAATACGTATTATAGTCTGACAGTTTGGCATTCCTACACTGATGAATATAAACCTCTTGAAGGAGAAGGCCGAATTTGCAAAGGATTCAACCCGTAGTGTATAACACGACATAACTTTTTAATATTTCTGATCACCTAAGATGAATTTTAATGAACACATTCTTATAAGCTAGATCATTTAATGAACATAAATTGTTCCTCTGGTAACTGTTTGTGAAAAGGATTCTTAATAAATGAATCACTAAACCTTTGAAAGCTTCCTCATGCATTCATTTGCATGCACTTATTACAAAGCAAGCACGATTTGTTGGATTATTAACAAGAAACTCAGAATCCAAACAAATTAAGGAATATTTTTTGTCTTTCCTTGTTATTTGAGTAAAGCACCAATTGGATCACCTTTCCAAGGCATGAAAAGACTGTCTCTGGAACAGACCAGAGGAAAAAAAATGAGGAGGAGTCGTATCTTTCATATGTCTGCTTGCTAGAGAATTATTACTGAGGTGATATTTCTGGAGTTAGATGAGAACAAACTGTAGCCTATTCTATGCGGCACTCACCTAAGAGTTGGAAAGCTGAATGATCAAACCCACACGTGCACTCACTTCATAGCAGGAGTAGGAGCAAAATTCTTCACAATCTGAAGTAAATGCCTTGTATAACAGGATAAGGAATTAATATCTGTTCAGCTAGAAGAGAGTAGATTATTTATGTCAGCTAGAACCACTACAAAAACAGATTACTATGAAGCATATTCATTAGGGCACCCTGAACAAATAGATATGAGTCCTTATCTTCAACAAAGTATTTATCTGAATATATCTCATAGTATCTGGATCTGAGGTAACTGAGAGAGTGGAGGTTTCTATATCCAAAATTCAAAGCAACTGAAAACAGCCAATAAAATATTAACGCTATTTGAAATTTTCAAGAAACTGTTTTGGGAACAAATTCACTTAGCTTTCTTGTTAGCTCAAAGTAGTTTATGGGTGACGAGAAAAGTCTGCAAGAAAGTAAAAAAAAAAAAAAAGTATTAGTTAATTGCTAAATTACTATGGAATAGGAATTTTCCTTTGAACTGGAATGTTATGCTAAATTTATATTCTACAATATTAAAGAATTTACATCAGTCATGACTCAGTTTTTATTATTTACCTTGGAATATCATGATATAAATGCATATTACTGACAGCACAGAAAAAAATTCATAAGAAAAATTGAGTGTCTTTACCGTTCAAAAAAGAACTCAAAAAATCATTCTTGACCATTCAAAATGAACAAAACCAAGCATTAATGACCCTTTCAATACCAACTACAAAAGATGATAATTACAAATTTTTTAACTTGTATGAAGGTAGCTATACGTTTGGAAAGGATGGTGCAAGACCTGAATGAAGAGCACTTTCCTGTGTTCTCTCATCATGATTTTTAGACAGCAGTACACTTCTGTACTGAAGATATTTTCAATAATTCATATTAATCAAATTATTTGCTTATATATGTTCTTTCCTGAATCACCTATTGAACTACATTCATTGTCTATCAGAAATGTCCTGACAATATAATTAAGCACAGAGCTATTTAGACATTCCTCTAAATTGTTTGCAAAGAATGAAAACTGATGAAGTTTCTATTGAAAACTCTCAAAATCGACCTTGGAAGCCTTCATATTTTACTATGTACTATCTTGCACTTGAAAACTAATTCTCACTCAATTCACAATCTGCTCACAGATTTGCAAAGCATTATAAGTTAGTGAAACCATCAAGCTTGTTCTGTTTGATAAGGCAGTGCTTCCACATACAGCACAATAGGTCTGTACAACATTGAAATATTTTTCTTCCCTATTTTTATCTATATTTTTAGAGATAATAGAGACCATGATGACTGTGTGCTTTGTATTACACCTTCCAGTTTCTTTATTCTCTGCTTTGGATTCCAGTGCAACTGGACAAACGAATAAACTGATATCTGTTCTGTGCTTCTGTTTGCTCCCGTATTATGTGAATAAATTACATAGAATGATCTAAACCAGGCAGTTGAGACAAGGATCAACAGCTAGGGCTGGCTGATAACAGAAATCATTTGCTGCTTAAGGTAAGGCAGACCGAAACTGGGAAACAGAGAAGATACCAAAATGAAGTTCTTGAAAAGAAATGTATTAAAATTCTGAGCCAAATGGCTCGGTAGAGAGCTTGGCCAAAAACTAGCCTAGAGATCAACATCTGTACTGCAGGGTGGCGAAAGGAACAAACGTAAACTGTGGATAAAAGATCAATCTGAAAATCTCAAATAGACCCAGCAAGTAACATTTCTCTGATCTTAAAGACATGTGAGTGAACTCTGCAATACAATGATGTCCAATGCAGATCTACGCTTCTCTTAGAATAAAATTATTGAACATTGCATTTTTCATTCCATTGTTATCATCACTAGGATCTTTGCCCCACTGTTTGAAATTAATGCATTTTTATTTTATTTATTTATTTATTTTTAAATCCATCCCCAGTCTCATCATTATAACACTTTGTTTAGACTGTGCCTTTGATTTCTGTCCAAGATGCACTGGAATCAGGATACATTCAAATTATTTCAGCTGAAACTAGAGGTGCTAAGCTGCATTTTTTATTTATTTGTTCATTCATTCATTTAAGGCAGTATGCTAATATTAATCTAATATTTTTACTTGTGTTGGACTGGAGGTAAGCTGTTGTGACAGTTTTTCTTCTTCTATAAAATAAATGGCCTTACTGTGGCTGCTTGAGAAGAGGATCACATTCTAAGCCTCAGAAAGCATTTTGTTGTATCTGCATTGATTTTTTTTTTGTAATCTATGGGGAGGTTATTTGCTTTAAAAATAAGCAAGACAATATATAATAATTGACTTGCAGAAGTAAGATAAAGGTTCTTTTTCAGCCACCCATTTCTTACTCTCTCCTATTTCCAAATTGCACATTCCTTTGACATGATGAGTACTGAAGAGTTCCAGTAAAATAAAGGACTTCAACGCTGTCAAATCTCGTCAGCCTTGTGAAAAGAAGCTTGATAGTTCTTTTTGCTATGTTGTTTTATGCAGAACATTATGCCAGATACTGATTATTCAGCTGCCAATAATTCAAGTATGACACCTTTCTTTCTCTATTCTCTATCATATTGCTCAGCAGTCGGTAAATAAAGTGAGGGCTGTATGTCCTTGTCAGCCTGTCAGGCCTATAATGCACTCAGTATGTGGTACTCATCAAGTCACCCTCTGCCTCCAATATGAATGAAAGTTCTTGCTAACTGTGGCATTGTCTGAAAAGTAATGTCTCAAATGCTTTGTGATGCTTTGTACTTTTTTTTCCCCAGCAAACTTATTCAAAGCATCTTTCCAATGCGTGTAGTTAAAAAACTCTATATAGATTGTCGTGGTCAGGCATGTTACTGAGGTCTCTTATTCGATTAAAATAGTAGCTGCCTGGTTAGTTTTTTCACTCCTATGCTTTATATGAATCTGAATAGTATTTTGATACTGTTTTGGTAGTATTAACATTAACCATATATTGAATATGGGAGGGTTAGACTCACATCTGTGTAAGAGCAGAAGTGAGGTCTAAATATGCTTTATAATATCCTCTTATGTGAATATTTATAAAATAACTATAAACTAAGATAATGCCCTTTCTCAGTGCTCCATGGGTGAATTTTGTTTTGAATGCGTCTGTTTGTTTTTTTTTTTTTTCTTAATGACCAATGATATTGGGATGCATAGTCTTAAAAATAATTGTTAAGCTTAGATGGTGTTAATCACTGACACAGAATGACTTTAAAATGCTTCTTTGTTTAAACAATAGGATAAAAATAATTTAATATAGAACATAGATGTTATTTGAGGTATTTTTTCTTTGCAAACATTAACCACAGTTCCAGAACCTTTTTTTTTTTTTTCTTTTTTAGCATTTTTATTGTAGCACTCTGAGATTTTTAAATGTGTCAACATTTTATCACTTCCCTCAATTTTGTCGTGATGCCACCATGGAAAAAATTTTTTATGAGTCCTTACCTACTGAAAAAAAAAAAAGTTTAGTAGTGTGAACCTGGAAAAGGATGAACTGTGCAGAATGATTATGCATTTCTTTTTCAAAACTCACCTGAAATCTTCATCTATTTCAATCCTTATTTTCTTTTTGTGGTTGGGTGGAGGAACAAAAAGGAAAAAATTACAGAAGAAAGAGAATAAATAAGTTACTTTTCACTTGCAGACACACTTGTAGGGAAACCTGGGACTAAGAAAAATCCATTCTAATGAAAACTGTAGTAACAGCAGGTGATGACAGCATGACTCCATTTTTCCCCTTTAATGAGTAAGATCCTTAGTAAAATTTTGCTGGAAGGTATTAATAAATCTATTCTATGAAAAACCTGTCATGATAAAATACCTTACCTTCTCAAGACAAAGTTTTTATTTTTTCCTTTCCTCATTCATTACTTATGTAGGCTTTAACCTTTCCAACATCCCCTGAGTTAACTGGCAATACTGGCTTTTCTACAATGATTTATGTATCACATTATAAAATATTAATAATAAAGTACACTTTTACTCAAGTAACCCCTTAAGTCATTTTAATTTGCCCTTTTGTACTTTTTTTTTGGGGGGGGTAGTTGATACCATTTTATTCACTGATGAAACAAAAACACTACTGAATTGCATTATTTTATTAGTCTCTTTTTATAAGTAAATTGCTGAACTTGTCTGACATCTACACATACGTAAAAAGTTGCTAAGCTTAGAGATAAGGTGTTAATTATTGATAATATAGTATTTGTCCATCACCACACGGATGAATATTAATAGTTTTAATAGTAGCCTAGATGGGTAGTCTGTGCCTCATGGCTGGGAGGTTTTAGTGGGCATAAGAGTTCAGTGTGGAGAGCAAGCAGGCAGCTTAATTCAGTAGGAAATGTAAAGGCCACTGAAACTAGAGCTGCTAACATTTCCCTTTCAAATTAAAAACAAATGTGACACTCAGTGCGATGCGGCGTGACTTGAGAAACCTGGATAAAGAGACCACGATGGGCACTGTGTTGGGGACTGGGAGATCCAGGTCTCCTATCTGCCAGCAAGCATATAATCTCATCGCTGCTTCTGCCTCCTTTCATACTGCAAGCTCTTCCTTTATTTTGCCAGACTGCCCTATATCCAAATTGTAGCAAGTTCTAAATACAAAACAGCTCTCTAGTTTACTTTCAGGAACCTGCTGGTGTTGTAGTATCATTGATCAGGAAAGTTCTCTTCGTATGTTTTGCCAGAGTCAGATTCTTGGCAGAAAATAAAGTTGATTGTTGGTGATGTCACTGATAAAAATGAAATAAAAAACAGAACACAAAGAATTGATAACACTTTTTCATTTATTTTTACACTATCTTAGTATGTCAGTAACAATATAAATATGAAACGAGAGTTTTCATTTGAAAAGATGTTTTGCTTTCATGTCACCCATTTACAAAATGCTTCTGTAATGTGCTCCACAGAAGACATTGAAAAATTTGTAATGATTTGTAATGTTGAAATTTCACGATTGATATTTTCAGCTTTTCGACATGATCTGAAAAAAAAAAAAGAAAAAAGTTTATTTCTAATGGTTTGAGTTTCTAATTTTGAAATCAATATTCATTTATCTCTTCACTGAAACCAAATGTTTATCCAATAATGGGTGCAGTTTATTGTCTTAAGTCCTCAGAAGAAACTTGCATAAATAAAATGAGATAAAAGCTCACCGAGAGAGAAAATTCACTAGAAAAATGTAAAAATGAAACCATAACAGTACAGCTTTCCTATTGTTTAGTTTGCTATAGAGATTGCTATAAACCTGAAACAAAACATTTTGAATGTATTTAAATATTCATCTTTAACTGGAAAAATAGTTAAATGAGACAAATAGACATATCCAAACTATATTTTAACTAAAACTTTATTTTTAATACATGAAGTCAATATTGTCTTGATTAAAGGGGAAAGAATGTCTAAGCATAGCAAACAATCTTGGAGGCAGGAATTCCAGTGTTTTTTTAATATAATCTTCAGACTACTGACGATAATCAGAAGCTTGACAATCAGCTAAAGAACTGAAGCAGTCTTATCTTACTGATAGAAGTCTGTTATTCTTACAGCAAATGTAATCTGACTAGTAGTCAGAATTCTTACAGTTCTAGAGATAGAGTAGGTCTCTCTTTTTTCTTTTACCTTTTCATCGGTAAAGAAACTAATGTGGTATTGGCACTTAGAAGAAAATAGTAGCTTTCACAAGAAACTAAAATGTTAAGGAATTGGGTGTAACTCCTCAGTGGTGTAAAGCATATTAATTTTAACTTATTTACAATTACGAGCTTAGGACACCTATGTTAGCTTACTGCAGTTAGGGGTCTAAAGTAAATTATGTCATTCTAAATTTTTTAAACCTGCAGTCTACTGTTTTATTAGCCATAGCAGAAGAACAGCAGGACATTAGCTTGCACATTATATATATATATATATAGTTGTGGTTTAACCCGGCTGGCAGCTAAACACCACACAGCCGTTCGCTCACCCTCCCTCTCTGGGATGGGGGAGAGAAACAGGAAAGTGAAGCCTGTGAGTTGAGATAAAGACAGTTTATTAAGACAGGAAAATAATAAGAACAATAATAATAATAATAATAATGATAATAGTATTACTAATAATAATGTGTACGAAACAAGTGATGCACAATGCAATTGCTCACCACCCGTTGACCAATGCCCAGTCTATCCCTGAGCAGCTGGCCCCCCACCCCGGCTAGCCACCCCTATATATGGTTTAGCATGATGTCAGGTGGTATGGAATACCCCTTTGGCCAGCTTGGGTCAGCTGTCCTGGGTCTGTCCCCTCCCAGCTCCTGCTGCACCCCTAGCCTGCTCGCTGGCAGGACAGAGCGAGAAGCTGAAAAGTCCTTGGCTTGGTGTAAGCACTGCTCTGCAACAATTAAAACATCAGCATGTTATCAGCGCTCTTCTCATCCTAATCCAAAACATAGCACCCTGCCAGCTACTAGGAGGAAAATTAACTCTGTCCTAACTGAAAGCAGGACAATATATATATGTATATATATGTATGTATGTATTTATATGTATATTTTCCATCTAAAATATTTTGACTGATGAATGAGAGAGATTTGATACTCCTAGTCCCTGTATGCTGTAATAATTCCTCCAACATTTAATCCTACTTATACCTTTTAAAATGCTTTTAGAAGGCTTTGACACCTTCTCTTAGTGACACAGGAAAATCAGAATTTGAACAGTTACTAAAAAAAATAAAAATCACCATAGAACAAGGCAACTCAATGAAATATACACTTCTTAAAACATAATGCTTCTGTAAAAGATTAAAACATTTAATTTTTAACATACAGAGTGATACAATGCTTGTCATTTTTATGTTGTCACTGAGATGTATGCATTCAGACAAGTGAGGGTGAAAGTGTCTGACTGTATCTTTAGATCTGTGGATGGTTTGCTGATAATTAATGTAAAAAAAAAAACAACATGATATGATATGTCTTGTTGAGTATCTCTTCAGGAAATTTCTTTTTTTTTTTTTTTTAACATTTTGTTGATCTGCTACCACTTGACACGGAGTCTATGCTGCTTCCCCAGAAGGCATAAAAAGGATCGTGCTAAGTCATATATTTTATGGAGGGTATATTTCTAGGTAATTTAAATAGTAATAGTGTAATGAGCTTTAAGGTGGGATTCATATCTAGCTTGGTTTCTGGTCCAATGCAGTCGCATAGGTTCTTCCTATGTGGAATAAAAAGATAGATGATCTCTAGAGGAGATCCTTCTTTGGAAGGCAGGAGGGAGGAATCCAAGATCCAGTTCCTGTTCTGTAATCACCACCCTTTCCCCCTTCTTAAGTTTTTGATTTTAGGGAGAAGAGGAAGAAGGAATGTGTATATGTGCTTACTCCCTCTAACCGGTATGTGTAAATTTGTGTTAGACGTTAATGCTTAATTTAATTTTATTTATTTTCTGTGATACCTTTGGAAATATATCCAAATAAATACAAATTTGAGCTCTTTAAAGGTGTTGAAAGCTTACACCTTTCAGATGTACATATACTATACTTTTCCTAAGAAAACAGCATGCAAGGTACTAGTACTTGTCAGGGCAAATCTGTCATCAACAGTCGGTGCCTCTACAGCTAAGAACCAGACCATAAACGCAAATGCAACACATTTTATTATGTATCATTACATTTCCTCAAAGTGAAGGAAAAGCATTTTTAAAAGTCCGATTCTGCATCACATTAACACACAGAAACAGACAAGGGTATCAACTTCATATTCTGGTTATGTGTTTTCTTTGAAGCATGCTGTTCTCTGTTTCTCTTTTATTACGTATAAAATATCATCTGATTTTTCTTCTCCCCTTTTATTTTTAACCTTTGTATTTGAATTAGCCTTCAGAAACTACCTCATAATTTGTAAGATTTGGTTCCTGTCTTGTTTCCAACTGGTCTTCAGAGAGAAGGAACATTTCAAATAGTGTTTCTGGAAATGTACTTATTTCTGAAGTACCAATGAAAGTACTACAATTATATTTATTATGCCCTTAAACATAGATTCCAAAATATCACAGTTCTTGTGGAAAGCTATTAAGCTTGTACAACTAAATAAGTAGATGGATGAATGCATCACTGCACAAGGCAAACAAGTCATTGAGTCCCTCACTACCAGAGCAGTTCTGATCCTCCTCCTGTTTGAGCCAGGAAAATGATGCTGATGGATAATAACGGTAGTAATCATATAGCATATTGTACAGATTTGGGACTGTTCTGAACTGACTGCAGAATCTTAAAAAGACTTGAAATATTTTCTATAATGTGCCTAGACGTTCAATGTAATTATTACTCATCCCTACCCTGATTTCTATAGCACATTTTTTTCTCCAGTGGGTAATTTTATATCAAAGATTTGTTCAGTAGAAGATTTTCATATTGAGGAATGTTTAAATCCAATAAATGGATATTTCTTCAGTGTTTGTTTTGGAATTTATTTGGATGTTTCTCTTGAAAATACCTTAGGTGTGGCTTGAACTCCTATGCCAGATCACTTAAAATGTGGTCTGTAGAAATACATCTGAAAATTAAGGTATTTCATTAAGGTTCTTATACATTACATTGTACATTCTTGTCATTTTTATGTTTCTTTAGAGGAAGAGGTGTCAATCATGTTTTAAAAAGAATTATTACCTCCTAAATAAAAGCATAGTTTTGGGTAGGAATAAGAGAGATTTTGGAAGAGATTAATGAATCTACTAATAACAGAAGTTCCAGGTGAGAACAAAATCTTTTTTTAAAGCAAATGTTAACCTCCTTAATTAAATTCTTTTCAAGAATAAGATATCTACACTTAGATGTCCAAATATGATCTGTAGGTGTCTAAAGATTTATTCAGTTTACACTGTTGGGCATTCATTCAGAGCAGGATTCAGTTGTTTTAACATTAGTACCCAATGCTGTTTTAAATGTCTTTGAGTAATACCTCCCATATCCAGCAGCGTTTAAGGAAGTATGTAGTCTCTTGAAGATCACGTGCCATGACAGTTGTACCTAGAAGCAGTTTTCAGAAAGCTGTTTTGCTGACTAGTCAGTAGAGGTAGCATTTAGTTGACTAAATCTTCACTCTGTGATCATCTAGTCCAACTGCCTAACCACTTCAGGCCTAATGAAAACTTAACACATTATTATAAAGAGCATTATCCAAATGAACACTGACAGGCATGAGACATCAACTGCCTCCTTAGGAAGCCTTTTGACCTGCCTCACAATGAAGAAATTTTTCGTGATGTCCAGTCTGAATTTCACCTGGTACAGCTTCGTACTATTCCTGCATGTTCTACCAATGGAGAGAGAGGCACATCCCTCTCCATTTCTCCTCCTCAGGAAGTTGTAGAGAGCAATGAGGCCACCACTGTGTCTTCTGTTCTCCAGACTAGACTACCCAATTGTCTCAGCCTTTCCCCATAGGACATGCCTTCCAGCCCTTTTCCCAGCTGTGTTGCCCTCCTCTGGATGCATTCAAGTACATTATCATCCTTTTGGCATGCAATATTCAAGGTAAGGCTGCACTAACGATAAATATAACTATAGAATCACCACTTTTCACCAGCTGGCTATGTGTTTTGCCCCCTTGGCTGACATGGCACACTATTGACTCATACTGACCCTACTGTCAACCAGTACTCTCAGATCAATTTCTGCTGAACTGCTCTCCAACCACTCATCTCCTAGTCTGTACCTGTGTCTGGCATTACTCCATCCTAGGTGCAACACCTGGCATTTACCTTTGTTGAATTTCATGCCGTTGATGATTGCCCAGTGCTGCAATCTACCTAGATCTTTTTGCAAGGTCTCTCGTCCCTCCAGTGAATCAACAACACTTCCAGTTTAGTGTCATTAGCAAACTGGCTGAGGATGCATTTCATTTCTGTGTCTGGATCACTGATAAAAATGTTGAACAAGACTGGCCCTAGATCTGAGCCCTGGGGAACGCTGCTGGTGACCATCTGCCAGCCACTACAAAGCCACTACAAAGATTCACTACAAATCTTTGAGCTCTACCGTTGAGCCAGTTTATCACCAAGTGTAGCATGCACCTGCTCATCTCACAGTTGGACAATTTGTCCAGAAGGGTACTGTGAGGGACAGTATCCAAGAC
Organism: Cygnus atratus; assembly: GCF_013377495.2. NCBI lineage: Eukaryota > Metazoa > Chordata > Aves > Anseriformes > Anatidae > Cygnus > Cygnus atratus. The sequence goes on from NC_066362.1 coordinate 50,491,135, forward strand.
CTTACCGAAATCTAAAAATATTATATCCACTGCCTTCCCTTTATCCACCAAGTGGGTACAAGGATATCAGATTACTAAGTCAGGACTTTCCCTTGATGAACCCATGTTGACTGTGCCTGATAAAAGCTTTGTTCTTTAAATGCCTTTCAATAGCACCCCTGATAATCTTCTCCGTAACTTTTCCAGTTACAGAGGTTAGACTAACAGGTCTACTTAGGTTAGTCTCTTATCATCCCATTCCTGGAACCTCTGTACCACATCCTGTGTCTCAACTTATCAAGATCTCAGCTGCGATACCAGATCTATATTTCCCTATACAGCATCATTATGTTGAAGTCATAAAACCATTGTGGCGCCATCACATAAACAAACAAAAGTAAAACAGATTAGAAACAGTCACTTGGCCAATTAGAAAAAAATGGCTGGTGTTGCCAAATAAGGCAGTACAACAAAAGTTTTGACAGAGCAAGCCTGTCAAACCTCAGTCCCGAGGCACTGTAAATTAAAAATAAAGCTTGCAACCTTTTGTTAACAGTGTCAATACTTTATTATGGTATTACAGTAGGGTTACAGCTGGAGAGAGGCTTGAGTACCCAGAAGCTCACCTTTTACACAGAAAAATATTTATCAATTATACTGATGAAAGATATTCCTTCTTCTTACAAACCTTGCCCTCCTACATATTCTGCAGGCAAATGCAATAGAGGCAGTGTCTAGGCTGACTGATGTCACTGCTTAGTACATTGAATCACACAGGAGGTTAAGAACACTATACAATATTTACTAACAAAGAATGACACATTTGTGCCGCGAAGACAACATCCTCTCCTTTAAGCTTGTTCAAAAAATTCTCAGGCAATATTTCATGTTCTGAAAGTATAGAGATGAATATGAGAAAGGTTTCAGTGCATCTATGAGTAGCAGAGTGGTTTATAGAGGAAATATTTCTTACATATAAGTAGACCTTCAACTTCTGTTTCAATGCTCTGTATTCCTGTTTCTCTCTGAGCAGCCTGAATTAACTGCTTTTCAGGAATAATTCAGCAGTTAATTTTTCTTTGCCTTATACATTTTCCTTTTAGGAAACAGCTGTGATTTTTGCTGTGTGATTGAAGAGCTGTGAAAGAGACTATTTTAAATTGCAGAAAAAGCACTCTCTTATTCCTTATTAATTAACAACATCCAGGTCTTGTCTCAATCAGGTGATACCTGTATCGAGGCCGGTTTTCTTTAATACTTTTATTGGTGATACGGATGAGGGGATCGAGTACACCCTCAGTAAGTTTGCAGACGACACCAAGTTAGGCAGGAGTGTAGATCTGCTTAAGGGTGGGAAGGCTCTGCAGAGAGATCTGAATAGGCTAGATTGATGGCCTGAATCCAGTCACATGACTTCCAACAAGGCTAAGCGTCGGGTGCTGCACTTGGGGCACGACAACCCCATGCAATGCTACAAGCTGGGGGAAGAGTGTCTGGAAAGCTGCCTGGGGGAAAAGGACCTAGGGGGTATTGGTCAATAGCTATCTGAACAAGATCCAGCAGTGCGCTCAGGTGGCCAAAAGGCCAACAGCATCCTGGCTTGTATTGAACATAATGTGGCCAGCAGGACCAGGGAGGTGATCACCTGCCTGTACTCATCTCTGGTGAGGCTGCACCTCAAATACCGTGTTTGGTTTTGGGCCCATCGGTACAAGAAAGACATCTAGGTGCTGGAGCGTGTCCAAAGAAAGGCAATAAAGCTGATGAAGGGACTAGAGAGCAAGTCTTATGAGGAGTGGCTGAGGGAACTGGGGTTGTTTAGCCTAGAGATTAGCTGTTGTTGTTAATTGTTTCACCAGGGAGACCTTATCGCTCTCTACAACTACCTCAAAGGTGGCTATAGCAAGGTGGGGATTGGTCTCTTCTCTCAAGCACCAAGAGATAAGATGAGGGGAAATGGCCTCAAGTTGTGACAGGGGAGGTTTAGGTTGGATATTAGGAGAAATTTCTTTACTGGAAGGGTTGTGCGGTGTTGGAATAGTCTGCCCAGGGAAGTGGGTGAGTCACCATCCCTGGAGGTCTTTAAGAAATGTGCAGATGTAGAACTTAGTAGCATGGTTTAATGGTGGGCATTAGTATTAGGTTAAAGGTTGGACTAGATGATCTTAGAGTTTTTTTACAACCTAAGTGATTCTATGATGCTATGATTTACTTGTAGATTTGTGTTTGAGTGACTACTAGTTGCTTATGTGGCCCTGAAGGAGTCTTGTTCCATTGCAGCTACTTTGTTGACTTCCAGAATCATCCTTGACAAGTATTTTGACATGTTCTGAGAAACATCATGATCAGTTGTCATTAGTGTCTTTCCTATCTCAAGTAGACTTTGGTCTTTCATCTGGGCTGATCCCTAGTAAATGCTAGAAAGAGACTATATATTCAAGGAAGAAAAAGAATTACTTTTATTATAATTGATTTTCTTGAAGATGTACCTACATTTCTAGCTCTCCATCTGTCTGTTCCCTGTACACTCTTGTGCACACACACACACATTTTTGAACTTTCATGATCCTGGTACAAAGGAACTGAAAGGGATCTGAACCAGCCTTCCCCTTCAATTTCTTACTGGAACTAGGTGCTCACACTGCTGCTCAAAGACTGAATGCTCTGGATATGCATAAAAACCACCAAAGTACAAATATAGACATCTACCTTGACACACCTCAAAGAAAAGAAACCATGTTTCCAACAAGGAAGTAATTCCTAGGAAACAAATTAGAAAACATGCTGAAAACATATATTACTGAATCCTTCCCAGATAAAGGACTATCTCCAGGGTTTTTGTAGTGTGAAGACTTTAGGAAGGACAGCTGAAGCTGAAATATAAATTTTCGCCATGATAACTTCTTGTAAAAATGTTATCAATCATTCCATAGGCTTTTCTTTCATGAGAAATATCATTCAGCAATCTAGACTAAAATGCTTCTGAAGCTTTTGGATCCAAGTGAAATAGATAATCTGGGAATCTGAACAGTAATTTTGTGGTACCTTTTCCATTGACATGGTAAAGAATAAGGCTCTGTCGGTTGTTTAAACATTGTAAACAAAATACTGTACAGATGATATTAAGAAGCACTTGATGTTTTTGTGAAGCTATATACTTCACATATATAACCATGATGGATATCTTGTGACTATTATTACCAGGCGATTTTAGTTCTGTCACTTTAAATGACTGCAGCTTTTGCTGAGATGCCACTACTTTTTATTTAATTAATACCTTGGTTTTAAAGATTAGGATCATTTGGAAGCCACATTATTATTCTTAGCAGCAGCTTACTTCAAGCTCATTAATTTTCGTCCTGTATTCTATAGGAATGTCAGTTTTGTTTATTCAAAGTAGATAAATCTGCCATGTGGTAAATGATAAAAGGGAGATGGTCAAGTATGTTATGTTTCTAACCCTCTGTGCCCTGTCAAAATTATTGCAATAATGTGTGAAATATTTCGAAGGAAAAAGAATAATGTGTTGTTTTATTCTGTGGAACACTTACGGATTCCATACAGAATACTATTAGTCTAGAATTAGATATGTCAGTGTACTGTAAAGAAATTAGTTTTTGAATATAATGTTCTGCATTAAGTGAAGAATGCTATGTATCATAATATTTGGCATTTAAATAGAAATTTTCTGAGTCTCTACGCATTTTATTAACATTTATTAAGTAAAGCACATGACACATTCTTAGAGGTAAGCAAACCTACTTCTGTTAAATTAAGAAAAAAAGATGACAACATAAGCAGTTGGTAGTTAGTCAGAACCCTCATCACCTGCCTTTTCTAGGCTTCCTGCTTTGGTTTTGAGACCACAGTCCTTCATATCTTGAAAATGCACAGCACATGCTAACATTCTAAAACAAAGTTAAGATTATTTTCAGCCACTTGAACAAGTAAAAAATTAGGGAACACATTTTCTTAGTTTATGTTCTTTTCTGTTCTATTATATGAACTAAAATTTTCTATTAGCTCTTGACAATCTGCAGGATGATGATCTTCTAAAATTCTCTTAGCTGAGGAAAACATTTCTTAGCATAAATAATATGGGGTGCCTTAATATATAAACATACTTTCATTCAAAATACTGCATACTCAAAGTTAAGTGTATTTTTTACTGAACATATCTAATGACTCCTAGATATTCCAGACACAGAATTTCATAAGGTAGTGGCAATTATCCCACTAATTCATTGGATGTAACTGATTTGCTATGATGACACTGTAAAATAGGAAGGAGACTGCTTGTTGTGACATCTTTGTCTCCCGAGAATTTATCTTTGAACTCTTAAATACCTCTGATTGGCCAAGATGCTAGCATGCTTATATTATTTAAAAAAAATGCATATTTTCCTAAGAGAAATTTGAATTAATTAGCTTCTGAGGTAATTTATTTCATACCCAAACAGTTTGAGAACTACAGGTATGTCTCCAAGAATAGTAAATATCTGTAGTTCCATAGTTTGCTCTAAAAGTCTACTTGCTAATGTGGGTTTAAGAGCCCTCAAGTCCTTGAAGGAGAGAATGAAGTTTATGCTGGTGTGAGGAACAAACCCAGATGAATTAGTACAAGTGTCTCATAAAATTGGTGCTTGCCCAGAAAACAAATTTCTTAGTTGACTGACTAAAAATAAAAAAGCCTTATTATATTCAAAAGATATGATAAAAATAATCAGCAAAGGATTTCTTATGCTAATAAAACTATTAATTCCTACTAAGCCTTCTGATGACATGCGTAGGATTACAGAGTAGAGCCTCAAAAATAAATTGAACAATGTGCTTCTCATTTTCAAAAGAATTGCAGAGCCCTATAAATTATGGAATCTTTCTACATAGAAAAGTTGTCTCAGTGTAAGATACGTATTGTGTATTTCCATAAGAGATTCCTATGCTGAAAGAGATTTTTCGTAGGAACAGTTTAATTATCTGCGTTGCTCCTTTTCATTCACAGTCCAAGGTAAGGCTGAATATTCTGTGCAATGAATTTTGCATTTTAAGTATTAAGATTTGACAGTCTTTGGAGACAGAATAATCTAAAATATTGGAATAGGGTCCCCTCGCCTCCTTCTAGGAGAACTATGCTTCAGGCTATTGTTCTCAAAGTAAATATGCATAGTTTAGCTAATCTTGTAAAACTTGTTCTGAGTAGATGGTATTCCATGCAAGTCCTCTTCTGTTTTACATACCTCTCCTGTTTTTGATTAGTGTGCATATGTGTTTGTGGAGGGACCTTAAAAATCCTCCCATATATTTCTTATAACAGGCCATTATGCCAAAGACTTGAAGGAGTCTCCTTCCCTTCCCTTCCCTTCCCTTCCCTTCCCTTCCCTTCCCTTCCCTTCCCTTCCCTTCCCTTCCCTTCCCTTCCCTTCCCTTCCCTTCCCTTCCCTTCCCTTCCCTTCCCTTCCCTTCCCTTCCCTTCCCTTCCCTTCCCTTCCCTTCCCTTCCCTTCCCTTCCCTTCCCTTCCCTTCCCTTCCCTTCCCTTCCCTTCCCTTCCCCTCCCCTCCCCTCCCCTCCCCTCCCCTCCCCTCCCCTCCCCTCCCCTCCCCCCCTCCCCCCTCCCCACCCTCCCCTAAGAAAGGCCAAGGAGAGTGTACCCCCTCTGATGGATGAGGAGGGAGAACTGGTAGTGGCAGACATAGAGAAGGCTGAGATACTCATCAGCTTCTTTGCCTCAGTCTTCACTGCCTGACAGGCTTCCTATGTCTCTCACTTACCTGAACCTCTAGGCAAGAGCTGAGGGAGCAAAGTCCCTCCCACTGTAAGTGAAGAGTAGGTTCGAGACCACCTGATGAAACTGAACAGGAACGGATCTATGGGGCCTGATGACATGCATCCCAGGGTCCTGAGGGAACTGGCTGATGTAGTTGCCACTCCACTCTCCACCATATCTGAAAGGTTCTGTCAGGTGAAGTCCCTGGTGATTAGAAAAAGGGAATTGCTCCCATTTTAAAAAAAGATAGAAAGGAGAACCTGAGGAACTACAGACCAGAAAACCTCACCTCTGTGCCTGGCAAGATCATGGAAAAGATCCTCCTGGAAACAATGTCAAGGCACATGCAAGACAAGGAGGTGATCCGAAACAGCCAGCACGGCTTCACCAAGGGCACATCATGCCTGACCAACCTGGTGGCCTTCTATGATGGAGTGACTGCATCAGTTGACAAGGGAAGACCAACCGATGTCATCTACCTGGAGTTCTGTAAGGCCTTTTACACAGTCCCACATGACATCCTGGTCTCCAAATTGGAGAGAGATGGATTTGAAAGGTGGACCATTCAGTGGATAAGGAATTGGCTGGAAGGTCACACCCAGAGAGTGGTAGTCAATGTCTCTTTGTCCAGGTGGAGGCCGGTAATGAGTGGTGTCCCTTAGGAGTCTGCCTCAGGAACAGTACTGTTTAATATTTTTATCAGTGGCATAGACAGTGGGATCAAATGCACCTTCAGCAAGTTTGCAGATGACATCAAACTAAGAGGTGCAGTTGATAAAACGGAAGGAAGGGATGCCATCCAAAGGGACCTGGACAAGCTTGAGAAGTGGGCCGACATGAACCTAATGAGGTTCAACAAGTCCAGTGCAAGGTGCTGCACCTGGGCTGGGGTAATCCCAGACATGAGTACAGAATGGGAGAAGAAGTCATTGAGATTAGCCCTGCTGAGAAAGACTTGGGGGTTCTGGTGGATGAAACGTGTGACATGAGCCAGAAGTGTGTGCTTGCAGCCCAGAAGGCCAACTGCGTCCTTGTCTGCATCAACAGAGGAGTGGCCAGCAGGCTGTGGGAGGTGACTGTGCCCCTGTGCTCTGCCCTTGTGAGGCCTCACTCGGAGTGCTACTTTCAGATCTGGGGAACCCAGCAAGAAGTTTGTGGACCAGTTAGAACGGGTCCAGAGGAAGGCCACAAAGTTGATCAGAGGGCTGGAGCACCTCTCCTATGAAGAAACGCTGATAGGGCTGGGGACGTTCAGTCTAAAGAAGAGAAGGCTCCAGGGTGACCTCATTGCAGCCTTTCAATACTTAAAGGTGGTTTATAAAAAAGATAGAGAGCAACATTTTGCTCAGTCAGATATTGACAGGATGAGGGGGGATGGTTTTAAACTGAAAGAAGGGAAATTTAGATTAGATGCTAGGAGGAAATTCTTTACTCAGAGGGTGGTGAGGCACTGGAACAGGTTGCCCAGAGAAGTTGTGGATGCCCCATCCCTGGTAGTGTTCAAGGTCAGATTGGATGAGCCCTGGGCAACATGATCTCGTAGGTGGTATTCCTGCCCATGGCAGGGGGGTTGAAACTAGATGATCTTTAAGGTCCCTTCCAACCCAAGCCATTCTATGATTCTATGATAAATTAAAATTAATTAAATAAATAAAAGCGTGGTGCACAGTCAACTAGACTATGCGAGATGACATGCATTGTATTAAAAAAATAATTAAAAAACAGTGAATGTAATCCACAGAAACAATAGTTTGACCACTGCTTATTCTGTTTCTTCATCCACTCCCATATTGTAGTTGTATTCTAAAAATGAAAATAACATGAAAATAACAATCTGTATTGAGAATCACATTCATTTTTATGTGGCAAATAAGGATTTACCATGTTACTTCAGTATCACTGTAATCTTATTTCCTTAGTTATTATTTAAGTAAGAGTATTTTTATGGTTGTATTTCACACTATTCATAAAGTGGTTATTATCTTACTATCTATGTGTAGTCTTTCCACATAGCATTGTATTGTACAAATCTTACTGGGACTGTATTTGATGACTTTGCTGTGATTTTTCATGAACCAGAAATATAGTGGGCCTCCTGAAGTACATGCTTAGTCTTAGTCAGAAGAAATATGGGAAACACATTTTTAACCCAAATGAACATGATTCTGAAATAAATTACTTTAGCTAACACATATGAAACCTCACAATATGCCTTACAAAAGTCACTTCCCCACAATATGCCCTTTATAAAAGTCACTTTAAAATGTAAAAGGGCATTTTATTATTTTAAGGTGTTTTTTATTTCTAAATAATATAAAAAAAAAATCTACCTTTATGATTTGACTTTCCCTTGAGTTTATTTAAATGAATAGTGATGTGTATGCTTAGCATACCATCTACGAGATAGGTCTTTTAACACATTATGGACCATGAGGGACTAAAATGACTCTATCTTGAATCTCAAATGTTACAGCATTAACTACAGCATACATGAAAAGAGAAATAATAAATCCTATCCACTTAAAGACATTTTTGTTTGCTTTATAATGGTGATGAACAAGAATACTTTTTTAAAAAAAGTTTTGAAAAGATATATATATATATTTTCATTGTCATGTAAGGTTATATAGAACTACCCTTACAAAAAAAAAAAAAAACAAATATTTTTTCCTCTTGACAATGTATTCTCAGTGATAGTTTTCTTTATTGTTTATATGATTTAATAACTAAATATTGTCAAAATTTATTTCTTTTGAATCATATTTTTAAAACAAACTAAAACAAAATGCTAAGTATTTATAAATTAATTTTAATTAGCCCAAAATGTGAGGGAATTTTTGATAATACTTTGCCTTTCTGAAAACTGTAGAGTTCTTCTTGTTATAAAATAATATACCCTGGACAATCAGTATTTTTTATTTTGTAAACAACTTCTTTTCAATCTCCTTTAAGAGGATACTTCATTTTACATATTAGAGTTTTCAGAGGAAAACTCTCCTCTTGAGACCTAGGATGAGTCAACAGCATGCAAGTGACTAAAACCACTTTACTACTGACTGCATCACTGTGAGACTTTTACAAGTTTTGTTGCACTTCCAAAGCACATTTACACCTTGATCCTGCAATCGTAAGCATTCAAGTTATTTCACTTCCACTACAGATGTCATAACCCACTCTGTGTGGGTTCCCCCACTATATTTATTTCAATAGCTTAAATGGACTAGTTTTAGTTTGTAATTGACTGGCTATTCACCTGGGATCAGTAATATTGTCCCATTTGAAGGAAACCACACAACCGTAACTTTAGTCTCCCTGAGCGTTGCAACAGCTACACTGAATAAGGCTTTGGGAAGAAATATGTCTGACTGTGCTTTCTGTACAAAAGTCTTATTTTAACATGCCTAATGACTGCTGCTTTGGTAACTCACTGATGGTGGAGTAAATACTCTTCCTTTCTTGTTCAGTCTCCTGGGAGATCAGAGTCACAGAATGATTGCAGTTGGAAGGGACATCTGGAGGTCATATAATTGTTTTCTCTCTCTTCTCTTGTATTCTGTGAAAAAAAATCAGGAGCATTATGGCCTGAAAAAAATACAAAATGAAGTCATAAATACTATCAGAATGCAAAAAGATTGGAGCAAAAAATATTAAAAGCTAGAAAAGACAGGGAAAGAGAAAAAAAAAGGATTGGGCTGGGGAGTGTTCTTTGTCTCATTTTTATATGCACGAATAGTACCATAAAGATGGAAAAATATGTGAAAAATACTAAAAAATAAACCTAAAAAGAGAGGGTTTCTAATGATTTTATTTTATTTTTTAAAACATTTTCAGTTATTTCAGATAGCTTATTTTTTTATTTTTTATTTTTTATTTTTTTTCATCAGGCTGCCGAATGAAGTTTTATCTAAAATGATGAGCAGCTTGTTGTCATTTTTTTGTTCCCAACAATGTTGTGTCTATTGTGTGGTGGGCCAGAGATGTCCTTCAGACCAATTTTCTGCTGGTGGAGAGTGTGGTAGGCTGATGTTGGCCAGATGTCAGATACTCACTCAGCTACTCCTCTATCCCTTTGAAATCAACAGAACAAGGGAGAAAATACAGTGAAAAACCTCATGTGTTGAGATAAAGATAGTGAAATCACTCACCAATTATTGTCACAGGCAAACCAGATATGACTGGTATGAAAACTGATTTAATTTATTGTCAATTAAAGTAAAGTAGGATGGTGACAAAAAAAAAAAAAAAAAAAAAAAAAAAACTTCCCCCATGCTTCCTTTCTTTTCACAGGCTCAACTTCACCCTGTCATTTCTGACTCCTCCACCTCCTCTGCCTTTGCCACTCCTTCCTCCTTGTGCTTTTCTCCTGCTCCTGCAGGTCTGCAGTCCTTCATTAACTGCTCCTTTATGAGCTCCCCAAAGGCTGCTGTCCATCAGGATAAACCCAATCCCCTGTGGGCTCTCTATAGGCCACACTTTCTAAAGTACACACCCACTCATTATGGTATGGGGTCCTTCATGAGTCACACAGCAGTACCTGCCTCTCTGTGGCCTCTTCCATGGCCAGCCAGGGAATGTCTTCTCTGGAGCCTCGAGCACCTCCTCTCCCTACTTTTTCACTTGGTGTCCATGGGGCTGTTTCTCTCACATTTTTTTGTCACTCTGTGCTGCTGTGTGGTATTTTGCCCTTTCCTAAATCTGCTTCCCCCAAGCCACCCTCAGGGTGGCTGCTGGGCCCAGCCATGCCCTGCGCTGGGGCCGTTGGAGCCAGCTGGAACCAACAGTGTCCAGCATGGGGCAGCCCCAGCCTTTCCTCATAGAGGCCATCCTGTAGCCCCTTGACAGTGCCGGGGCACCTGAACCCAGTACAATGTGCATCTCAAATAAGTTTTTAAAATATAATAATATCTTCAGAAATGTTATCTGCCAATACCTTTTGTCATATTACAGCAGTCAGGAAATTAAAGAGGAATAGATATGTATTTCCATTCTACCTCCTAGAGCTAATCCATCTGTTAGAATTAAAGTAAAATACACGTGTAAGTTGTTGGCTTTATTTACTAAACTTTTTTTTTTTTAAATCAGTTTTTTATTGAATTAGATTAGCAATTCTCAAAGGCCCTATTAAATTCAGTGGTAATGTTTTAGAATTTATGCAGTTGGACTACTTCTATGCTTTTCTATTTAAAATTTATTTTTATTTTTTTTTCTTATGAGTGGTAAATTCAATATGTATAGTTTTTCCCAACTACAAAATAAAACACCGTGTCTGTCTGAGATAATAGGAAGGATTAACTTGTTTACTGGAGATTTTCCAAGTGTTTACTTTCATAAAAGCAATTTTTTATTTTATTTATTTTTTATTTTTTCTGTGCCCCTGTTGGAGGAATCTCATCTGGAATCTCTAATTTTAGTAGTGCAGGTTTGCTTGGCCTCTCAGCTGATGAAATGCCACATAGATCATGGTTAATGTTTTACTTTAGTAAAGGTGGTTTTTGTCTATGTTGGAGAGTAATATCCACCATAAAGGTCATGACTTGTGAAGAGGCATGAAGTGAAGTGAGTGGCACAAAACAGTAGGTAGCAAAGCATTGCACAATTCAGTGAACAACAAGGTCAATTACTTCATATCTACTTGTAGTTCAGCACAGCTGGACTGAAAAAAATCGTAATGCCTGACTGGCATTCTGCAGAAGCTTAATGCAGAATAATAATGGAGTTTAAATCACCAGTTTACCAAAAAGTGTCATTCTGACTGGGCAAACATAGAAATGAGAATCAAGCTGTCTATCAGAAAAGTATTAGGAAAAGAACTGAAAAGTATTAGTAGAACAGAAAAGAAGGAACACAGCAGGCAGCATGCTGCTTATTAAGCTATGGGACTGACATCGTAGTTTTTCCTGTAAATTTTTATCTTAAAACTAACTGGTCTTATTACAGTAATTCTTTGCTATTTGAACACTGCTAGTAGCTTTTTGTAGAGCCAAATTATTTCAGCAAAGAATTTGCAAATAATCAACATCTGAGTTCAAAAGTTCATCTCCACTAGTAAAATCCTTTAAAATAAATGAGTGTTGTGATTATGTACATTACTTCAAGTACTGTACTTCACTGGAAAATAATTAGAAACAGTAAAGGTTAACTTCCTAAATGCAGTAAAAAAAATCCCATGAGGCAGTAGTTCAATAAGTAGAAAGAACCAGAAATGAATAGAGGAAAGTCAAAGAGAAATTTGTCATATGTTGATAACTGCAGAGAAAAGCTAATTGTGTTTCTTTAAGATCATTATAATAATATGAACCTGTCAGGTAAGTCTATATCTATCCTTTAGCAAACTTTGCAATTTTAAAAATGTGACAAGAACTGTTACGGAAGTACAGTGCATTTGAGATGTTCTTCCAAAATTTTATATCACGTCCATTGCTACAGGAATTTTAAATTTTGTATGCAATTTCACAGAGAAAGTAATATTAGAACTTGGAATATATTTTAGAAGAATATTTTTGACATTACATAAAGTATATTAACTAAGGTAGGATATCAACATTAGTTTAAAGAAAGCTAAGTTATTTTAGTGGTCATTAAGTAGGCATGCACATTTTAGGATAAATCTTCAGTTTTACTTTGGCCAAAAAAATAACTGCTAAGATTGTTAATGATTTACATGATACAATTTTTTATGTCTAACTGAGAAGATCAGATGTTTTATCTCACACATAAAATATGAAGGCTCTGTACTCAGAAAAATAAATTCTATTCACCTTAGGGAATTCTTTCTTACAACATTTTTTCAAATCTAACTGATATAATTTCACAAGCTTGCTTTTTCTTAGTTACAGGACACTAAAACCATGGTAGATGCCAGTTCATTCACCTCAGAAATGGGAGTAGTTGCTATGGATGTTTCTGCTATTAACAGAGCAATTACTTTCATACTTTCAAACAATTAAATTTATTTTAGTTAGTTATTAGGGCAAGCACTGAATTTAAGTTCATTTTCCTTGATGAAGAACTGTAGAGTTTGTGCCAAAGATATTAAAATCTCTTTCTTTTAGGCAGAGGGTATTCATTGAGCTGGTAATGGAAGAATTGTTTCTCATGTGAATGTAGTAATTTACACTTGGCTGTTTGCAGAATGAGATTATTGTTTTAAAAAAATAGATATTGTCCATTGCTACAAGCATGCAGCCAGATTAAATGGATAAATGGTCTAATCTAGTGTGGCAGTATTCCTAAACTGACTAAAACAAAATTAACTTTAGTACTGTTACCGGTGTACTTGTCTGTTGTGTCTATGACAATGCCCTGGAAGAATTATGACTCTCTTCTTTCAAGGCAGCAGTTCTAATACAAAATTTAATGGACACGGGAAAATAAGAATGAACAAAGCTGTATTATTGCAGTTGCTGAAATGTTGATGTCAGCAAGTTCTGATATGCTCATTCTGTCTTGCAACATACAAAAGGTTTTTGACAAGCTGTCAACCTATAGCTTTGACTGACTACACAAAGAGCCACAAATGCTGCAGCACCTCTCCTACCAAGACAGGCTGAGAGAGCTGGGATTGTTCAGCCTGGAGAAGAGAAGGCTCCGGGGAGACCTTATAGCAGCCTTTCAACACCTAAAGGAAAGCTGGGGAGGGACTTTTTGTTAGGGAGTATAGTGATAGGACAAGGAGTAATGGTTTTAAACTAAAAGAGGGTGGTCTTAGATCAGATATTTGGAATAAATTCTTTACTCAGAGGGTGGTGGGGCACTGGCACAGGTTGCCCAGAGAAGTTGTGAATGCCCCATCCCTGGTAGTGTTTAAGGACAGGTTGGATGGGGCTTTGGGCAGCTTGGTCTAGTGGGAGGTGTCCCTGCCCATGTCGGGGCGGTTGGAATTAGATGGTCTTTAAGGTCCCTTCCAACCCGAGCCATTCTATGATTCTATGATTCTACGATTCTATGATTCTATGATTCTACAGCTATACCTTCCTTTTCTAGGTAACACACTTTTTTTCCTCTGTCATCAGAAAAACAAAGCACAATTTTCCAATCAAAATTTATACATGTGGAAAAATGTACTCATAATTACATTCTTTTTGCTCGTACCAGGAGTTCTGTGAGAAAAGGTGACTTAAACATTTTCTCTCCACAGCGACAGAAACATTACAAGGTAATAACAGGCAACTAAAAGTGGGCTTTCTTCTGAGGTTCAAATCAGCAGATTTTAACTTGTTACCTGTGGCAGTGATTGTGAAGTACATAAACTTTTGATTCCATCGGTTCTCTTTTTTCATGGGTCAGTTATTAACAGACCATAAAAACCAGGAAGTATGAAATTAAATGTCATCAATTTTTTAAACTTTCTTTCAGACATAGGAGAATAATAATAGAAAAAAAAAGTGTAAAAAAAAAATGTAATTTAGCTCTCTTTATTATCCTTCAATTTCTTCAAAATGACTAGACAGTAACAGTGCACAGCCTGCTTTCCAGTAAGAAATTCTAAAGAGGGTTTGAAAAAGAGCATTGTCTAGATAATCCCATTAATTTACTTTTCAAAAACAGATCATCTGAGATCTCAAATACTAGAAAATTTTCTGTAAAAATAGAATTTTAGTTCTCCTCCTCTGAAGTAAGGTCAAGAAACACTGTCGAGTAAACAGACTTATTAGTAATAGAAGAGAAACAAAACAAATTTCAAATGTTGCAAGTTGTCAGCCTATGCTCTGAAGGGCTGCAGGGTCTGTAAGCATCTCAGAGGTTTTTCAGTGCAATTGCAACTCTAAATGGTTCAGTCATTTATGCCATTTTGAGGATTCACAGAAATGCGCTTTTTTTTTTTTTTTTTTTTTTTCCCTATATACATGCATTTTTCTAAAACTAAGGCATTTGCTTTAGAACATACTTATTAAATTATTTGACATAAGGTCTTGGAAATTCTATCATATTACATTTCCATTATTTCCATTACATTTATTCTGAAAGCTTAAAAATAAGAAAAATAGCCCACACCATTCTCATATGTACTCTAAGAAGGAAATATGTATTGCAGATTATCTTTGGTAGACAACAAAGCACATCACACAGAACAATCTGCAGCCATTAAATAAGATAGTATATAATGAAACCTAATGAAGAATGATGTAGAAACTAAACACACTGAACCTGCATCTGCTGCCAATGGTACATCACTCTATATGTAGTCACACTGAAACCTATTATGAGCAGAATTATATTGTTAAATGTGGAAGAAATGTAACTAAAACATTTATTTTTAGGCAGCTATATTTATATTATGTTACATTTCAGTTCAGGACTGTTAAATGGCCATAATGATGTTGCAATGAGTTTTACCTGAGCAAAGTCTAGAGGTTTTGATCACCTAGATGCAAATTTTCAGTGACTATCTGAGAACTCAATTGAAATGAGTAGAGCAATATGAGGAAGAAAAAGTGACCATTATCTGTCTATCCCTCTGCAAGTAAGCAAATAGCTCCAGCAACCTGCTATTAAATTATTAGACAAATCCTCAGATTATACAACGAAGGTACAGCCATTCCACATTACTTCTTTGTGTCCTTTTTGTGAGGTTGAAATTCCACTAAGTTAGAGTGATGGATCCACTGGGAACCTTTCCAAAGCATATCTTCCTCTTGTGTATATAGTGCTGGTGCTTTGCAGATGTGTGGGAAATTATAGCATAGCAGCAGTAGCAAGTTTATAGGTAAGATCAAGGGACTGTGAATATCTCAGAACAGTGAAGGAACACCTGGGCTTTGTGGAAACCTAGCAGTTGGTGCTAGAAATTGTTAGCTGTAACCTCTCCACAAAGGAGTGGTCTCTGCAGTCTATTTAAGAGCTTTATTATAGTAAATATATGTAACTATGCTTCAAAGTGCTAGATGACACAATTTTTAAACATTTTCAAAGAATCTGAGGATACATTATATAGTTTTGCTTTGAGCTCACTTTCTGAAATGTAATAGAACTGGAGAGAGATGACAATGAGAAGACCAGAGGATTTTGTAAAAAGGCTATATGAATCTTGATTTTAGATGCACATAAGAACCTCCAATACATTAATATAATTTTGTGAAAAAACTGTCCTCTGGGGTCCTGGAGATCATTGCAGGTTTGATGCCAGAGCCTTGTGGCTTAATGGTTGACTGAATGAAGGGCAAAACAAAGCTGTATTTTTTGGAAGAGAAGGAGAACCACTGTGGTAAAGGCATGATCCCTATCAGAGTGCAGGAAGGGTTGTTAGCACTATTACTCTTTCTAATGACTGCTACCTTTCCCGTAAGCCTCCTCTGGGGCACTGTAAACTACATCAGGCACATTGGCTGAGCAAGAAATTCCTTCCCCTTGCTAAGTACAAAGCCAAGACTGGACCTAAGGGTCTGCCTGAGGACCCTCAAGAAAATGGATTGCCATTATTTTTTTCTAGTTCATGCTTTACCATGAGTGATTGTTCAATGGTCATTGTAATGCTACAATTGCAGGTAATGCGGCAGTTGGTTTCACTTTAACCTGTATTCAAATATAAAATCTTGCATGTTATAGATTTCACACACAAGCATTTAAATCCATAAACTATGTGAATTGAATGAATATGCAGGATAAAATATAGCTTATGGATTTGTTTTCTTAAAAAAAAAAATTTGTTTTTTTCTTCTTTCCATCACAACTTCAAAAAGCTTATTTTCTATGAAAATGAGGGGTAATTTTCAATGAAAATTAAAATTTAAACAGGAGTTAGATGTGTTTTATAGCTGACTTGCCTTATCATAAAATAAATACATGCATCTCTTCTAAAGTATGAGTGCAGTTCTATACCTTTTACATGCAGCAATCATCTTCATTAACTTTTCAAATGATCTCTTGAACAGTGATTTATAAAATGTTAAATTTAATGCTGTAGCAAACTCAGATAATTTTGTCATAAATACGTAAATGCACCTGGCTACAAATTAACTGTTGGAGTTAAGGCAAGAAATCTTAAATTTTGTTTGAAGATGTAGCAGTTGCATGTTTGGAAAAAGTACGTGTTTAGAACAAACTGCGGTTAGCAGCCCAGGATGCATTGCAGCAGATGAAATAGTAGTTTAGTACACTATGGTATATCAGTACCACATCATCAGAAAACAATAATAATTCTATTTTAGATATTTTCCTTAAAATAAAACCAAAAAACCCTACACCTTTGCTCAAATAAAGGTGTCAGAATAAATCCATATATTTGTATATGTGCATATATATATATGTTTAAATTAGTATAGAGTGATCTTTACCTACTTTGTTCTTAAAGCTGAAAGACTCTATTTGATAGGTGGCATATTTCTATGCATTATGCTCACAATGTTTTTTCTAAGCATTGCCATATCAATAAAAGGTAATTTTTCCCCATGGTATAAAAAGTGTTTATGGAGTTATTGCACACAGTAACTGGTATCTCTGCCGAACAGGTATCCAATTGTTTTTATGCTTGGATAAGAAATAAGTGCAAGATCTGTCAAAATAACAAGTACATGCAGACTGTAGTAGATCCTTTATCTAATTCATCATAGAAGTTTAATTGTAAATGGAAAAAGCCATTCTGAAATCTTACAGTGAAAGCAGTATTTATTGGGATGATAATATCCCGATATGGAAAAATGTTTTCTTGTCTATTTGCAGAGTTCGGCTATACCACACTGCAATGCAAGCACATAATCTCCTGTTAATACCTTAATTAAAATACCTCATATTTTTGGGCTTGTGACTTTAAGTATCTTTGCCACTCAATATAAAACTTTTTTTTTCTTTTATTTTCTTTCAAAAAGTTGATGGATAGATAACCTTATTTGAACAAACACCGCCACAAAATGTCTAGGAATATTTGCTCACCCTTTTTTATAGAAAAGCACAAACCCCAAAATTCCAAACTTCTCTGAAGCTAACACTAGACCAAGATCAAAACATCTCAATCTCCTTCCTGCCAGCTAAAGCCCCAATTTAGCCTAGGCTGCCTATTTGGGCACTCTATCTGGGGGTGACATTTGGAGGTGGCAGTCTTCTTTGTGGAGGACTGCGTGCATAAATATCTTGCGTCAAGGAGACATCCCCTGTCTAGCCAATAGCATCCACATCTGTTGGATATTTTTATACCAGAGCATAATCCAAATAGAGATCAAGTTGGTTATGTTATTTCACATTAAAAAGAAACAAACAACCACCAGCAACAACAAAACTGTTTTCCCAAAGAAATGGAGAAATCTGCTCTGCACTATGAGTGTTTTTACAAAAATGATGTGGCTGCTGATATCATCAGTTATGTATACATGGGAACAAAAGTATCCAAATCAGTGAAGAAAAGTATTAATGACATGATTATATGCTCTCTTTGTTTACTAGGAAAAAGTAGTATATTCCCTAAAACATAAGAAAATAATCTTGTGTATGTGACATCCAACTTAAATTTAAAGGATTCAGTTTTGGTGCGTACTTATGGTTTACAGCCATTGAACTTCCTTAAGTAACATTTCAGCTCCTCTAATTTGCCCTAAAAAAAAAAAAAAAGCTTCATAATTCTATGTACAGGTATCACTTTATACGTTTAGGTCAAAAGGTGATTTTCTTGAAGTCAGTACCCGTGTTAAAGTGTGCACTTCTATATGAGGTTTTGATCATACTCCTCTATGTCTACAACATTACAAGGGGAGAAATTACACCTGTATGTGCATTTGTTGTCATGAAGAACACATGAATCCTAAAATGGCTCTGGGAATCAGAAGATACCAGATTTTTTAAATTGTTTGACACGAATAATGCCAAGTTTCCTTTTTAATTAATATATCCTAGTTTCATTCAAGAGGATTGAAATTCAGTGAATCTCTTCTGGTAATTGAGGGTCCATCAAGCTAGCAAACAACATGTTATTAATTTAAAGACAGTCAAAATGATCACACATCTCAGGGATTATAATAGGCAGTAACTGACATTGGTGACACAACACATTTCATTAATAAGCCTTCTGTCATATGTTGGTAGCTATACTGCCCTTAAAAAAACCCTCAGTAATGGAATTAGACTTACGTTGTCAGTCAGAAAAGCCAACAAATTAACTCTGTCTACAATCCTGACTCAGTTCTAACGTTATTGCCTGAAAATGCTGGCTACTTAAAAAACAAACCTATAAACAAATCCTCGTGGCCCAATTTTTAATTACAAGTCATCTATAAGGCTCTGTCTTCTGTTTTTCTTATATATTAAAAAAAAAAATCACTGGTTGATTCGAAAGAACCAATATCTTTAAAATTTTGAAGGACCAGATTAATAAAAATTTTAAAGTTAATTACTTCAAATGTAGTTGCTTTTCAATTGTTTACTCATTTGAAAGCAAATCCCAGCTGAGTAGTTCATTCATATCTTGATATCACACATCTCTGTATAAACTGAATTCCATATTCAGATGCTTTCATATTTGATTCAGATTCAAATCATCATGTATGATTTATATTATTTTTATACCTGAGATTCATTTGTTTTTTTTCTCTGACAAGATGAGAAAATATCTCATCTTGTCTCAACACATACAACTCAAGATACAGCTTACAAACAGGAGAAAAACACATCTTTTTTTTCATATATACAATTCACCAACAATCAATTTAGAAATTTTTGGATGTGGTTATATTCACAGTGTTCACTGCACATTGGGCTTTGTATTTCACCTAAAGCCTTTAAAGTGGACAGTATAGGTGCTGAATTCAGTAGTTACTTTGGTTCCTTCAGACTTTATGATATTTTGGTTTTGGCAGTTCATATACAAATCGTGACAGTTCAACTGGGTACTACCACTAATGACTTCAGGCATCTTACATTCTTAGTGAACTAATGAGCAGCTTGACCACTCTTGTGAAGACCGTGTTTCATACATCTCTATGCAACAGTAGAACAGATTCCATAACTGCCAATGAAATTTAGGTTAGACTGACACAGTTTAGCAGTACAATTCCTTTGAAGACGTCTCAGCACAGAGCAGAGAACAGAATGAGTTTAGATGTTAATTATGAGAAACAAGATTATGCACACAAAATGAATGCAACAATGCCAGAAATATACTCTTTCCTACATCCAAACATGATTCAGTAATTATTGTAAAAATCAGTGATTTTGAGGTCTGCATGGCATGCACAATACTTGGATAAAGATAAATTTGTATCTCTTCTGATGCAATAGTAACATTATGAGGTGCTGTTGTCCACTGTCAAAAGTCAGAATTGCTTCCTGTGGTGTTATGTGTCTCACCAAAAAAAAAAAAAAAGACAAAAGAGGACGCGATTAACTTATGTTATCTTTAGTCAGACTGAGATGTCAATCAAGCAGAAATCAAGTAGCTTTCATGTAGAGCCTGGGTTGCTAAACTCAAAGCAGTTGTTCACCTTCTTCATCTTAGTGTGTCCTGTCAGAGTTAGAGTATTATGAGGACCAGAAACAGTATTATTGGGAAAGACCTGAAATAATCATTCATTTAAATGTGTCTTTTACATTTTATTTTTATATTTTCAAAATCCCTCAGATGTATTAGCAAATATGTTAAGATGTTCATTGCTGATAAACTTAATATATGCTAACTATTATACTATTGTGTTTTAAATTAGAATTCCATTATTAATTGAATTAAGCTTTCTTTCATCACTGACCTGAAGACTTTCAGAAAAGTATGGTCACCATTCTCTGTCAGTGTTCCTTAAATAGCATTAATTTCTGTCAAACTCCTCATGTTAATAATTTATCAACTTCCATTTCTGTGAAGCTGTACTCCAGCAGAGACCAAAACCAACTACCATTTTTCTGGTCAAGGTTCTGCTATGGTGGTCTAAGCTAACCTTTGTTTTATCTTTTCCCTTTAACCCAAAAGTCAATAGCTGAAGTAGACTGAAACTTTAGGAAGAGCTCTGGGCACAAGAACCATGAGAACGAGAAGAAAAATGGGGCCCAATTGCTCTAAATGAAAAGGGGAAAAGGTAGCTTTTTTTCTGACAGATTTTTGGGAGCAGAAGGAAGAACAATGGATGGACTCAATCTCCCCTACTGTCTCAATATGTATAATCTGTGAAGTAGTAATGATCTAACTAAAATCTGTTTGGAAAAAATGCCAAATGGACATAAGCTGTTAAAGTGAATAATTGGCAATGTCTTTGTGATTGATACAGTCTATTGCTGCAACTTGCACTTCAGGTCTTTTTACTGGTTTTCAGTCATTTTCACAGTCATCTAGTTTAGGTTACATTTTTAAATACTCCTACTTGAAATTAATCCAAGCAAGACAGTTTTCAGGTACACTGCACTGAAGAAGACAGAGACAAACAGTCTACATGAAAGCTAAAATGTAATTGATATTCTACTTGCTTACACTTTAAATGCAATTGAAGGTTCATCTAATCTCAGAGTGGTTATGTTCAATTTTACCATATTATATCATGCTACATAGATTTCTATGATAGCTTAGCATATGTTGGAACAAGGTTACCTTGAAATTCAATACTTTAAATCCTTTTAAAGCAATAAACTGATGCATAGCTTGAAAAATAATTTAATGTTGTTCTTGAACCCTGTATAGCTGCTGAATGACTATTGCTTATAACATTTACCCATGTGGATAAATGGAAGTTATGTTTGGAACACATCACAAAGCAAAATAGACTAGTAATAGATCCTATCTGTCTTTTGCCATGGAAAAACTTAAAAAGACATGACAAATTAATTTGGGAAAACAGATCTATGCAGACAGCAGTTTCTCAAAGCAGTTTTGCTTCTGTTACATATTTCTTACGTAAAGAATACTTTCTGCTACTGAAGTTCAGTGTAAAATAACAGAAAAAAGAAATCTGGATGGTCCAGATAGTGAATTTTGTTTATTAATATAGCTTTATACATTTAATTATAAGTTTACAAGTATTAGTTAGTATTTACTGAACTGTAAGTAACTGAGATAAAATATTACAGGCCAAGTATATAAATCTGGATGATTATTTTGATTATTTTAGCTGACTTATTTTTCAGGGTAATTTTAAGAATGTACACCACATTTTGGAGAAGAAACACGAGATAGAAATAAGACGTTGCTTTTACATCTAGAATTTTCTGTGGAAGCTGTAACAAAATGTATCAGTTTTACAAATTTGGGAAAAATGTGGTGGTAGACTTGATTATACCTGAGAAGCTACCTGTTCTGGGCAGACTGAGAGTATTCCATCCTTGCACAATAGAAACAAAACATAACTTTTGGTATGACTGCCCCTCAAAGATGTCAGGATTTGCTGTGAAAGTAAGATGAAAAATAGGAACTGAAAGCAGAATTATTTTAAAATTTATATAGAAAAAAAAATAGAGTTGTTCCACAAATATGAATTATGTGTTTTAAGAACAACTTTCTTGCTCCAATGAAATGTACTCTGCTTCCTTATAGAGCTGCAAAATATTGTGTTCATGGCTGTTACCAATGGAAAATTAATTCATGTAGCTTGAATATCCCCCAGGTAGATGATAGTAGCACACATGAGAACTAATGAGAAAAATCAAAATAATTATGGAAGGTAAATTCCAGTTTGAGGCAAAATTATGATTAACCCCCCCCTTTTTCAGACCTCTAAGTACAGATAGATATATTCTATCTAATTCAAATTTATCATGGCAGCATATCAGTAAAATTCTAATAGTTATTCTATAATATTTGAATTGTGAATATATTTTTCTTTTAAAATTAAATTCTTAAAGATGTTTACAAAGAGCACCAATGTATAGCTTTGAATTGATGTAGAAGGTGCTACAAAACAATCCAGAAATATTTTACAAAGACACCTGTAATTACACAATTAAGTGCAAATAACAGTAGAAATAACAAAGAAATAAATTTTAATTGTATCTCCAAAAATGAATGAACTCACAGAATGCTATCAAGAAATCCTTGTTGTCTAAGGAAAGAACAATTTGGATGTCTGACTAAAGTTTAGGTTAAATGTAGGATCTTTTAACTCCAAATTTCAATAATTGTTTACAGAATTGCCGTTCTGTGTAACTCAGTATTCATCCAAAGACAAAAGTGACTTGTTTTCTGATGTCCCAATTGGAACATATTTTTTTTTTTTCAAACTGGTTGGTATGTGCTGCATATTGTCAGGCATATATAGAAAGATGAAGAAATTAAGGGAAGTCTTGCTAAAGGAGTAAATGAGAAGAACAGTAACTTATATCTACAAGGAATGTTTGGTGTCAGTATTCCCTGTTTTGAGTTGTAGAAAATAATAGATGATCTTTTATTTGTCTGGATTATAAAAAATGTTTATACAAAACAATTCTTTCAAATTTACAGAATGATTCCCTGAGCCAAGGAGATGTTGTACCATTTGGGACATAAGATAGAGATTTGGTGCCCCTACTGTCCTCTTGTCACATTTCTGGTCCTGTGCAAAAGATTTTCTGCACACTGGAAGCTTCATACCTCAAGGGGATGCACGAGGGAAACAGGCTTTGCATTGGCAATGTGGGCCTGGGACTGGTCTATCTAATAGGAACTATGGAAGGCTTAAAAAACAAACAAACAAACAAAAAACAGCACTTCAGTTACATGGAAAATTGGCAAGTGCCAAATCTAGTAGCAGGTGAAAGGAAAATGTGACCAAAAGAGATGAGCTGGATCAGGACTGTGGGAGTGGTTTGATTTTATTTTTATTTTTATTTTTATTTTTATTTTTATTTTTATTTTTATTTTATTTTTATTTTTTATTCAGGAATCATTAAATGCATCCAGACCTAATAATCTTCTAGTGTTTCTGGGTCAAAGGGTATTTCAGGAAACCTAAGTTAGACTCCTGACATGAATTCTTTGAAAAAGCCTTTTTTTCTTTTTCTGACTGTAAAAACACCCTGTGGGAAGCATCTCTCTTGGATAAAGTTATCCTCTTCAAGTATTTCCATTTACTAAAAAAATAACGTAATATTTCAAATTCTAGTAGGACCTCCTTATCTATCAAATAAAGCTGTAGGTGCCAAAGTTTTCAGGAGTATTTGAATGAAAATGTCAGTGTTTCTTTGGAGTTATAATTTTTATTAAATGGTGCATTGTTTTTGTAGTCTAGAGTTTAATGATGATGCATTTTTCTCACATTTGCTTTAAATAGTCTAGGTTGTAGTCAGTAGTCGAGGTTGGCCGCCTCGGAGCCAGCGCAGCCGCAGCTGCAGCACCTGACCACAAGTAACAGGGGGATTTCAGGCCCTTGCTTTGCCAGGGGTGACCTGAGACAGCAGCGCAATGAGGCTGCGCCTGCAAGCTGTCGCGAGAGAGGCTGACAGGGAGTGGGAGATGTCAGGGCAGCGGCGACTGCACCCACTCCCTCTGCGAACAGGGAGGGGCACCCAGCGTGTGAGAACCGCCCTCGGCGTGAGGCAGTAGTGGGTGTGGGAGCCTGTGCGGCAGGGCAAAGGTATTCTGTCCCTCCTCCCTTTCGAGTCCATCCTATCTACTGACAGTCTCTGTGACTGCAGTTTTTACCATGGTCTCCACCAGGCAGAGAGCTTGCCTCAAAAAAACTGTGGTGACCCAAACGGAGGGTCTGTCCAGAACCGTGGCTATAGAGGTCTCTGGCTGCAGGGAGTGCCCGAGCCTGCTGCTGCCAGGGGAGGGCGGCAGGTATTCCACCTGTGTGAGGTGTGAGCAGGTGGAAGATCTGCCCAGCATGGTGGCAGAGCTGAAAGAGCAGGTTGAGAGACTGAGGGCCATCAGGGACTGTGAGCGAGAGATTGACTGGTGGAGTAGCTCCCTGGCATGCCAGAGGGAAAGGCACCAGGGAGATACCCCACAATTGGTGTGGGACCCTCTGCCCTGCCTGTCAGGCAGAGGAGGGGGACTTGAGAGATGGGGAGGGTTGGGAGAGGGTCCCTGCTTGGCATTGTGGGTGAACCCCCCCCCCCCCAACACACACACTTCCCTTGTGTCCCCAGGTCCCCCTAAGCAATGGACATTGAAGGGGAGGTATGTGGGGCGGCATGGGAAGGTTTCCCTAAGAGCTTACCGAGGAAGAGGCAGTCGACTCCACACATTCAGATTGCCTCTGCCAGGAAAGAGAGAAGGGTGGTTTTGGTAGGTGACTCCCTTCTCAGAGGAACGGAGGGCCCCATTTGCAGACCAGACCTGAGCCTTAGGGAAGTGTGCTGCCCACGTGGTGCCTGGGTCAGGGATATAACTAGAAAACTCCCGGAGCTGGTTCACCCCACTGATTACTGCCCATTACTCATAGTTCATGTGGAAAGTGATGAAATTGCTCAGAGGAGCCTGCGAACTATGAAGAGAGATATCAGGGGTTTAGGGTGAATAGTTCAAGGAGCGGGAGCGCAAGTCATGTTTTGTTCTATTCCTTCTGGCGGGGTGAAGGACATGGAGTGGGCTAGGAAAACACAGGTAACAAATAATTGGCTGAGAGGCTGGTGTAGAGACAGGAACTTTGGGTTATTTGGCCGTGGGGCAGTTTACTCAACCTCTGGCCTGTTGTCAATGAATGGAACTCACCTGTCTCAAATGGGGAAACGAATCCTAGTGCAGGAGCTAGCAGGACTTGTGGAGAAAGCTTTAAACTAGCTATGATGGGGGAAGGGGGTAAAACAGGGTTCACCAAAGAAGTGCCTAGGGGAACAATGCTGAAGTTGGGGGTGAGGCAGATATCCCATCTGAAGTGCATCTACACACACTCCTTCAACTATTCACCTGTGATTCAGGTAGAGAATTCCACCCCCCCACCCCCCCTGTGATCCTGGAAGAGAGAGTTAGAAACCTGCTCCTCCATCTGGAATGTCACAAGTCCATGGGACCAGACGAGCTCCACCCTAGGGTGCTGAGGGGGCTGGTGGAGGTAATTGCCAAGCTGCTTTCCACCATCTATCAGTGTTCCTGGTTATCTGGAGAGGTCCCAGAGGATTGGAGGCTTGCCGATGTGACTCCCATCTACCAGAAAGACTGTAAGGAGAACCTGGGGAACTACAGGCTTGTCAGCCTGACCTCGGTTCCACGGAAAGTTATGGAGCAAATCATATTGGTTGAGATCACACAGCACTTGCATGGCATACAGGGGATCAGGCCCAGCCAGCACGGGTTCATGAAAGGCAGATCGTGCTTGTCCAACCTCATCTCCTTCTATGTTCGTGTGACCAGACTGGTAGATGAGGGAAGGGCTGTTGGTGTAGTCTACGTAGACTTCAGCAAAGCCTTTGACACAGTCTCCCACAGTATTCTCCAGGGGAAACTGGCTGCCCATGGCCTGGATAGGTATACTCTTTTCTGGGTAAAGAACTGGCTGGAGGGCCGTGCCCAGCGGGTTGTGGTTAATGGAGTTAAGTCTAGGTGGTGTCCCGTTACAAGTGATGTCTCCCAGGGGTGGGTACTGGTGCCTATCTTGTTTAATACCTTTATTGATGATGTGGATGAGGGGATTGAGTGTACCCTCGGTAAGTTTGCAGACAACATCAAGTTGGGAGGTAGTGTCGATCTGCCTGACGGTAGGTTGGCCGTTCAGAGGGATCTGAATAGGCTGGATTACTGGGCTGAGGTGAATGGGATGAGGTTCAACAAGGCCAAGTGCCGTGTCCTGCACTTTGGCCACAATAACCCCATGCAGCGCTATAGGCTTGGGGCAGAGTGGCTAGAAGACTGTGAAGAGGAAAGGGACCTGGGAGTGTTGATCGATGCTCGGCTGAACATGAGCCAGAAGTATGCGCAGGTGGCCAAGAAGGTCAATGGCATCCTAGCCTGTATTAGAAATAGTGTAGCCAACAAGAGCAGGTAGGTGATCATACCCCTGTACTTGGCTTTGGTGAGGCTGCACCTCAAGTACTGTGTTCAGTTTTGGGCCCATCAATACAAGAAAGACATCGAGGCCCTGGAGCGTGTCCAGAGAAGGGCAACAAAACTGGCGAGGGGTCCGGAGCACAAGTCTTATGAGGAATGGCTGAGGGAGCTGGGATTGTTTAGTCTGGAGAAGAGGAGGCTCAGGAGAGAGACTTCATTGCACTCTACAACTTCCTGAAGGGAGATTGTGATGAGGAGGTGGGTCGGCCTCTTCTCTCAGATAACTAATGATAGGACTCGAGGAAATGGCCACAAGTTGCGCATGGGGAGATTTAGATTAGATATCAGGAAAAAACTTTTTCTCTCAAAGAGTGGTCAGGCACTGGAATGGCCTGCCCAGGGAGGTGGTGGAGTCACCATCTCTCATGGTGTTCAAGAAGCATCTGGACAAGGTGCTATGAGATATGATTTAGTAGCTTAGTGGGTAGTATTGGTGATAGGAGGACGATTGGACTAGATAATCTTGTAGGTCCTTTCCAACCCTGTGTTTCTATGATTCTGTGAAATATGAGTGCAACTGCACCTGGCTAATCAGTGTGTGGCTTAAATAATATTCTGGCTATTTGAAAGTGAGATATGCTTCTGCAGTGCCCTGCTAGCTTTATTAGTGTTACATTTTAGTTAAGTTAAATTAAGAATAGTTACTGGACTTTTCAAATTGCATACATAATCTGAATGAGTTAAGATTAGAAAATCTGGGACAGCCATTTCTGTAGGAAGGAGATAAAGAATTCAGTTAAACTATGTTACTAGGAATTATTTCAACTTCTAGTCTATGCTCCAAGTTAGATCCATGATATGAAAATAGGGAGGTACGCTAATTGCAAGACAACATGTAAGAACATGGGATAATGCAAGAATATTTATTCACACGTGCCAGTTGAATATGAGAACAAAGTATTGGAAGAGTCATTCAGTCCAATCACTGCTACGCCTGGCAGCTAATTCATGCGGTCTTTCATAAATTTATTAATTCCTATGAGAAAATTGGAAAACAAACAAACAAACAAAAAAACTATTAACAGGCAGAGCTGCTGGAAAGCAGATCAAAACCCACATATTCTGCTGCTTAGAGGTAGTCTGATTTGGAGCTTAAACTTTTTCATGGTGAGTTTCTACTCACTTGCTCATGTGCCAACAGTGCCCTTCAATTTCAATAACTCTTATGCCTTTCTAATGTTTACTCCCCAATGTGTTTAGAGATAGCAGTCATACTCACTCACTGTTTGTTTTGTTAGGCAAAACAAGTCTTTTTCATTATTCTCCAGTTCTAAGATAGACTGTCATTGTCCTGCTGAGAGGCAGGATATTATTAGCTCAAGAACAGTGCTACTGCAGCTGCGCTGCATCTGAGCCATGTTTGGTTTCAGTCTAGCTGGCTGGAAGTGTGTGAATCTCTATGTCCACCTGTGTAGACTAACCCTTTTTACCCCTTTCTGCATTTTGATTTGAATTAATCTTTAGTAAGGACAGACGTCCAGAACTGTAGATGATAGGTGTGAGAGAAGGGGTTGTGGAAGGATGAGAGGACCATATGAATAGGGACTGAATTCAGTCTATTGAAAGAAATGGGCTGTCACAATATTTGTCTGGTTTAAGGAAGTGCTTAAACACATTTTCTTACTCAGTAGAATTATGAAATATGTTAAGAAAATATGAATTATGAATTATGAAATATGTTAAGAATCAATAATAATTTGCTTTTATCTGAATAATTTATGTAGTGGATGAGAATAACCAAGAACAAATACAGACACAGACACAGACACAGATTTCTAGGTCGGAAGAGACCTCAAGATCATCGAGTCCAACCTCCAACCTAACACTAAGTACTCCACTAAACCATATCGCTAAGCTCTACATCTAAACGTCTTTTAAAGACCTCCAGGGATGGTGACTCCACCACCTCCCTGGGCAGCCCGTTCCAATGCTTAATAACCCTTTCGGTAAAGAAGTACTTCCTAACATCCAACCTAAAACTCCCCTGTCGCAACTTTAGCCCATTCCCCCTCGTCCTGTCACCAGGCACGTGGGAGAACAGACCAACCCCCACCTCTCTACAGCCTCCTTTAAGGTAACTGTAGAGAGCGATAAGGTCGCCCCTTAGCCTCCTCTTCTCCAGGCTGAACAAGCCCAGCTCCCTCAGCCGCTCCTCGTAAGACTTGTTCTCCAGACCCCTCACCAGCTTGGTCGCCCTTCTCTGGACACGCTCGAGCACGTCCATGTCCTTCCTGTAGCGAGGGGCCCAAAACTGAACACAGTACTCAAGGTGCGGCCTCACCAGAGCTGAGTACAGGGGCACAATCACTTCCCTAGACCTGCTGGCCACACTGCTTCTTATACAGGCCAGGATGCTGTTGGCCTTCTTGGCCACCTGAGCACACTGCTGGCTCATATTCAGCCGACTATCAACCAATACTCCCAGGTCCTTCTCGGCCAGGCAGCTTTCCAGCCACTCATCTCCCAGCCTGTAGCTCTGCTTGGGGTTGTTGTGCCCCAGGTGCAGGACCCGGCACTTGGCCTTGTTGAACTTCATACAGTTGACCTCAGCCCATCGCTCCAGCCTATCCAGATCCTCCTGCAGAGCCTTCCTGCCCTCGAGCAGATTAACACACGCACTTAGCTTGGTGTCATCTGCAAACTTACTGAGGGTGCACTGGACGCCCTCATCCAGATCATTGATAAAGATATTAAAGAGGACCGGCCCCAGTACCGAGCCCTGGGGGACACCACTTGTGACCAGCCTCCAACCAGATTTGACTCCATTCACCACAACTCTCTGGGCCCGGCTATCCAGCCAGTTTCTAACCCAGCGAAGCGTATGCCAGTCCAAGCCTCGAGCAGCCAGTTTCTTGAGGAGAATGTTGTGGGGAACGGTGTCAAAAGCCTTACTGAGATCAAGGTAAACCACATCCACAGCCTTTCCCTCATCCACCAAGCGCGTCACTTTGTCATAGAAGGAGATCAGGTTCGTCAAGCAGGACCTACCTTTCATAAACCCATGCTGACTGGGCCTGATTGCCTGCTTGCCCTGCAAGTGCCGCGTGATGACCCTCAAGATAATCTGCTCCATGAGCTTTCCTGGCACCGAGGTCAAACTGACAGGCCTATAGTTCCCCGGGTCTGCCCTCCGTCCCTTCTTATAGATGGGCGTCACATTGGCTAGCCGCCAGTCAACTCGGACCTCCCCCGATAGCCAGGACTGCCGATAAATGATGGAAAGCGGCTCGGCCAGCTCCTCCGCCAGTTCTTTCAGTACCCTCGGGTGCATCCCATCCGGCCCCATCGACTTGCGCACATCCAAGCTCCTTAGCAGGTCGCCAACCATTTCCTCATGAATAGCGAAGGCCACATCCTGCTCCCCATCCCCTTCCACCAGCTCAGGGCACTGGGTATCCAGAGAACAACCGGTATTGCCGCTAAAGACTGAGGCAAAGGTGGCATTAAGCACCTCAGCCTTTTCCTCATCCTTAGTAACTAGGTTTCCCCTCGCATCCAGTAAAGGATGGAGATTCTCCTTAGTCCTCCGTTTCGCGTTGATATATTTGTAAAAGGATTTTTTGTTGTCTTTAACGGCAGTAGCCAGGTTGAGCTCCAGATGAGCTTTGGCCTTTCTAATTTTCTCCCTGCACAGCCTCGCTACATCCTTGTAGTCCTCCTCAGTGGCCCGCCCTTTTTTCCAAAGATTATAAACCCTCTCTTTTCTGCTAAGTACAAGCCGCAACTCTCTGTTACACTTCTAAATCAACTTCTAAATACACTTCTAAATCAACTTTATTATAATCTGAGCCTGTGATCTAATCCAAGTTCTTCCATCTGAACGGAGTGACTGCAGTATTTTTAGTGTCTAAAATAGTTATATGTATGTAAAAAAAATCTAAGTGAACATATTTAGAAACAAGAGAGAATACTTTCATGACCACTGGTTTTCCTAAAACTATATGGTATACTATATTTGGAAGGTATCAACTCCATGTCTTTCTTTTCAAATTGCAAAATGTTTTAATCACTTTATTCTTAGACAGCCAAAGTTATGACACCCTTTCTATTTCCCTCTAAATATTTCTAAAACAAAAACAAGGTTGCCCAAATTTTGCTAGAATGTTGTTTATCTGGGAGAATTATAGAATGGAACAAGTGCTGGTCATGAAAACTGTCGTCTACAGTTCAGTTTATTTTTGTGTCAAGAGGATTTGGAAAGAAAAAGACACAAATAATCTATTCTGATTTTCCCCCATCCCACACATTGAATGCTCAGCAATGTCAAGCTAGGAATAATAATCTATTATCTGTTTAACCTTAGTTTCAGAATGTCTTGTTATTGTTCTGTGTTAACCTGTTTCTGATACAGTGAATAAGGTGAGTAACAATAAAGAAATGCTTGAAGGATCAGGAGTGTTAAAAGGCCTCTGAC
The DNA here is from genome assembly GCF_013377495.2 of Cygnus atratus. Lineage (NCBI taxonomy): Eukaryota > Metazoa > Chordata > Aves > Anseriformes > Anatidae > Cygnus > Cygnus atratus. Next base: position 50,522,156 of record NC_066362.1, read on the forward strand.
ATTCTGATTTTATGTATATGTAGTGGTTTAGGGTGGTGCTAAGCACCACCTCACTGCTCTCTCACTCCCCCTCCTCAAAAGGACAGGGGGTGAAAATATGATGAAAAAAAGATATGGGTTGAGATAAGGGAGATGGTGAGGGAGATGACTCACCAATTACCATCACAGGCAAAACAGACTCAGCATAGGGAGGATAATGTAATTTATTGTTTACTAGGTCAGTGAGAACTGAACTGAAAGAAAACTGTAAACACCTTCCTCTCATCCACCCACTTCTACCTCCTCCTCTTGCACAGGTGAATGGAGAATGGGAGCTGCAGTCAGTCCATAACACTTAATCTCTGCTTCTCCTTCATGGTCATTCTCTGCCCTTGCTCCAGCATGCGGTCCCTCTCACAGGATTCTGTCCTCCCTGAACTCATCCTGTGTGGCTTCCTACAGATGGCAGCTCTTCAACAACTGCTCCAATATGGCTCCGTACCATGGGGTGCAGTCTTTCAGGAGTGGACTGCTCCAGCATTGGTCTCCCATGGACAGCAGCTCTCACCAGACCTCTTGATCCTTTGTGGGCTCTCCATGGGCCACAGTCTCCTCCAGGCCACATCCACCTACTCCACCAGGGGCTCCTCCACGGGCTGCAGCGTGGAGATCTGCTCCATGTGGGACCCATGGGCTGCAGGGGGATAGCCTGCTCCACCAGGGGCCTCTCCACAGGCTGCAGGGGAACTTCTGCTGTGTGCCTGAAGCACCTCCTGCCCTCCTTCTGCACTGGCCTGGGTGTCTGCAGGGATGTTTATCGCACATGCTCTCAGTTGTGTTATCACTAGGGATTACCTCACATATTCGTAGTTTTTGACAAAGCTGATGGGACAGCTAAGGAAGTAGTGAATGGGACACCCCTGCCAAAGAAAAACATGCTTGTGTTACTCAGGTAAGGACCCTCCATTTTTTGTGCTCCAGTGTCAGTAAGTCTATTTTAAATAGACTTATCTTTGCACTTTTGTGGTAGAGTTTTACAAGCTTTACTATAGATGCATACGTAATCACTTGGGAAAGTTTGAAACATAACAGTATAAAAAATTGCTGAATCCCACACAATAAATAACTGAAAGTACTGAAAGTACAGATTACATTTTTTTTTAAATTATTTTGGCAGGGGGGTGGAAGGGTAGTGGGGAGTGTCTGGGAGGGAATTCTGAGACAGTAATCTGTGAAGTCTTGGTTGGTTATACTCACATGCTGTTACAACCCCCTTGAAACCAAGTTTCTAGAACTTTTTTTTTTTCTTTCTTTCTTCTCTCTGTTAATTGGGAACAGTTGATTAAATCTTAAATGTACATGTGTGGAGGAAGGGTAGAGGAGGAGGAACTGTGAAGAACAAAAAAATGTTATCAGAGTGTACCATCTTTCTTCATTAAATGTAACTGTAAATTTACTGCTCACTCAGAAGTAGTCTGTGACACATAGGGCTATTCCTGTACAAATTACCATTCAGTTAGCAGAGACTGTTGCTTTATGACAAGTGTTCTAATAGCAATGCATTGTCATAATGTCATTGCAAAGCTCAGAGATGGATTTGGCAGATTAAGTTTCTTTTTGGAGACATGATAATAAGAACAACCTACATGTTATGTGGTGGAAAAAATCACAGTAACCAAGGTCTTCAGGTGACATAGTGACACTGACAGAAATGTATCACTGTTTTCTATTGAGATAGTAAAAGGAAAAAAAAAGCTTGATAGAATAGATGTGAATGAATTTGCTAGGCAAGACATGGTAATATATATATATATGTAAATCATGCCTTGGAGGTTTGTTAGGATTTAATTATTAAAAATATATTTAATTTAATTATTTTTTAAATTTTAACAGATTTTTACATTTAATCAAAAATATCTTTAATTCTAAAACAACAAAGTATACAAAATGGCACCTACATTTCTAGAGCTTATTAAAGGACCAAAATTATGATAATTAACAAAGAGGTGATTCTGCAGTTTCTTCAAGTTGGAAGAAAATGCTCATGTAACAAATTGGTGCTTAACATTTGGCTCAAAGAGAATATCATATTATTAAAAATAGGGTGAGAACAAATGTTGAACATTTTCTAGGATGTAGATATAAGGAATTCAGGTTTAGGAGCAGCATGCCTCTAGTCAAAAGCGGAGAAGAAAATAGTGCTTGGAGAAGTCATTTAAAATATAGTGTTATAGGAGCAAGTTAACCAAATTTTCTGATATGGGAATATATGTTGGTGTTACAAACAAGTACTAAAAAATAATTATTTTTAAAAAATAATTATTAATTTTTAAAAATAATTATTTTATATAAAAAGTATTATTTTTAAATGCACACAACTATTTCTACTTTCAACAATAATACATAAGCACTAGCAAAACTATTTTAGAAATAACAACAAACCTTTATGTCAAAGACAGAATTACTTGCGTGAATTTATTTGTATAATAAACAGATTATAATCCATGGACTATCTACATTTTACATGTGAATTGAGATATGTTTTAAAGAAATATTTTAATATTTCTCTGTGTAATCTACTGGTTTTTACTGACATATTCCCATTAATTTTAGTTTCCCTGTTTATATTAAAAAGCCTTAAAAACCTTTTTTTGCAGACAGGTCTCTGTGGACATTTTCAAATAGTCTATTTGCTGATGTGAAACAGAGATATTTGTCATTATATTCTTGACTACAGAATATAGTATTGATTTGCAAATGTTTCCTGCTAATTCATTGAGTTACAACAATTACATCTAGATTTTCTGAATATGTAGCTTGATTGTTTTCAAGAGGAAGATAAGAAAGAGATTTTAACATTGTTAAACAGGAAATTTATGGAAATTTATCTTGAAACAGGATTAATTGAAATTAATTGGAAAAGATGGAAACAATAGATACAGAAAACATGTTTAACATTTTTTATACTACTTCAAAGCATGGGTTTAAAAAAAAACACTTTCCTTCAATTTTCATTATTTATTGTTTTCATAATATTTTTAAAACGTGAAACCTTACAGGGTTGTTTTTGGGATATATTTTAAAGAGCATTCTTTTTAGGAGGTACAACTCTAATGCAGTCTTCAAATAATAATATGGTACAGATCAGAGTTGTGTGTGTGTGTGTGTGGGGAGTTAGGAAAAGAGATTCGATTGTTATATTCATTTTATAGAGTGGCAACTTCTGTGTACTTAAAGAATATACCAAATATTTTGTTTGTTTATATAATCATGCCTGGTTCTTTATTGTTCTGCACATTTCAGCTGTAGAATTAACTTAAAATTAAATCTTCATCTTTATTTAAATGTTGCGTGGGTCAGGGGCTTAGTTAATGTAAAATAGATGCTATGCAATTTTTATACATTATTTTTTCCCTCATAGTGTGAATTCAACTAACAGCTTAGAACAGTATACCAAGCGTCATGTTTTAAAGGAAGAAATTAATGCATCTGAACTCCTTCACCTGTTTTCTAAAAGGTATCATATTAATGAAAAAGAAAATTCCATTTTGGGTAGAATTCATTTCTAGATAGACAGCTATTCAGTGGACACAAAAGTGCATATCTATTCTGAGTGACTTTGCACTAATTATAACAGAAATTTACACATCTAGCTTATAGGTTAGCAGTAGCATTTAAATGCCTTTAAATGCCTGAACACAATTCCCATCTATTTAGACAACTTCTCTTTTCAGTTTAGGAAAAAAAATAATTCTGCATACATTGATTATGGTTTGAATAATGTACAATTAATATTGTAATATTAATTACCACTCAGGAGGGCTATAAAGATGTTGTGAGGCTGTGCAGAGACAAAATTAGAAGGGCCAAAGCTCAGCTGGAGCCCAGTCTGGCTACTGTTGTTAAAGACAATAAAAATGTTTCTATAAATATATAAACAAGGAAAGGACTAAGGAGAATCTCCATCCTTTATTGGATGTGGGGGGAAACATAGTGACAAGAGATGAGGAAAAGGCTGAGGTACTTAATGCCTTCTTTGCCTCAATTGTTAGCAGCAAAACTAGCTGTTCTCTGGGTACTCATCCCCCTGAGCTGGTAGACAGGGACAGGGAGCAGAATGAGGCCCTCATAATCCAGGAAGAAATGTTTAGCGATCTGTTACTCCACTTAGATGTACACAAGTTTATGGGGTCAGATGGGATCCACCTGAGGGTACTGAGAGAGCTGATGAAACGCTCACCAAGCCACTTTCCACCATTTACCAGCAGTCCTGGCTATCAGAGGAGGTGCCAGTCAACCGGCGCCTAGCAAACATGGCGCCCAACTACAAGAAGGACCGGAAGGAGGGTCTGGGAACCTACAGGCCTGTCGGTCTGACCTCAGTGCCAGCAAAGCTCAAGGAGCAGATTATCTTGAGTGCCATCACATGGCACCTACAGGGCAACCAGGCGATCAGGCCCAGTCAGTATGGGTTTATCAAAGGCAGGTCCTGCTTGATGAACCTGACCTTCTATGCCAAGGTGACACACTCAGTGGACAAGGAAAGGGCTGTGGATGTGGTCTACCTAGACTTCAGTAAGGCTTTTGACACCATTTCCCGCAGCATTCTCCTGAAGAAGCTGGCTGCTCAAGACTTAGGTGGGTATATGCTTCATTGGTTTAAAAACTGGCTGGATAGCGGACCTAAAGAGTCGTGGTGAATGGAGTTAAATCCAGCTAGAGGCTGATCGCTAGTGGTGTCCCCCAGGGCTCAGTACTGGGGCCAGTACGCTTCAATATCTTTATCAATGACCTGGACGTGAGGATCGAGTGCACCATCAGTAAATATGTAATGACACCAAGTTACGTGCAAGTATTGATCAGCTTGAGGGTAGGAAGGCTTTGCAGAGGGATCTGGATAGACTGGAAAGACAGGCTAAGGCCAACTGTATGAAGTTCAACAAGGTCAAGTGCTGGGTCCTGCACTTAAGGCAAAACAACCCCATGAAACACTACAGGCTGTGTGATTGAAGAGCAGTGGTAGACTATTTTAAATTGCAGAAAAAGCTCTCTCTTATTCCTTATTAATTAACAACATCCAGGTCTTGTCTCAATCAGGTGATACCTGTATCGAGGCCGGTTCTCTTTAATACTTTTATTGGTGATACGGATGAGGGGATCGAGTACACCCTCAGTAAGTTTGCAGACGACACCAAGTTAGGCAGGAGTGTAGATCTGCTTAAGGGTGGGAAGGCTCTGCAGAGAGATCTGAATAGGCTAGACTGATGGCCTGAATCCAGTCACATGACTTCCAACAAGGCTAAGCGTCGGGTGCTGCACTTGGGGCACGACAACCCCATGCAATGCTACAAGCTGGGGGAAGAGTGTCTGGAAAGCTGCCTGGGGGAAAAGGACCTAGGGGGTATTGGTCAATAGCTATCTGAACAAGATCCAGCAGTGCGCTCAGGTGGCCAAAAGGCCAACAGCATCCTGGCTTGTATTGAACATAATGTGGCCAGCAGGACCAGGGAGGTGATCACCTGCCTGTACTCATCTCTGGTGAGGCTGCACCTCAAATACCGTGTTTGGTTTTGGGCCCATCGGTACAAGAAAGACATCTAGGTGCTGGAGCGTGTCCAAAGAAAGGCAATAAAGCTGATGAAGGGACTAGAGAGCAAGTCTTATGAGGAGTGGCTGAGGGAACTGGGGTTTAGCCTAGAGAAAAGGAGGCTTGGGGAGACTTTATAACTCTCTACAACTACCTCAAAGGTGGCTATAGCAAGGTGGGGATTGGTCTCTTCTCCCAAAGACCAAGTGATAAGATGAGGGGAAATGGCCTCAAGTTGTGACAGGGGAGGTTTAGGTTGGATATTAGGAGAAATTTCTTTACTGGAAGGGTTGTGCGGTGTTGGAATAGTCTGCCCAGGGAAGTATCGCCATCCCTGGAGGTCTTTAAGAAATGTGCAGATGTAGAACTTAGTAGCATGGTTTAATAGTGGGCTTTAGTATTAGGTTAAAGTTTCGACTAGGTGAGCTTGGAGGTCTTTTCCAACCTGAATGATTCTGTGATTGTATGATTCTAAAACCCCTCTTTGTTAGTATTTCATTTCATAGAGTCCTCTGCATACCAATAACTCCAAAAGATGTTTTTTAAAAAATGAATCCAGCTCAAAGTTCTGCCTCTGACTGCAAGTTTGAAATGCTGTACAAGAAGTTGTTTACTATGTTGTCAACTTTCCCTCTTGTTGAGCCACCAGACAACTTACGTTTCACTGTAACTGGCTTGCAGTGTAAAGGCTGTTCTAGTCAAAAAGGAATAAAATTTAGACTGAGTCTGACTGTGTAGAGATTGTTAGTGGGGTCATGTGTAAACTATGAAGTTTACCTTAAAAATGCTTTGTGCTCAGAATAGGAAGAACATTTGGGGAATCATGGACAGAAGAAAGGATATTAATCTTTAACCATTTAAGACAGCCTAGGTCTTGTGAAATTTACCTAACTTGGTCAACACCATGGTAACGTATGTGTTTTTATATTGTCCTGTTTTTGATTATCCTCACTGCATCCTATACTGAATATATACATATTTCTCTTTGTCTTGGGGCCAATTATTTTCAATATTTTTATTAAGGATCTAGATGAAGAAGTTGAATGCACCCTTAGTAAATTTGCAGATGATACTAAACTGGGAGGTGCTGTTGACTGTCTTGAGGGATAAGAGTGTTTCCTGATGTTTGGATGGAACCTTTTGTGTTCCACTTTGTGCCCATCGCCTCTTGTCTCAGCATTGGTCACCACTGAAAAGAGCCTGTCTCCACTATCTTTTCACCTTCAGTTGTTTATAGACATTGATAAGATTCCCTAGCCTGAGCCTTCTTCGCCAGGCTGAACAGTCCCATCTCTCTCAGCCTCTCCTCATAGGAGAGTTGCTCCAGTCTCTTGATCGTCTTGGTAGCCCTCTTCTGGGCCCTTTCCAGTATGACTATGTTTCCTCTATGTTTCATTTTCTAGGGGCCCCAGAACTGGACACAGTATTCTAGGTGTGGCTTCATCAGTGCTGAATAGTGGGGAAGTATGGACCTACTGGCAATACTTTGCCTAATGCTATCATTAGCCTTAGCCTTAGCAGCAAGGGCACATTGCTAACTCATGTTCAACTTGGTGTCTACCAGGACTCCTAGGTCTTTTTCTGCATAATTGCTTACCAGCCAGGTGGCCCCCAGCATGTACTGGTGCCTGGAGTTATTCCTCCCCAAGCTCAGGACTCTGCACTTCTCCTTGTTGAACTTCATGAGAACTTCATGGAGAAATTGAGTGAGCTCCCTGTCGTTATCTCAGCCCTCAGTCTTTTTCATTGTATTGTCTTCGCCTGTCTTTCTGAGCAAGGGGAGTGAGAGACTAACTCTGTGGTGCTTAGCCACCTATCAGATTTAAACCACAATAGCATGGAGAAAAAGTTTAGGGTTGTCCTTGTTGCTCTCTACAGATTCCTAGGGAAGACGAAGTGGGGATGGGGGTGCTCATTCTTCTCTGTTATCTAGTGACAGGATTCATGGCAGTAGCTCAAAGCTGCATCAGGGGAGGTTCAGATTAGAGGTTAAAAAAATTCTTTACTGAGACACTGTAACAGACTTCCTAGAGAGGCAGTTGATGCCCTGTGCCTGCCTGTGTTTAAGAGGCATTTGGATAACATTCTTAATGATATGTGTTAACTTTGGGTCAGCTCTAAAGTTGACTGACAGTTGAACTCGATTTTTTCTTGGTCCCTTCCAACTAAAACAATTTTATTCTAGTCTAGTCTAGTCTGTTTCCACTATGTTTCAAACTGTAACCTATACAATAAGCCATTAACACCTATACTCCTTTCTCACCCTATTATATAATCTATTATGTTTTCAAATTTTAGTTCACAAACTGTATATGAAAAAGCTCAGGGATTTAATGAGTATAATGTAAAATGCACTTAATCACAACAGAAGATTTCATCACTTCCGTGTTACAATCACAATGTCCTATTTATAAAGCATATAAAATAATATAAAAATAAATGTGAGAGAAAAGTATATATTTCAGTAATATAAAATGTGCTACACCTAAGAGATCTGTATAGTAAATAAGTTTTACTCTTTGCTTAAAGCTTTGCCTTTAAAATCATATTTTTGGGCACAAGCTAAGAATTTAAGATGAGACATTCAAACAGCTTAAAGTAATTCTTAGCTCCAGTCTGCTGGTATATTTTCTTAATCCTTGACTACTCTTTGGAACAGGAGTTAAGCTAGACTACATGACTTCTATGACACTTAAAAATACTGTATTTCTGATTTCCAAAACCACACACAAAAAAATGTCAAGTGCTAACTTCCTCTGTTACCTTCCTTTTAAAATTAAGTCTAGGTGAAAATTAATTTTATCCATAGACCAAAAAAAGCTTGTACCAGAAAACTGGCATCATAAACTCTGAAATAAACCAAATGCTTTGAGTTCCTTAGTGTCATGTAAATTCAGTATTGTAAAAGTTCTTCCTTTTATGCACTTCTCCTTTGATAATTTAATTTAGTCTTAACCCTTAACATCTCTCTGTGATTATTCATAGTTGTATACATCTCGGTGAGACTCAAACTTTTAAAATTATTTAAATATTTCAGTAGGAAGGTAAAATCTGTCACATAGTAATCAAAAATATAAGTATAAATATCCGGCAGCAAAGAAAACATTTTTTTCAAGTTTTTCTCTCTGTGGAAAACACTGTTATATATCAATTAATAAAAATATCTTTTTTCCCCCCAAATCTATTAAAATTGAGTATAACGTAGCTGCTATTATATAAGTATATCAATATTGAATAAGTGACTAAAAATGTTATTAGTATTGTGAAAACTAAATCAATATTTGTCCAAAATCAGCCTTTGATACCTGATGCATTTAAACTTTTGAAAACCTATGGTAAACATTGATCTCTCTCTTAGAAATTCGATGTATTTTAGTCATGCTTTGCAGTTAGGGAGCAGTTAATTTTCCAGCCTATCCTCCTGATCATAGTAATTAATTTTTGCCAACTACCAAATCAAATAATATAAGTTTGATGCAACATATGCTCCAATGGAATCATTTCCAAAGGTAATTATTTAGTGCTGATATGCAGATATTATTTTTAAACATTTTATCTGATAAGAAGTGATGACGTTTATTCTAGTCTACTACAGAATGTCACCAAAACTTGCCTTCTACGTACATTGCTGATTATGAGGCAGAAAATACAGTAGTCATTAGAGGAGATATATTAAGATAGACCGGTCCCTTTAAATATAATACTTAAATGAATTGTTATAACCATTTCTGGTCTTATGTAGTGACCAATTTGAGCTTTTAAAATGCAAAATATTCCTGAAAAAAAAACAAACAAAACCAACAACAACAAAAAAAACAAACATTGCCATTTCTTGGCAGTAATAACAGGCCCTTATTATCTGTTACCTGTATCAGTAAAACATACAAATGTCAAATAACAATGAACAATGCCTGTTATTTCAGTCCAGGCAATAATAAATTTCAGTCCAGGTAAAATAAATTTAATCTTTTTATAAAGCATTTTATTGACAGCTGAATTGAAATATTAAAGGGCTGAGGTATTACACCTATCTGAATTCTGATAAAGTAAAACTCTTGTTTAACTAAGCATCTGGCTTATTTTTAATGAAACTCTGGTCTTTCCTGTTTTTCTGTTTCACTGAAGGCTTTAAAAGTATCTAGATCTGTCTTGGTCATTAACATTCTCCTATGTATAAAAACAGACTTACTTTTTACTGTAAATGATATCTGTGTTTGTTTAAAAGAATTATGTATTAGCAACTATCACATTACTGAATGAAGTATCCTATATTCTGTCAAAATAAATCCAACTTTCGGTAAGAATAAATGGAGGAAAGCTGGGGGAAGGAGAAATTGGAGTTAGTATGCTGTAGGGTATCCTGGTTTCAGCTACAATAGAGTTAATTTTCCTCTTAGTAGCTGGTATGGTGCTGTGTTTTGGATTTAGGATGAGAATAATGTTGATAACATGCTAATGTTTTAATTGTTGCAGAACAGTGCTTACACTAAGTTAAGGACTTTTCAGCTTGTCACACCACCCTGCCAATAAGGAGGCTAGGGGTGCACAAGAAGCTGGGAGGGGACAGAACAAGGACAGTTGACCCAAACTGGCCAAAGGGATATCCCATACAATGTGATGTCATGATGAACAATTAATAAGGGGTGTCTGCCTGGGACTGGGGTGGACTGCTGCTCCGGTACAGGCTGGGCATCGGTCAGCAAGTGGTGAGCAATTGCATTGTGCATCACTTATTTTGTATGTATTGTTATTATTACTATCATCATTATTTCTATTACTATATCATCATTTCTAATAATAATTCATTTCTATTATCTCTATTACTATTATCATTATTTCTCTTCCTTTCCTGTCCTATTAAACTGTCTTTATCTCAACCCACAAGCTTTTTTATTTTTTTCCCCACTATTCTCTTCCCTATCTCACTGTGTGTGTGTGTGTGTGTGAATGGCTGTGTGGTGCTTAGCTGTTTGCTGGGTTAAACCACAAGAAGGGGTAAATGATTTAGAGGTTTTATTTTCTGATTATGCACAGTCTACCTCTAGGAAAATATTATCTGATTTCATATTTCAAATTGTCTTTCAATATGTACATCCTGACTTCATTGCCATTTGGTTAAATTACAGTAATAATTAAAATGAAGATAAGCTATTTCAAGATCTAATGTATTTCATATCCAAACATGAGGAATTATTCAAAAACGCATTAAATGACACATGGAATCTGGTCCAACTGTTTCCAAGCTGCTTTTCTTTCCTTTTTACATCTGTTTTAGAATAAAGAAGAAAATTAATAGTACTGCAGATCTGGATACTGGAATTATTTGTAGTTTTATTAAAGTCATCATCATACTGAGTATTGCACAATACTGGATAACAATGAATACACCTTTCAAAAATTAGTTGTTGTATTGACCTCAACGGGATTGGAGATATCTACTGAAAAGTATAAAACTCAGTTATATGCTTATGACATCTTAGATCTCTGTCAATAATCTATAAATCGCAGCTGTTCAGTTTACCACAGATCAGCTCATGTTAGGTGCTCAGACTGAGTTTTACATCTAAGAAAACTTAAAACTGCACATTGGATTTAGAGTGCAGATTTCCAGTGTTACTTGCTTTAATTTTAAAGGCTAGTGGATTGCCTTGTTTAGAACACAGGTATTGTGAAGAGTTAACCAGCTGATGAAGGAACTATGTTGTGAGGTTTACAAGATTCGTTTCTGGTAAAGAATCCAATGGACTTCAGCTTTTTGCAAGATCCAGATAGCTAGAACATATATATCTATATGAGGATAAGCAGCAATTCAGACTAAAAATTTAAGACCTCTATCACTTATCCATTTAAGTAAGTTAAGTGGTTCCTCTTAGGGCTCATATTTACCACTGATTGATGACCCTTGAAACACCTCATGACGTCTGAACACTTGCAGCTTAAGCTGAAAATTCATTTACTTTATTTCCTCCCTTTTCCAACCTATTTTCTAGTGATTCTATAAATTTCACTTCTTCCTAGGTAGTCTTTGTGTTTCTGAATGTAGATAACTGTAACCTGTTGCTAATTGCAACCATTATGACATATATTATTTCTTGCTATTCCTCTGAAATTTTCTTTAATTTTTGTTTAAAAATGAAGGAGATGAGCAGCAGCAATGATGGTTGTTGTCACACTTATATCTTCTGGAGGCATGGGAGGTTGCCACTTCACTGTGAGCAGCTACTACCCTGAGACAGGAGGGAGTTGGGGTTGGGGGGAGGGATAGAGTTATCCAAGAGGGCTTAAGACTCACAGAAAGTGACAAGACACTCCTGAGAAATCAAGGGAGGCAATGTAGGAAAGCTTTCCAGCTATACAGAGAAAAGAGAAGATTGGATAGGGTTTGCTGCAAGTCAGATAATCCTTAAAGCTGTTGAACTGAGGAAAAAGATTGAGTGAAACAACTGCAAATTAACTAGGGCAGGGGAACAGATTGGCTTGCAAACACTTGTGTTTCTAGTCTGTTTCACTCAGCATATCTGACTTTTTTAAGGCATTCACTGATTTTCTTGTATTTTAATAAATTAAGCAGTGGAGATTTGGGGTTTTCTGGTTTGGATTTTTATTTATTATTATTATTATTAATAATAATAATAATAATTTGTCATAGAGAGGCTGCTCACCTTTAGGAAAGATTTGTACAGATCTAGGTCAAAGTTTTGACCAGTTCATTGTGGGAGTGTGGCCATGCGGGTCGACAAGCCCCATGGTTGGTGATAACATCGGACTCTTAAACGATGAGGCCATCAGGAATGTTTAGAGGGAACAAAGAAGGGTGATTCAGGAGACGCCTTGCTGTCTGGGACTGCTTGTTCTCCGGCCCTTAAGACATGGAAGTTGCTGGGTGTTTGCTGCTGCCGGGCAAAGCTTTTTGACCAATGAATATTTAGTGGAAAAGTACTGCTGTAGCGCGAATGGTATAAGAAGGGAGCCTGTCCTCCATAAGGGGAGTTGAAGTTATGTCATCAATAAAGTAGTAGCAGTTACTGATCCTGAAAGAACACTGGTGTCTGTGTGGTACCTACACCACAGTTGATTACACAAATTGGCATTAATTTTGCTAAAACTTGTATAGAGATTGAAAGTATTGGTGACTTCCAGTTACAGAAAGTCTGGTATGAGATGCAGAAATACGTATGTGATGACAATAACAGATAAATGGACAATCAGTACCGTAAAGAAAAATAGTGATGTAGTCCAGAATGGCTAAAATAAGTCCAATGCAGAGATTTCTGGAATCAGTAAGCTTCTCTGAATCATCGAATAGGTGGACAAAGGAGATACAAGTTTTTGACCCACCCCAACTCTTATTCTCCAAGTTTCTAGAATGCTTTATATTATAGGGGTAGAGTATAAAGACAACTGAAAGATAACATTCTAAACCATCTGAACTCTAAAAGTATCACAGAGTGATTTTATATTTTTGTGATTAAACTACAGTTTTTTTTTTTTTTTTTTTGCCTAGCTTTCTTTTTAATTCACCCTATGTTTATATGTATACATAAATAAAGCAATTGCTGAGATAAATATAAAATATCAGTATTTAAATGTATATCTGTATAAAATTTTTGTATGTAGGGTAGCATTTATATTATTATGTTTTGTATTATGCTTTCTAAAGTTGGAAACAATTTTGAATGGAATATCTCAGACTTATTGAAGGCTCTTGTAAAGCTGTAATCTGCCCAACAGCACCATCGGGGACATGCATTGTTTCATGTAATCAGAATGAATGATAGAACACCCAGGAATGGCACAAAGCTGCACCAGGGGAAGTTCAGACTGAATATTTGGAAAACTGTATTTATTGTGAAGGTTGTTAAGGTGTTCAAGAGATATTTTGATAATACCCTCTTTTTGATAATATTTTAAGTTTTGTTAGTTTTGAAATGGTAAGGTAGTTGGACTTGATGATCTTTGTATGTTCCTTCTACAATATTCTGGACTGTGATACACTGTTTTTTCAGCTTCTGACATTGGAGATGTCCTTCATTGCTATAGTTACTAATCTCACTCTGAACCTTAGCTTGAAGGTGTAAGAATGTACAATGCAGTGCAATTCCTTGGTATTCTTCAGTATGAATGGAAAAGTACAAGAGAGACGTGGACCACTAAAATAAAAATAGTAATTGTGACTGACTGTTAATTCATTTTTATCTTTATTCAATCAATGAGTCCTTCCCAGTTCCAAACTCTATGCTGACTGTTGGTTTGGAAGCAACATGGCAATGGCAATCCAAATAGATATGATGTTTTAAGCCAGATACAGTGGTATGCAAAAGAAGATTTCTTTCTGTCATTGGATAGATTTGTAAAATCATTGTTCAAGTGAAAATAGTTTTATTCAGATGGCAAAACCCCAGGTTTGCAAGGTTTCTCCTTTCTCATTCAATAATCACACCAGATGCTTTCCTGGTAAGACTTAATTGAAAAAATATACTGTAATAGTAGTAGTAGTAGTAGTAGTAGTAGTAGTAGTAGTAGTAGTAGTAATAATAATAATAATATAAATAATAATAATAAAAATGCAGACATTATTGTAACCTGGGTTGTTCCAAATTGAACAGGTTTTATCTTACTGCACTAAATGCTCTTCAGTACTGGTGGATTGTCATTCTCCCTCTTGCCCCTTAAAATCGAACTGACTGGATTTAAACCTCTGGCATTTTAATTTCTTTTCAGCTTCTGCACTAAATATTACTAATTAGATTGAATCTTTTAAACGCATTTCAAAGTATTTCAACAGTTACAGATTGAATTTTGTTTTTATATTTTTCATCACTGACAAATCTAACTTTTAAATGTCAAAAAGAAACTTTGCACAATGTAATTCAGAAGCAACTCCATTGACAAATATGGATAACTTTATTTTCTTATCTATAATAATTATTAAATAATTTAAGAAAATATAGAATGCACATTATACACTAGATGTGATTTTTAGATTATTGTCTTACAAACTAATGATCACTGAACACTGTCACAATTTTTATGAAATCAGAACAGCACACATGAAATGGATTTATTTGCCTTGTAGTGCTTTATTGAATAATTTTACTGAGCTTTTCTAATGCTTTTCAACATTTTATAAATTTATTATTATTTCTCAATATCTCTGTTAAAGAAGGTGTATATTATCCTCATTTTAAAACTAGAGAGAGTATTAAAAATATGTCAAGATTGACTTAAGGTCATCTGTCTGAGTCTGCAGTGTTTTTTCTTCTTCCTTCTGCAAATATTTTGAAGGAAAAAAGCTAGGTTTAAAACTAGTTTAATAACAGATGTTTTGCTGTTCAGACTTTGCCATATATAGGTACATTTTAAGAACTCAGAATAGTACATATGTCTTATAATGACTTTATTAAGCACATTTAAGAACTGTCATTTGTTTGCAATCTTTTTTTTTTTTCTTTTCTTTTTTTTTTTTTTAAAGAAACTAAAGTAAAAAGCAGAAAACCAAAATAACACATATCCCATTTGGCAAACTCTACTCAGTAGAATGTCCTAGCAAGAATGAAGTTAAATTGCAACACTTAGAATCTCAAATGTCTAGCACAATGGGTTTTGTTTTATAACCCTTTTATTATTATTTCAAGTTCACTCCAGTAACATTTTTAAGTACAGTAAAAATTATCACATTCATAGGCTCCTGCTCCAATTTGTATTTGACTGAAAAGTTTGAAAATAATAAATTGGTAAAAATTCATGGAAGCCTTATCTCTGGAAGATGCCTACTTAAAAGTGGCTCAGATATTTCAGTATGAAGTGAGAAAGAAGTGACCTGGGGTTCATGGCACCTTAGAATAGATTATCTTAACTACAAAATAGTACTTTTGTATACATGTTTCTCAGAAGAAGCTGTGAGATTGCCATTCTGATTTTTGGAGACAGCATTTTAGAAATGATTGCAGACAGAAATTTCATTTCATTCTTGGAAAACAAAAGAAAGACCCAGATATTTTCATATCTCTGAGTAACTATTCCTGAAAATCAAGCATTTGGATGACTTGTCAACTATCGCACCCATATTACCTTTTTAATCTTCATCATTTTAAATAAGAAAAATGCTGCAAAGTATTTTTAATTATCAATAACCAACCTGAATAGAATTGTAGAAAACAAATGTAATCTGTATCTTAAACCATAGACTTTGTTGTGTTTTATTGCAGTTGTTTCCTTCTATCATTGTTTCTTTACATTTATCTATTTATTTTTTTTAATAGAATGTTGTAGTTCTTTTACTTTCCTTTAAAATACAGCTTTAAGTCTGACTCGTAAAAAAATCAGCATATGGAATTTTGTTTTAACATACAGGGCGGTATGCTCTCTCATAAATAAACTATCATTTCTTGGCATTTTTACAGAAGACATTAAATCATTTAATCATTTCTTGCCATAATTGCTAAGCAAGACAAAATGTTTTCCATGATTTGCTCTTAGGCTAAGTAATAAAGTAACAACAACAGAAATAAAAAACCAAACATTGATAATATTACTATTATTGTAATAGTATTATTACTATTATATTATTATAATAATGACATTAGCAATGTATATTATTAGTATTATAAATCAGCTAAAAGTTAGTATAACATATATTGTCAATGATATGTTGCCAATTGCTACAAATTTTCTGCTTTTTTCAAAAACTTTGAGGAGATCTATTTTTATAATTAGGTGTATAGCTTGTTTTAGAGTTTGGAAAATGAAATAATTTTGATTTGGCGTAATTTTTCTGCAATCCCAGTGGCACTATGACAGTGCAACGTTGTACCCAGATTTATAAGAGGATTTAAACAACATCTCAAATGTAGATCCTCAGAATCTTTGTCTACAGTGAAAGCAGCTCAATTCCTTGTGTGTATAAATTTCTTCTAGTAATTCCTATTTATCTATTTATTTATTTATTTATTTATTTTTCTGTAAGACATGAAGGGACAGTTGAAATTTTGACAACGTTATCAGTTTGGAACCCATCTCCTGCTTAAACTACTTTGGGAGTCATAAATTGTAGTTTTCTTTACTTTTCTCTGTAAAGAGTGCAAACTTGAAGGCATGGTAAGCAGAAAATAAATTGGTATCTTTCAGTGTTTATTATGTAGCAACTACCTGTAATGCTTTAATAAATATTGAATTAAAGAATATAATGGAATGCATTGTATATGTACCATGCTACTGAGGTAGAAAAAGTGATTTAACATCAGTAATAGGAAACGAAGTCTTCATAAACTTAGCAGTTAGGTCTGTGTTGCTGAACTACTATTCTCTCATGTTTCACGTGTGTCCTATACAATCATATAGGAAAAAATAACTCTAGATGTGGCTATGGTAAGGGCTCCAGTACAGAATGGTAGTAGCCTGTGAGATCAAAAAAAATAAAAAGAGCAAACAAACACCTTGAAGTAAAATAAACAACACCCAAATCCTTTTATTCTCAACATCCCTTACTGGAAAACTGTATTCCAGTTGTCTTTGAAATACACAGTATACAAAGTCTAAGTTTCTTTTCCCTCAAAATTTCTAGAGTAACTTCTTTTCTGTCCAATGCAACCTCCTTCCACACAAGTAGTTAATCCTGTAATGTACAACATAATTTTCCAAAATCCAGACAGTTGACTCAGAAAACAATGCCTAAATTTTAACAGTGATACTAGCATGGAATTTTTTATGACTTCTGATTTTTATTTTTTTTTTTGGTTCTTTGACTCTCTGACTTCTGATTACATCCTGTAATCTATGTCTGTTTCTATGATGGAGAACTCCTGAACTTTCCTTCTGGGTTATGAATTAAAGAAGCAGAATGTAATGCATGAACTGCTTTTTCAGTATAGAAGGATGCAATATGCAGGGGTGTAATTACACAAAGGAAAACAACAGATTGATGGTATCCTGTGGTAATATATTTTCTTGAACTTCTCATGTAGTAACATAAAGATATGTCTTAAATGGATCACATAAAGCTCTTACTAGTAGTAACATTTACTAAAGATAAACCTAAGTACATTTTAAATCTTCTAAAATTTAAGATTCTAGAGCAGCCCTGCAGAGAGGGATCTGGGGGTTGTGGTTGACAGCAAGTTGAATATGAGCCAGCAGTGTGCCCTGGCAGCCAGGAGGACCAACCGTATCCTGGGATGCATCAAGCACAGCATTGCTAGTCGGTCGAGGGAAGTGATTGTCCCGCTCTACTCTGTGCTGGTGTGGCCTCACCTCGAGTACTATGTGCAGTTCTGGGCACCACAGTACAAAAAGGACATTAAACTGTTGGAGAGTGTCCAGAGGAGGGCAACGAAGATAGTGAAGGGCCTAGAGGGGAAGACGTATGAGGAGCGGCTGAGATCACTGGGCCTGTTCAGCCTGGAGAAGAGGAGGCTGAGGGGGGACCTCATCGCAGTCTACAACTTCTCGTGAGGGGGAGTGGAGGGGCAGGCGCTGACCTATTCTCCGTAATCACCAGTGATAAGACCCATGGGAACGGTGTCAAGCTGAGGCAGGGGAAGTTTAGGCTGGACATCAGGAAGAGGTTCTTCACCGAGAGGGTGGTCGCACACTGGAACAGGCTCCCCAGTGAAGTAGTCACTGCACCAAGCCTGTCTGAATTTAAGAAGAGATTGGACTGTGCACTTCATCACATAGTCTAAACTTTTGGGTAGACCTGTGCGGTGCTAGGAGTTGGACTTGATCCTTACGGGACCCTTCCAACTTGGGATATTCTATGATTCTATGATTCTATAATGAAAAATGTCTTCTTTCTGCTCTCTCCTTCCAAGACATCATCTTTCTTTTCCTGCCTCCTTTCTCTCTCCATGTACAGGTTAAGAGAAATAGTGTAGGATGAAATGAGAATGAAATTACACTGTTCTCTATAATTACTAATGAAATTTTTTGAATATTTTAACACAAGTACTTGAAACAACTGAAAGCTAGTAAGTAATGAGGAACATGCATTTGACATGTTGACAGCCATAAATTGCTTAAGATTTACTTGTATCTCAAAAGATTTGCAGCTAGTTGTGTTTGTAAGGTAAAAAGCCATCAAGTAAAATACAAGCTTAGTTCTTTTGTTCTATGAGAGAAAACACAGCTAATATATTGAGAAAGACTATACTGGCTCAGAGAGAGAATCCACTTAACCTAGTATTTTGTCTCCAATATTGACAATAAACAGATATTCAGGGACATATAAGATATTAGGCAACAAAATATTATGTTTCTCATGACTTTTTCCTACCATCTGATTATTTTCAACTTCAAAAGATTTATTTATTTATTTTATTTTGCTCTGCTATGTTGGTCTACAAAGTCTTAATGGTCTCTCAAATTTTTGTCTAGCCACTCCAGCACAGACTTTGCAACCAGAGTATTGTTTGGCAAAAGGATTTTACTGGTGTTTTACCAGTTGTGTGAAGCACGTCCCTCTTTCTGTTTATTTTGATATCGACTCCAGCTGACTTTGCTTGATATCCCTTAGTTCTTGTATTGGAGTACACAATAAACAGTCAGTCTTAATTCACCCTCATCATGTTTTTAGTGATTTCTAAAAATCAGTTACGCCTCATGTAAGTCATATTTTCTTCTAAGCTGAAAAGTCCTTGACCAACAGCTTTTTCAATAAACTGATGCCATTCTCTAGCTTTGATTATCTTTGTTGCCTTTCTTTGAAAAAATTACGTCTATTCATGCTATATATATATATATATATATTATAAATGAGGGAGAATAACTGTACTCAGTATTCAAAGTGGAGCCATCTCTTGAATCTGTACAGTAGGATAATGAAGATTTTTTTAGCCTTTCATTGCATTCCTAATAAAAAAGAAGATGAAATGTTAGAAATTGGTTGCTACTGCTGCACTAGTGGTTTCATGGAACTGTCTACATTGACTCTCCCTGAACTTGTTTGTTAAAAAACAGTACTTTCAGTGTCTGTCATGAAGATAATATGTGAAGTTGTGATTATTTCATCTATATCATTTTACACATGTCTACATAGAGCTTCATATGACATTTTATTGCTGAGTCCATCAATCTTATAATGTCCTTCTACAAGCCTTCAAAGTCTGCCTTTATGTAGACTCATCAGTTTTGTTCTTACCCATAGCTGTGTGGATTAGTACAGGTTCCAGCTCAGACCTGTGCAGAGCTCTTCTGGTGACGTTGCTTCACTGACATGGGGGAGAGTAAAATGTACCCCTTTCACCTGTTTTTGTTTATTTGATTGTTTGATTGTTATCTTTAAGCAAGGTGTGCAAGAATCTTCAGTCTTCTTATGTGCTCTGATTATTAGTTTGCTCTGCCAAAAGTCTTTGGGCAATCAATGCAAATTATATCATTTAGCTTGCCTTCTTGTGTTTTGCACAATAGACTTATGTAAATAACTCAGGACACAACTACCTTTAAATACATGGGCAGAGACTGTATGTTTTCAAACAAATTACTGAGAGGACCTAGAATGGATAGCACTATGTGCTGTATTTAGTCAGTGTGTAGACTCATCACCACTTCACTTCTTTATTCTCTGTATATGATTGTATAGAAGTGATATAGAAGGCTGTACAGGAAGTTCTGGACAATGAGGAAATAATGAATGACAGGGAATTATTTCAGGAAAATAATTTTTTTTTTTTTTTAATCTGAAAATACTGCAAGTGTTTTCCTAAAGTTTTCAACAAAGAATCAGATGTCATAAGTGTAGAAGACTGCTGAATTTTTATTCAGCTATTATATCTTGAGTACTTCATCCCAGTGACAAGAATTTTACAATTATGTTATTCTGTCATTGCAAACTGGACTTGGAGAACAAAATGATAGCACATCTGGTTCCTGTTCTGTGAATTTGAAATAGTTGATGAAATGCAGAGACATGACAGCAGTTAGCTTGTTTTGCTTTTTCTCACTTCAGTAATGACTGTTTGAAACACAACATAATTCCACCTATATGCAATCTTTTAAGCATTGCATCCTTTGAAAATATCTTCTGTTAAAATAGAAAAATATAGGTGGGATGGGGCAGGAATCAAATTCACCTGTGACAGGTAATCACTTTTCACTGAAATAAGAACTGAGTTCTTAACAGTAATTTATTCTATGACTACCAATCCATATATTTCCAAGGAAGAGTAAAACAAACAAGCCATAATACGAATGAGAAACAACCTCTTAGATATCAATTTAAAGCCTTTGAAATTTGTTTTGTAATTAACGTTAACTAAGTCTTTGTGTTATTGCACTGAATTATAATTAAAATATCAGCTCAGTTTGGATTGCTTTAACCTCTCCCTGGTGACACATGGCAGAAATAGATATCAAAATTGAGAGATCGAGGCTTTGAATTAACAAAGGTTACATAGCTTGGAATGACCTATATCATTTCTATGTGACTTCTGTATCTCAGTCAATTCAAATGGAAAAATCATTACTGAATGTGTAGATCCTCTGCTTCGTTGCTTTTGTCAGCAAAATACTGTGTCTTACAGAGGCCAGCTATTTTTATTAAATAAAAATCTGTTATTTTAAATTACATATTTTCAGAAAAACTTTTCTATGCAGCATATGTATACTAATAGCCAGCTAATAGTTTAAGTATTGTTAAAAGGAAGGCTGTAGGGAAAAACAAAACAAAACAAGAACACCTTCCATCATAAGCTCCACTGAAGTATTAATAACAAAGGTAAAAGTAAAAGTGAACAAAATAGTTTTTAATATAATTTTTCTTTTTAGCAACAATAGATCATTCATAGCTACAACATAAAGTATATTTGAGCACACAGAATTATCAGATACCTAGGAGATATATCTCATTTTGAAGGTTCTCAGATGTCTGAGACCTAAAGTTGTGCAAGAGAATTTTTTGTTTCATAGGTCTACTTATAAAAATAATATTGAGGGAATTATGTTTGTATTTCAGGGCTTGGCCCAGAAGAAATCCAAATAAAATTTTAATCATATGAACATAATATCATGGAATAGATGTTCTAGCACTTTGATAACTTTGATAGTCCTGTAGCCAGGGGGCTGTGACCATGTTGAGCTCAGCAGGGTTTACTAGATTGAGCTGTATGCTGATTTAATGATACTGCTCTTCAGACCAATCCTAGATTTAAAAATATATATATATATATATATATGTATTTTAACTCTGTTATACAAAGCTATCCTGTACTACTTTGTGTGCAGACCCTCTGCTTGGTTTTCCTTTTATGTTGCACAGAATTTTCTATAAGGGTCCCTTAGAATCTAAACTGTCTTTGAGGGTAGTCAGCAAAAACTCACAAAGAGGTCTATTGTTGTTTTCTGCTTATTTATTCTCTCAATGAAAAGATTTTCACCTGTTTCAGGAAAGATAGCTTTTTTCCTTGGCATTACCTTCCTTTTCCAGAAACTTCTGCAGTGATCAAGAAAGAAACAACAGTTTCACAAAAAAGACACATTTTCTTATTTCATTTCCTGCTGCAAATAGGCTATGTTCTGCTTTTTTTCCAGACTTCTAGTTTGACTGTTACATTGAAAATTTTAACTGTATTTATATTTCCTGCTCCCTTGGACCTCCATTTATATTTTTCTACAAAACCTAGAAAGAAGTAGAATGGAATCCTGAAACTGAATAATGGATGCTGGAAATAATTCAGGAAGGTCATTCTGTCTAATTTTAAGGTCGTCTTCATCCACTTTTTCCAGCAAGCTGTCATCGCTTTAGTATTTACAACAGCTACAGGTATAAAACTTTTCCCTCTTTATTTTCTGAAAAATTGAAATAGCCTCTAATACATTTTGTGAAAGAGATTTTTTTCCCCTATTTTCTTAACTTACCCTCCCCAAATCAGGAGTTCACTAAATTTTATATGCAAATCATTTTAAATTATGTCAAGTTTCAAAAAGTGGTTCTGTACTAAGCAATTTCCCATTTATATCTTCAGGAAACATCTTCAAGTTACAGCAAAATATTTCTATGTATCCTCTTATATTTAAAAAAAAATAAAAATAAAAAAAAACAAAAAAACAAACCTGACATTCTGGGGGAAAAATGCTTAAGAAAATTCACAGAGAAAAGTAAGAACACGTCTGTGACAACTGGGTCATATTCTGATTGCTTCATTTGCCCTGCCTGCACTATGTGCTGAATAGATAAAGTCCTTTTATTGCCACACTATTTGCTACATAGATATGAATTTATAAAGATCTTGTGAAGTCTTCAGCTTTGAACCGTTGGAAACATAATTGGAAGGCAAGGGAACGTCTGTCTTTTCATTACTATGAAAAGTAGTGAAAAGCCAGTGTTTCTCTGTTCAAATGTAGGTTGAGTTCACAGTGAACTTATTGTCATTCCAGAGGATGTAGCAGTGAATCTGGCTTGTTTGGCCTTTTTAGCTGACTTAAAAGGTCATGTTGCCCAGTTATGGTAGACAGTACCACCACAATGTTCTGAGTGATTGAACAAGGAGATGTCAGATACTTCACTATGCCGAAAAGCACTTATCCAACGAAACACAAATGTTAAACTCCAGATAACAATTTTATTTATTTTATTTTATTTTATTTTATTTTATTTTATTTTACTTTTTATTTATTTTATTTTATTTATTTTATTTTATTTTATTTTATTTTATTTTACTTTTTATTTATTTTATTTTATTTATTTTATTTTATTTTATTTATTTTATTTAACTTTATTTTATTTGGTTCATTTAATAGAAAAACATGTTTATTTAGGATAGTCTTAGAGGGACCTTGTGTAAAGATTCCTCGTCTTCTTTGAATAATGATTGCTGATCATGCAGGATACAGTGTCCTACTTCTGTAGAGTTAACCACGACATCCCTTCACTTGGGCTTATTGTTTAGAAGCTGGACAGAGAAAGGTCAGCATTTTATCCATTAACCCATTGAGGTTTTTCTTCTTATAATAATAGACAAAAAACTTTAATTTGAATCACAAATGTGAAGTTCAGCAGACTTTGTCACAGTACATACTGGTATTCACTTTTCTAAATGGCAGTACACAATGACAGATTATCAAATATGTTGAATCATATCACTGGAAGCCAGGAGACAGAACAATTTTCAGCTTTCTAAGTCCAATTTATGTTTATAAATGGAAAGCTCAGTTTGAGCCCTACTTAACTGAATAGACAATGCTAGCATGAGGTTAGATTTTTATATGAGCATCCTTGTTTATCTCTAATTATATGCTAATCAATTTGATTTCTCATTTAAACTCAAACTAGGCAGTTTCCCTGTAATAATCAACCTCACACTGAAGCAACAAAGCAGCTTTATATTTACCACATCAGCAGGGTTTAATTGCACATTTGGACAATGAAAATAAAGATGGATTCAGTTTCATTGTGCTTACAGTGTAGCAGTATATAATGCTTTTTTTAGTTTGAGCTGACACATTTATGGTGGAGATATTAAACTGTAACATTCAAATATTTGCTAAGACATTGCCAAGCTATTTTATTCATATTATTTTCTAAATGATGCACATTGGTTTGTCTGTGTTATATTTTCCACCATTTAAAAATATAGACATCAATTGTATTACTTATGTACTAGATCAAAAGAATAAAAATAGGAAAAGGTCTCTTCACCACCCCCCCAAAAAAAAAATCCCAAAACCGACCAACCCTCCGAAAAAAATACAAAGAAAAAAAAAAGAGAGAGAGAGAGAGAAATAGTCCAAATTAAATATAAGGAACACAGAGTTATTTCTTACTGCAAGTCCTTTAACAAGTAATGCTATGAAAAACATACAATATTGCTAAACATATGAGCAAATGCCAGTTAGAAATCCAATTCATGCATGGGCACTGTAAAAAGAAAAATGGAGGGGTGGAAGTACCTTTTTAACTACTCCTACAGATATGCAATCATAATGAATGAGAGCACACTTGAATCAGTACAGTTAAAAGTTTTATTTCTTAATCAAATCTTATCATTAGGCAAAACTGTAAGTAGTCTCTACAGCCATGACTGAATATACCCGTGTTCTACTGAGTCCAGTATGAGACAAAACCAATGACCAGATATTTGTGAGTAGCTGTCTTTCAAATGCTCCATGAATATCTTCTCAAAATATGTTTGCATAACCTGATTTAATAGTGAGCTTTTTGATACCAAGCATGCCGAAATAATCTTTGTATGAAACCTTTGTCTTAGCAGAAAATTAACAAACTGTAATACTGAATAAATCAGATTACTTGAAGTCCAAAATCTAAATTTTCTTTTATACTTATAGCTAGATTCTTTAGATAAATGCTAATTGTTAATACCATAAGATTTTAAAAGGACTATTGCATTCACTGTACTGAAATTTATTGAAAACTTTAAAAACTATGGATATATGAAAATGCCTTTTCAATTCCAGATAATCAATTCCAGAGAGCATTTGTAGGAAGCTATACAGTTCCTTATCACATTTCTGAACTGCTTTGACTGGAATGCCAAATCCATATTTGTAAAATTGCTGTTCAGTATGTCAAGCCAAAAGTACTGTTATTTTATTTATAATAGTATCCCTATGCACTAGACATTTTGAAAATTTGGCCTTTAATCCAAAGCAATCACATTCAGTGAAAAACAAAATATTGATCTTCTAGGTCAATTTTAAATGAGAGGAAACGTTTTCTATTGTTCTGGGGTTGAATGGCAATTTTGACATTTTTAGCATTTACAATTGCACTCCCAACATGATTGGCAATATGTAAGCATTGTAACCCATTGGTTTTCAGCTGGAACATAGTAAAAACCCACTTCATCCACATTTTTTTCAAGAAGACCACAGAAGACCATTTCGTGTCCTCTCAAATGTTTGGCAACTTGAGTAGTCTTAACTGTTCTATGGATATCTTTTTGCTTTAAATTTCTTTAGAAGAGTTTCCTAACTTTTTCAGAGGATAACGCCTTGTGCTATTCCAGTTCTTTGGTCTCAGACCAGAGGCTATCTATTGCTACGTTAATTGAACCATGTGGTGCTTCAGTCTCTCCACTCATTTTCAAAACAGCATGTATGGTAGAAAATCAGCTTTATCAGATAACTGCGGTAACTAATGCTTCTGTCACTTCGAAGAAAAGCAATTAAGTAGCAAGAATTGAATCTGCACCATTTTTAAGTGGCTTATGAAACAGGGTTGTAAGTGAACCTAACAGAAGATCCTTAGGTTATTGAGCTCATGGAGATCACACATTGGGGCAATCTGAGGATCTTAAAGCAGTAAAGGTAATCTGGGAAGGGAGAAATTGGGAGGATATCACAGAATCACAGAATCATCTAGGTTGGAAGAGACCTCCAAGATCACCTAGTCCAACCTCTGACCTAACACTAACAAGTCCTCCACTAAACTACTAAGCCATATCACTGAGCTCTATATCTAAACGTCTTTTAAAGACCTCCAGGGATGGTGACTCAACCGCTTTCCTGGGCAGACCATTCCAATGCTTAACAACTCTTTCGGTAAAGAAGTTCTTCCTAATATCCAACCCAAACCTCCCCTGGCGCAACTTCAGCCCATTCCCCCTTGTCCTGTTACCAGGCACGTGGGAGAATAGACCAATCCGCACCTCGCTACAGCCTCCTTTAAGGTAGAGTGCGATACGGTCGCCCCTGAGCCTTCTCTTTTCCAAGCTGAACAATCCCAGCTCCCTCAGCTGCTCCTCGTAAGACTTGTTCTCCAGACCCCTCACCAGCTTCTTTGCGCTTCTCTGGACTCGCTCAAGCACCTCAATGTCCTTCCTGTAGTGAGGGGCCCCAAACTGAACACAAATATGCTTTGGACAGAAAGATTATTACAGTCCCTCTTAGTCCTAATTATCACTGAGAATAAGAATAGTTGTCCTTCCTCACCTCTGGCTCAGAAAACTCATGAAAATTTGGTTAAATCTACCCAAATTGGTACTCATGTTGGTACTCGTACTTTTAAATGCAGAGGAAAATCATCAGAAAGTATGTCCTTCTTTTCAACTTAAGGAGATGACATCTTTCTGTATGAAGAGATGAAATCCATTCAAGTCTCCCTGGAGAAGCTCCTGTCAGCGTGGTGCATCTGTAGCACCATATTCATGAAGAACAGATTGACAGATGTCTCTGGACCCTCCTTGTCTAAAGAGCTTTCAGTAATGACACAAAGACTATCCCACTGAGTAGCTGACTGTAAGATTTATGAAATTGTAAATGGATCTTTCTTTACAATGAAATAAAAGCTTATTGGGTTTA
This sequence comes from Cygnus atratus, assembly GCF_013377495.2. Classification (NCBI taxonomy): domain Eukaryota; kingdom Metazoa; phylum Chordata; class Aves; order Anseriformes; family Anatidae; genus Cygnus; species Cygnus atratus. The sequence continues at coordinate 50,548,971 of NC_066362.1, forward strand.
GGACATATTCTACTAGAAGTCTGGCAATTTTGTGGCTTCTCTGCAGAACCTTTGTTAAGAATATAGCAAAACTGAATGTTTGAAGTTTTATTACCACATTGCACTGAGACTTACCGTGATACTGAAGCCTCCATTATTTTAGAAAGCTGTTCTTGTGTCTTTATTTAAGGACTGTCTCTGAGCTTTTCTGAGGTATGGGAAATGATACCCAGAATTTTTATATTCAAATAGACTACTTGTTCTTTGAGTTGTATCACCTATTTGTACATTCATAATCCAATCTCTTGCACAGTTTTTACCAGTTTTCCATTAAGAAGGATTGAAAAAGAAGACGTGTCACTATTTCCTTAAAGAGAATTTCTGAGCCGAAATAGAAAAATGAATACAAATATAACTAATACATTTCAGGGAACAATGTCAGGTAAATAATCTTTTACTGTTCTAGAAACTATTTCAATGTCACTTATTATTTTAAACAGGCAGCAGAGTCTTGTGGTAAGAAAGAGAACTTCAATTTATACAGACTTTCAAAAAATAGCCACATAGAAATTGGTGAAATTCAGAAATGTTTTTCTGCCTTCTCTTTCCAAATACTGTAAAAGCTGAGAAGCTGAGATAGAACTTCTGCTAAATGATTCAACTGAGGTATAAAACAATTTACACTACACTATAAAGGACTTTATGAGAGTTAATCACTCTGTCAAGTTAAAAAGATTCAGTAGCTGGGCAACAAAGACTCCAGTTATTTCTGTGTGTTTTTTTTTCTTCTTTTTTATATTTTATTTTCTGAGAATCCGTCCACAGTAAAGTTTCTTTTGTTAGCAAAGAATCTTTGCCTTTTATTGAACTGTATGAGCTCACTGGGAAAAAATATAAGCTTATCACTATCCATTTTTAAGGTTACTCCTTAATTTCATTATTTTAGGTGGTTAAACTAACCAGAAAGCCTTTTGATAAAGATCTATCATTGAAAATCTCTCCCCTTTCAGATCTGTTACACTCAAAAGGAGTGTATATGCATAGGACCATATATGCAGTACCATGACCATGAAAATGGCAGGAAAAACCTTTACGTCTAAAAGCTCTTGTGTTCTAAGAAGTACTAATACACAGTAAGTTTTCTTAGGACAAAGTTAATTTCAGTATTCAATACTATATTCAATTTATAGTTTATACCTACAGGTTGAAATTTCAGCTTTGATATGGGGTTAGATCAGCAGAATGTGGTTTAAAGGCCAAGACCATCTTTCATTATTTAAATATGGATATAAAATTGTAGTAATACAAATATGGCATTTTTATTTTTATTTTTATTTATTTATTTTTGTTCTGCAGTCAAGATTGATTTGACTCTTAATTTGTCCAAGATTCTACTGGCCTTCTGTATTTCTTGCCAAAGAAACTTTCTTTGATAGTGCCACTTCCTTTGATCTTATTTCTTTCAGTATTTGGCATATCTTTTGTTAGCTTGTTCTATGAAACGTTATGAAATATTTTAATTTCAGATGATCTCTCTGTATGCAGAAAAACAAACAAAAAAACCCACAGATTTTACAGGTTGTGGATGAAGGCAGATGATTTAGCTAGTTTAACAGGGAGGCTATCTATTAACAGATTTCTGTTAGTCCATATGGGCATTCTCATTAAGATTTCGCCTACATGCGTATAAGCAAGATCTGAATGAATTTCAGATGAAAAATTATGCCACTGTGGTACTGAGTAAGTAAACCCAGATCTGCAGCACAATTATTCGAAAAATATTGGAATGAATTAAAACACACACACACACAAACACAAGACCTTTTGGTTTGACGTTCAGTCACCTACGCAAAGGGACAGAGCTTTCACTTGCCTTGTAGCAGCAAACTGAGAAGAGAATCACTGTGAGTTTCAAATGTTGAACTTTAGTATTGTTTAGGATAAAACACATCAATCAGTTTTAATAAGCTGTCGAAACAGACCAGCTCAATCATCCTTTGTTTCAACTAGAGAGATTACATCAAATATTCTCAATATGATGGTGGTAAAGTTAGCAAAATACAGTAGTGACAATATTTGCCAAAATGTGCAATCAGGCTTATTTAACTTCTCTAAAGGTATAAGAAACATCATGTACTGGAAATGAAAACATGGTCTTTTAATAATTCTTCTTAAATGTCAAATTCATTGTGGCTTTTAGAAGGGACTCTAAAGAAGCCTTTCTTGATTTTGAATTTTTTCTTGGAAAAAATGTCCTTAATGCCATCAGGTTCAGTTCCTTCGCCCAACTACTCTGTTTCATTCCCAGCAGCTTCAATTCTGTTCTGTTTGACTCGATGCAAAGTTATTTGGTGCTACTTCATCCTTGAACAAATCTGCTGCATTTTACCTTCTGTGCTTGTCTGAACACATTCTTCTCTATTAGTTCAGGCAGCAGCAGGATCTCACCCATCAGGACCTTCCCTTGTGGTATCTGTTTTGCATTACATCCCCTGCTCCGCACAAACATGCCTTGTTATACTCCTATCTTGGTAAGAAAGCAGAAGAGACCATATAAAGTTTGTGTGATAAAAAAATTCAGCTGAGCAGAACCTTGGGGAAACAGTGTGGAAAATAGGTATAAAGAATGGAAGGAGCTGTACAAGAAGAATGTCATTTGAGCAGAGGAGTCTAGGTAAAGCATCTGTTTACAGTTTGATAAAATTGGATGAGAGTTGCTTTGCGATTGGAATAGTGGGATGAAAAGTAAATACTAAGATGTTCTTGGGTGAAATGAGTATATATGCAAGTATTCAGGAAAAAAAAAAGATATATGAATCCCGTGGTTAATAAATAATAATGTATTGTGAGCTGTTTCAATATGAGGTATAGAAAAGGAGATGAAGTGACATGGAAATTGTAAAGCTAGTCTTTCATTTATTTTATGTAGGTTATTAAGCTGAACATGTGCCAATAACCCGTTAAAGTTCATGTCTAAAAAGCATTTAAGACTATCAAAAAGAGCTATGATTCCACCTTCTAAAAATAAAATGTCTTATTGCAGATGAACAAGTAGATCAGCTCTTTCTTTCTGACTACTATTTGAGAACATGAAGGAAAAGAAATAACCTGAAACAATTTTATAATGAAAAAAGTGAGCAATTAACTAACTGAAAGGGAAAGAAAGAAGAATGAAAAAGAATTGTACATAATAAATCAAAAGGAATATAGGAGAGAGAAGAATTTACCTCTGTATAATTTACAAAGAACATTCCTTAGTGTTTTATTATCATTAAGCAGCAATGCAGATACTATCCAGCAGGAATTCTATGGATAAACAATAAAAAAAAAAAACTACAGGGGTCTGATTAGTATTTTTTATCAGTATTAATAAAGTTAAGTGCTCAGAACAATTGGAAAGATGATTTCAGGTTCATTTCCTTATATGTTGTATTTGAGATTGGCTAGGATATAGTCACCTTCATGGCTCTTTCCTAGGATCTTTCTAGTAGCTCTGTATCTCCAGTATGAGCTATTTAAGTAGTATATTGTTTCCAAATATACTAATCCTTATTCCGAGTATACTAGACCTCCACTTCTAAGTGCATATGTCTGTACTTTTTTTTTCTTTTATTCTTCATGCTTTTGATTAATTTATCATAATCAGGAAATTCTCATTCTTCATGTCGGAAGAAATCCCTACAATTGTATAAAAAATCTCTTATAACACTACTACTAAAAACAAAACAAAACAAAACAAAATCTTCCTCTCTCCTTCTTTCTGTGTACATATTTTACATGATTAACAAAAGAAGAGAAATATTTTCCTGTTGTGGATTGCTATGGTCCATAACATAAAACTGTGTTACAACTGTAGGTGTTAGCTAGCACAGCTTCATATTCTAGTGAGGAATTCAGTGTACATAGACTATTCCAGCAATTATTTGACTAATCTGTCCTCATAATTTCCAGTGATACAGTTCCTGAAACCTCTATAGATAACCTGATCCAGAACTTCCTAATCCTTATATTTACAAAGAACTTAAAAATATTTAGCCTATATTTGTGCATTGTAGCAGAACAGCTAGAGCTATAGTTCATTATCACAAAGTTCTATATGAACATTGCTATAGTTCAAGAACTGTGCCTTCCAGCCTTGTCTTAAAATCTGGCTGGAATACCCAAGCAGCCTATGCGCAAGCAAATATCTGAGTGGTTGATGTACAGACAGGCCACTTGTGCATTTTAGACCTTGGCTTCAGTCTATCAAGATTATTTTGAATTAAACAATGAACCTATAAGCACCTAAGGCATAATGTGTTGATTAAAATGGTAGCATGTATTTATCAACAACAAACTATGTCAACCAACCTAATAATCTTTTTAAAAGGATAACTGGTCTCCTGGAAATTGAGAAGCAGAAGAGAGCAACAACATATTCAGATAACTTTCCAGTAGCTATCAAAGTTGTGCTGATCAAGATATTCTCTGAGACCTCTTTTTGTTTTTCTTATAAAGCACCTGGTGGCCCTCTAGTTCTTTGGAGTCCTCCATGTTGTTTCTTAACAATGCGTTCTCAGTAAATAATCCAGCATGATAGGGCAGGAAAATCCTCTTAAGAGTGATAGGTAACACAAAGACTCTATCTAAAATGTTAGTTCTTCCCTAAACAGATTTATTCTTCTATCTGAGAATAATAATAAAATTCCCCATAGAATCTCTACCAAATCTGTTGTGAAACAATATATGGCCCTGGGGAAAGCGTATAGAAAGCATTTATATAGTTGGAATTACTGTCTATTACTGGAATTACTGAAGAGTGCAATAGAATATTAAGTAAATTTATAATAGGGTGAAGTATTTCAAAGCAATATAGGTCATACTTCAGAAGCAGAGGTGCAGAGGTACCAGGCACCTCATTTAAATACAGCAAGAAAAAAAAAAAAAAAAGAGGATGCCAGGTAAGTGTATCTAGAAGGCTGCTTATTTTCCTAGCTATATTTTTATAGCTATTACTAAAACTAGACTAAAAAGAAAGGTCACTGTGATTTTACCTTTAGTTGATGTATTGTCCTGATTTCCCATTTTCAGAAAATCTTGTCAGTTCTCAATCACTATTTTAATCATAAATATTCTGAAACAGACCTCCTAAATGTTTAGTGACTGCTACAGAAGTAAATTTTATCTATTCCAATTTTTTCTTTCTTTTTGGTGAATATAATTTCTCCTATGGTGCCATTATTCTCTTCTGCAGTCACAGAAGTGAAATAACTTATTTCAATATGGTTTTCGTTATAAAAGTTGCTGAAAATAATAGTGTCTGTCTGATGAAGTAATTCAGACCTTTGTTTGGTTTTATTTGACTCACCTACTGCTATGCTATTAGAGACAGATTGTTAAAGGCAATGCATACCTTCAGGTCTTCAATCTGCTTATTTTTATTTATCAAAGTTGCCTGTTGTAATGTTTACAGAAAAAATTGGAGGAGGTTATTTTCAACAAAATTTTATATAGTGATAATATCTCTTCTCTTTTTGCATTTTACTCCTGTTAACAGAATGTTTTGTCTTTTCTGAACTGCAGCTGTATACTGTTTCTAGTTTCATGGCTTTTTTTGCACTAAGTACTGCAGTTTTTGTCTTCCTTTAGTGTGCTGGCAGACTGTTTCATCCAATACATATCCTCTGGATGGTTTCCCAGAAGGGCACTATCTAAAATTATTGTTACAAACAATAATTTCAGAGTAAATGTTCTGGCTCTTTCTTGTGAATAATAATAATGATGTTTCCCAATGCAACACTGAAGCCAAACTATTTCATTTATTTCATACATATTTTATGATGCACATTTCTGAAGCCAGTATATTAGATTTGTTCCCTTCACACAAACCTGCAGCATTCTATATCCAGCTATATAGAGATTATTTTACATAATTAGTATTTTTCTAGCTTTAAATTGTTTTTTCTAATGTTTCTATAAATACTTCACTCATTTCCATTCTTTAGTCAGAAGTTTGAAAACTACTTCATGGCTAAACTGCCTAAGACAGTAATACTGTTCTGAAAATGTGTTGTATCAGTGCCATATTACTGAGAAAGACAGAAAGTGTAACGTGGTAACCTAACACTAATTGTGTATTTGGTATTATCCATTGCAATTTTCCTCACTGCACTTTATAGAAGTAAATGTAATACATTAGATAAACCTTTGTGTTATTCTTTAAATTTGGTCATAAAATATGCAGCAGCATAAAATAATCCAGTACTTTTTGCATAATTCATACAGCATTCCTCTTCCACGGTAATGGTTTCCTGCAGTTGCTATCCACATTCTAGCTTTGTATCTGTTTCCTTCTGAAGTGCTCCAGCTAGAGAATCAGTTTCAGTTCTGTGAAATTGAAATGTGAAACTGCATTTCTGTTTTCTAGCTTTTTTTTTTTTATTTAAACTTTATTATATACTCACAACTCAACACATTTTGCTTAATACGGATCCTTCATTGGGTCTATATAGATCCTTCATTGGATTCAAGAACATTATCTGCTGATAATTATCTGCTAACAATATCACACTGAACAGCAATTTGGAAAAACAAAGTTTCATCAGTTAAAATACTGATATGTTGTCTGATCTGTAACATGAAAATAGTTTACATAAAAAAGTTCTCTAAAATATCTTGATTATAATAACAGGAAGAAAATATGATGAACATAGCACTCTCTATAGCTATTCTAGTATGCAAGTTATATAATAATGAATCAACAACAGGGTCAACAAAGCTTTCATTTTGTATTTTCTTAACTTTATTTCATTTAAAAACACTTAATTTATATATTTTAACAGTTTATCTACCAGAATAGACACAATTCAGGGTTCAATATGAAAAACAGGAAACAAAATAAAATCACGGACTTTGTTCTTATAACAGAACTCTTAATATTCGTACACCTATTCCAAATGTTTTTAGAAAAGGTAGAATTTTTTATTATGGTTTAGAATTTTAAATGAGGTAGCTGGAATTGTATCTGAAATGATCACATTTGTTTCAAGGGATGAGAAATCATTTTCTTGTATGAGGACCTGGACAAGCTTGAAAAGTGGGCCCGTGTGAACATAATGAGGTTCAACAAGTCAAAGTGCAAGGTGCTGCTCCTGGATCAGGGCAATCCCAGACATGAGCACAGACTGGGTTGAAGAAGTCATTGAGAAAAGCCCTGCAGAGAGGGACTTGGGTGTTCTGGTAGATGAAAAGCTTGACATGAGCCAGCATTGTGTTCTTGCAGCCCAGAAGGCGAACTGCATCCTGGGCTGCATCAACAGAGGAATGGCCAGAAGGTGGAGGGAGGTGATTGTCCCCTGTGCTCTGCCCTTGTGAGGCCTCACTTGGAGTACTGCATCCAGGTCTGGGGTCCCCAGCACAAGAAGGATGTGGACCTGTTAGAACAGGTCCAGAAGAGGGCCATGAAGTTGATCAGAGGGCTGGAGCACCTCTCCTATGAATAAAGTCTGAGAGAGCTGTGGATGTTCAGCCTGAAGAAGAGAAGTCTCCAGGGAGACCTTATGGCAGCTTTTCAGTGCTTAAAGGGGGCTTATAAAAAGATGGAGAGTAACCTTTTGCTCAGTCAGATAATGACAGGACAAGGGGGAATGTTTTAAAACTAAATGGGGGGAGATTTAGATTAGACGTTAGGAGGAAATTCTTCACTTAGAAGGTGGTGAGACACTGGAACAGGGAGTTTGTGGATGCCTCATCCCTGGAGGTGCTCAAGACCAGGTTTGTATGAGGTCTTGACAATCTAGTGGGTGGAATTCCTGCCCATGGCAAGAGGGTTGGAACTAGATGATCTTTGAGGTCCCTTCTAACCTTGTGTTTTTTTACAAGATAAAGCTGACTGAAGGCTCATTTAACATATCACCCGGCAAAGCAGATGGCCTGGCTCTGATTGTCCATAAAATCTTACTGATATTCCTCCTTAATACAGCAGTCTTGTTGATAACATTGGGATATTTATTTAAGGTGTGAGGAGATGCTATTCTTGAAGAAGGGATGTTGAAGAAAGACAGGAAGGGGAGTTAAATGTGGAGCAAAGCAATAATATTCCAAGTAGCGACAGGAAGATGTCCCATTTTCCCTAGCAGCTGGGAGGAACTGTGACAAGTTAGGCTTGCTTCCCCTGCAATTTCTTTGTAAATGTGCTTTTTCAACTTATACCTATTGTAATGGTCAACAATAATTTTAATGCTATTAAAATCAACAACATTTTTTTGGGATATTTTTTTATTATAGATTCAATTTTAGAAGGGATTAAAGGGATAGTTCATTGTGCTGTGCAACATCTGCAATAGGTCTTCACTGTAAACTCATCCATAATATGGAAAAAGAGCCTTTTTCCTTTTTGAGATACTGCATAAATATTGTGTCCTCTTTACCTACATTGAACAGTTTTGAAGAACCTTACTGATCAATGCACTCGTTCAGATCAAGTTGGAAATATGGAAAAGAAAGGGTTATTTAAGAGCAGATTGTATATCATTTGAACAATATATCTTGGAAGATTTTATATAATTGCTGATTATTTTCATCTACAAACAAATGTGAATTAATATATTACATGCAGTTAAAATAGATGAAACAGTGGGACACTTTTCAATTAGTATCTTTCTTATGTCAAAATATGTGAGTTTTTCTTTGATTTTTGTAATTCCTGCTGAGACAGAGATAATATCACATTTTGGAACAATCTTTAATAACAGTCTTCCACTTTCTTTTTTTTTGCACATAAATGAAAAGTAAATAGGAAATATATCTGGTTTATACAGAGGTAGTTTAAAATTGTCTCTTATTTGGGATTTTCATATTGCTCTTTGTTTTCATTTGTACCTGTTGCTGTTATAGCAAAATCATTCTTATTTGAATGAAAATGTATTTTTAAAAGGATGTAGGAAAGTAAATAATAATAATAAAATTCTTAGAATACGATTCCTTGACTTTTGTAATTTTGAGTGTTGTGTTAAAAGTTAAAGTAAAGCAAGAGGTACACAGGTTCTTTTGGATTGCCAGTGATAAATTCACTGTCTGCAAATCACATATTTTTGCAGTAGTTTATCCATGGCAATCCTGTCGACTATGCCAATTTTTCTGTTGCATTAAGTGTTAAAGTAATTGAGAGTGGTACCCAATTAGCCGTTATAAGTCTGGTTGCGTTTAGGGTACTGAACTATCATGATTATGGATTCACAAATAATGTAATACACCTTCAATCTAGTTGCATTCCATGAACTACCACAGCCACACTTAAGGAGTTTGGACGTGTTCAGTGAGAACTAACACAGCTAAATTTAATGAGAACTGCAATTTATTAAAGCAACTGGTACACAGGTTCTTTGGATTGCCGGTGACAAATTCACTGTCTGCAAAGCACATACAAATTCCAAAAGTATGAGTAACACAGCCTGGCTATAAACACGTTAAAAAGTATAAAGCAACTCTATAGAGATTTCTAAGTTCCCCAGGGAGGCACTTGGTATAACCAAGTGTTCAAATCTTACCAAAAGGCATCCCAACGGCGGTGAGGGGGGGTAGGGGGGGTGGGGGGGGAGGGAAGAGAGGCTCAGCCCATTGACTGATCCCAAAAGTCAGAAGGCATCCTTCATGAAGGTATCTTCCCTAACATCTTGTCACTCTTAAGCCAAAATATATTATTTTCTATCTTTTAGGTGGAGCTTGAGTGATTCCAGTCATGCATATCATGGTTGCAATTGGTGCAAAATTTTCTCGCTTTTGTTTAAAAGTGTGGGCTCAGAGAAATTCAGAGTGCATGATCAGTGAGGGGTAATTGCACCTTGGAGGTGGGTAGCTTTTGTGATGGAGGTGTGTTTTGACATTATAATGAGCAAAGTTCACCAAGGTACAGTATTTTGTCAAAAGCATGACAGGTCATTGGCTCAGGGTAGCAAATGTGCAGCTTATTGGTTTCGGTGTGCACAAGAACAATCAAATTCTTATCACAGAGCTTAGCTGTGGTGTCTCCACTCTGCTCCACACTCCATACTGTTCCTCTTAGAGTCAGCACACCAAGGTCCCCCAGTGTGATTAACATCTAAGGTTGGAGGCCTAGGGAACTTCTTTTTAGTGCAGCTATACTCCACCCTGGAAGCTTCTTCAATGCTGTATCTTTTCTTTAAAATGTGAATATCAGTTTAATTTCCGTCACCTTAGGCAATTATTCCATATTGAGTTAACACAGTTGCATGACTTAAAAATAGAAATATTCTATTAATTTTTAATTAAAGGAGGATTCCTTACTGTTTTCAGGATTTTTGTTTTTATGATACAAAACAAAAATCTAAAACTATAAATGTATAAAACCACTACCATCATATTATTTTCATGTTATTTTCATATTTCAAATTGTTAAACACATTAATCTACCCTTATGTTTATTTTATGGAAACTTATCAAAAGTATAATCCATAGGAGAAAAAAAGTAAAGAAGGATAATGAATGGACATACCTTCTCTCCTTCAGTGTTATTTCAATCTTCTTGCTTTTATCTTTATGGATCAACATGTGGTTTATATGTAAAACAATATAATGCAAATGCTTTCCTATTGCGTAGTGTGACTAGAATTGTTTCTGAATCAACACCGTGTAACAGTGACAACACTAGTTGTGCAACACGACAATAAATAAATTCTGTCAATATTTAAACAAATGGTCAAATGGTTTTGACTTTTTAACCAGAGATGTGTTTTTAGAGAATTTAAAAGATTTTTTAGAAAGTATTTTTAGGATTCTGAGGTATTCTTAAATTCTCTTTCCCATTCCGCACTCAGTATTTTTTTTCCATTAACTTTGGCTAGCCAAATGCTAGGACAGAATAGGTTTGCATACACAACAGTGAGTCCTAATGAAATCAGTCTTTATATGAGAAAATCTTGGCCTCTTTTATCAAATCTTACAATAGAGCAACAAAAAGGAAAGAAGAATGATGGCTTCATACCAAAAGATTTAAAGTCAAAATTATATAGGTAAAGACATATTTACATGTGTGAGCCACATTTAGATTCATTAGTCCATGGTAATGGAAGAACTATGCTGAACAAGAGCTTATTTCCTGTTCCTGTAGAATGATCATGATTAGGTACATAATAATCAATATCACCTCATTATTGTATAGTTTTATAACTATGGTGTAGCTCTTAGTTTTTTTAAAGTAAAGAATCTTTTTCTCTGCACAAAACCCAATAGCAGAATTTCAAGCATACTTTATTTCTTCAATTTCCATTTTCGATTTCCATGCCTAGTGCTATGGTAACTCTTGCCAACAAAGTGCAAATTTAAAAATAATTAATTAAAATATTTATATATTAAAATGAAAATTATTATTTGATTATAAAGAACAACAACAACAAAAAAACCTCTTTATTAACTTCCTTTACACTTGCACTATTGCACGTTATTATGAGCACAGTTTAACACTTATCTCAAAGATAGGATTTAATCCCTCAAGAAATTGTAGGGGTCATAAAAGATACCAATTTTTGCTTTACTCCAACTAAAGTACCACTTTAGAAACTCTCAACATGAAATCTATTCTTCTGAACGCTGTGTGTAAGGAAATGTATCAATATTATGCATCTAACCATTAAACATTAGCTTTCCCTTAGGGCCTGATTCCAATATTTTATTCATGTAGGGTTTTAAGTAACTTGCTCAACATTCATTTCAGTGTTAGGAGGAATAGATTAAGTTTTAGCCTACTGAATAACAAAGCAAACAGGAATGTTTCTTGCATAATGGACACTGGTAATGTATTTTTGGACTGAGACCAAGTTGGTATGAAAACACAGAAATACTGTCAAAAAATCCCTATGCAACTCTGTTGAGGTGGATATACAAATATGTGTGTTGAGGGTGTTGGGTAAGTAAAAGTATGATGGTTGTTTACTGTTCAGAAATAACAAATATACGGTAGCAGCCCAGCAGTAGTAGAAATAAAGTGTAGCCATTTCCATATATTTCCCAAAGCATAATAAATCAACAGTTTAGAACATTTTGTACAAACACAGGATTCCAAATGTATAATTCAAGGACTATGAACTAAAATGCAGAGTTACAAAATGTAATTTCCATATTACTCACCATGATTAGTGTTGTACAGCAAAGATACAGCTGCAACGTTTTAATTAACATTTCTTTCTGCACATGATCAAAAACATTAAGAGTTAAAACTTCATTGTCTAAAGTTATTTACTCAGAAAAAAAATATTTTTAACATCACAACAGACAATTCTCTTGTGTACAAAGCCCTCAAAGATTTATCACCTATTGTCTTGCAGAAACTTACCTAGGTCCTGTGTTTTGTTAATCTTTCAAGCTGTAGTAAAGGTAGGTAAAGTAGTATCTTTATCAAATAGCCACCCCAGCCTCTATTCCTAGAGTCCCATATTGCTTTTCTCTATTGAAAGTGCTATAGATCCTTCATCGTAAAGAGATTATTTTTCTTCCCAGCTTTCTGTTTGGCCCGTACTTTTCTATCTACTTACAGCTTTTGTAGGATGGTAATACATATTAGTAAAGCTTTCCTAATGATGCTCAAAATCCTTTTCCCTCAGAGGAGAAACCATCAGGCAGTTTCACGATGTTGGCCTTTTTAAAACTTCAGTTCCTTCTGTCTAATGTGTTTAATGGGGAATATGGAGCTGACCATGAGGAGCTGTCTTTCTCATTTCTGCATCCTCGAAGTGTTTCCGATATGCAAATGCTCAAAGAAAATTCAGTTTCTCAATCTCTGCATAGGAAAACCCAAACCTAGCTCCCATTTCAGGGAACTTCTGCAGAAGATATTCTTACTCTCTTCCTTTACAGGTATTGGATGCTGCCACAACTTCTTATATCTCTTTGGTTAGGGTATGTTAATTGAGGGATTTAACCTCAGGTTGGTAAGGTTATAATCACACACACACACAAATACATACACTAAAAATAATAATAAAAATAAAAAAAAAAAGAAAAAAAGGTAGAAAACCTTTTTCTGAGCTGCTTTTAAGTCAGCTTTCATGGGCATAATTAACTTGGCAGCACAATATTGGCGATTATACCCTGCCAGGAAGATAGAAAGTAAAAATTTTAATTGCGGTAGAATGTGCAGAGATAGTTTCTGCAGCAGTCAAGAGGAGACAAACTGTCAAAAATTAAAGCGTTTTGTATTTAAATACTTAAAGATGAAAAAGCTCTCAGAGAATCACTAGAACCCAATTTGGGTTGAGTCTACTTAGATATTTTTCTGATTGAGTTATACAATTCACTGATCCAATTGAATACTTTGTGAAGCTACATAATGTGAAAATCTAAGTTCTCAACTACTAAAATAACCAACTCACGTATGTGTACTGGTTGATTAGTAAAATATGCAGTTCGATCACTAAGTCATATAATATAATTAGATGACTAAAACAGAATCAGGAAGAGAAAATGGTTCATTTGTAAAGTATACTTGGTATTTGAGGAAATACAAGCATAAATTCATCACATCAAAATCTTTGATGCAATGTTTTGTAATAATTTCAGACTGTAATGTCATGGACATGTTAGAACTGACTTCAACTGAACTGTTGATCTAAGAAGACTATGTAGAAAACAGCAAAGGATACACGATGGCAATGAAAATGTTTTAACCTATTTTTCTCATGATATATACAAGATTTCCGAGGCCCAATGAAAGCAAAAGTGCAGCAGACAACAGAAATTATTTAACAAAACTTATAGAAAATGGCCTGTTTTCCAGGAAACTCTTGTAAAGCCAAGCTATTTAATTTATATCCACTGTATTTTTTTTTCTTTCTTCTGGCATTGTTTCTTTATTTTTGAGAAACATCCTATTAGGGACAAGAGTTTTGATTTTGTATCTTCTGCTTCTGTTCCCTTCAAGTTAAACTTATTGTAATTAAGTTTTTTTTTTTCTTTTTCTTTTATATGATCGGCATGAAGTGTAAGTATATAGTATCAGACAGAAGTTGATAGTGTAGAGATATATGAACAAAAGCAGATAGAACACAACAATAATAAAAAAGCTTATCTAAGTATACGCCATTTCTCAGTTCTGCTTTTCTTTTTTGATCTTAGCAACAGAAAACAGTCTCTGCCCCAAAGCACATATATTCTAAAGAGATGTATGGCACTAAAATCCATAATGCTTGTCCAGTATCACACATCAGATCGTGAGCACATGGTATGATACTCTGCTACTCTGAAATTATTACTGGGCTATGAGGGGATATGATAATGGAAACAAGGTGTGTTTTCATGAAGAATTTAAATTTGGTTAAATTAGATAAGAAGTCATTTTTGTTAGAAACAGGTAAAGGCTTGTCTGAAGCAGCTTTAGTGGAAGAGAAAGAAGTCTCAAAGTGATTTTCAGTGACTCTACAGCTTGGCCCAGGAAAACAGATTTATAGAAGGGAGAGATAAACAGGGACTTGAGAGGCTTCTGAGATGTGTAGATTGTCTCTCATATTTTTATTCTCTGTTCACTCCTCTTTACATGGTGTTCACTCTGAAGCTGACCTGTAACTTTGCGTTAAGCCTTACTCCAAAATGCTTGGTCTATTTTGACAGCAGTTTCCACTTCAAGCCCCTTTTTTACAAGAGGTAGCCCTCATCTCCCCATGTGTTTTATGACCCTGTTCATCTTCTTGCATTTCTTGGTCTGCCGAGAAGGGAAAGAGATATGCTCTGGCTTGTGACTTCTTCCTGCTTCCAAAGGAGGTGTAGCTGGGAGGGATCATCAACCCTCCCTGGGATGGAAGAGGGAGCAGCAGTGTCAGCTGCTCCTTAGAGTGACTAATTGAAACTCTGAGAGAAAAATACTAGGTTTCATAGTCTTGGTCTTTCCCTTTTTCTGATGCTGGTATTAATTACAGTCTTAATATGTTGTCTCAGTAATGTCGAATTCTTTCCTCCAACATGTTTTCTAGATATTCTTCTTTTTCAGAAGTTTAAAAAACTTAGAAGATTCAATAGTAGAAAAAAAAACACAAAAAATACCAAAAAACAAAAACACTACCACCACCAAAAACAAACAAACAAGCAAACAAAAAAAAACACATTTGAAGCTCTACATTTCTGTTTCAAAATACTTTCAAAAGAAATACAGTTCAAGGTGCTTTCCAAAATATATAAACATTTCATAGCCATCTTTGAACTTATGAACAAGCAAAATGTCTTTTATTAATGTAAGTATGGTTATGACCCTATAATGACACATGTATGTCTTACTGAGAGACAGCTTTATAACCTGATTTGCCTGTTGTCAAATTTGCTTAAATAACAGAAACATTTTTTCTAGATTCTGACTGTCACCCAACAGAAACTTGGCTTGGCAGTCTGCCAACACTTTTTTTCTCCCTCCTTACTGTGGTGACACAATTTCTTTGAAGTAAACATGCCACATGCAGTTAGGTTTCAATATCACTGGCTCTAATTATTTGTCTTTTCTGCATCTATCTCTTTGCAACACTAAATTACTGTACTGTTTGCAAGAAGGAGTTCGTTAGATAGAACCTTTATGTCTTTTTTTGGTAAATTAAAAGAATGATCTAAGAATAATTCAGAGCTATATTGTTAATGAGATGGAAATGTATTGCTTAAGAAATAAAAATAAAAATAATTCTTGCCCTTTGATTTTCAACTAAATTGCATGATATATAGCTTCAAATGTCCTTTGTTGGTATAAAAAGAAAAAAATGCTACTGTTCCTGAAAGAAGCTGAAAAATAACCATCGCTTTCTTTATTCCATGATACCATGCAACAGTGTTTACAAATATTATGGATGTTTAACAGTAGCTATTGCTTATATTGTTTATCTGTCATCCATATAGTAATTCTATTAGTATTTACTTCTTAGTATTTTCTGATTTGCAAGATTTTTTCAAAACAGTCAACCATTGTAAAATTGCAATACTTTGTTTTTTATTCTAAATAGTTCCATTGGCTTTAATAAATAATAATGTGTTAGATTTACCATTTCGTCAAGAAAAAGAAAGTGAAAAATAAATCTATACTATACAGCAGTCTAATTGTATCTCTAGTACCTAGAGATATAAAATGCTCCAAACAAAGCCATTAACTGTCATATACATAATACATGTTAACATACAACAGCATTTTCCTGTCTGTACATGTTCATAAATTTCATAATATACTTACTTACTCCAGTCAGACCAATTGATTCCTAGTGTGTATTCCTTCTCTTAGTCAATAGCCTATCAGTGTATGATACAAGCAATGAAATTAGGCAAGCCAAATAACTTTTGCCTTACTCATTTTCATTGAAATATATAAAGATTTCATGTAACAAGCTATCAGGCTAGTCTCAATGCTGAACACCACTCCAAAAGGAGTTCAGGATAACCATGACAGTCCTTGCTGAATTTTATAATGCTTAGTTTCTTTAATAAGTGCTAAAAAATGTACTACGGACACTCCATGCAAGGCCTTGTTACCTTGCATGTCAAGGTAAGATACTGCTAAGAGCAGGAAGGTCTTTGTGTTAAAATGCATTACTTTTAAACACTAATTATTTCTAGTACTCATATTTTAAAATCTAATGCTTCAGCTTCTTCATTTTTCGTCCCTTTGGCCACATATGCAGAAAAGATGATGAGCAATTAATCTACCACTTGATAAGTTTGCAAAATGTAGACTACAAGGCAAAGACATAAACTGAGAGAAAAACATAGTTAACATATTTTTTAACTAAACAGTTGTGGTTTAAGCCGGCCGGCAGCTAAGAACGACACAGCCATTCACTCACTCTTCCCTCCCCAGTGGGATGGGGGATAGAATCGGAAAAAAGTAAAAACTTGTGGTTTGAGATAAAGACAGTGTATTAGGACAGAAAAGAAAGAAAATAATAATGATTATAGTACTACGTATGTGTACAAAACAAGTGATACACAATACAATTGCTCACCACCTGCTGACCAATGCCCAGTCTATTCCTGAGCAGCAGTCCCCCCCAGTCCCAGACAGACACCCCTTATTAATTGCTCAGCATGATGTCATTTGGTATGGAATATCCCTTTGGCCAATTTGGGTCAGCTGTTCTGTCCCCTTCCAGCTTCTTGTGCACCCCCAGCCTCCTCATTGGCAGGGTGGTGTGAGAAGCTGAAAAGTTTTTGTCTTAGTGTAAGCACTGCTCTGCAACAATTAAAACATCAGTGTGTTATCATCATTATTCTCATCCTAAATCCAAAACAAACACAGCACTATACCAGCTACTAGGAAGAAAATTAACTCTATCCTAGCTGAAACCAGGACAGCAGTATATTTTAATTATGACAAAATGCATAATTATTTTTCTTCATTGACTAGTTTTTAATTTTAATTGTGTTAAAGATATCCATTGGGAAAAATCAGGCATAACACAATGACTTGATAAATGTCTTTGCTGAAGATTTAAACATGGGTTTAGAAATACTTTAAATCCCTGAATCTGTTTTTGACAACAAACTCTGTGTTCAGAAATGTATGATGCCAGTCTAGAAATAATTGAAAATACAGTAAGGCCGGTTTCTGACACATTTTTTTAAATGAAAAAAAGTCATAAATGAGGATAAATGTGCATAAATGCACATTATTCAAGAGAAAAAAAAAGTTTAAGAACTGTTGTATTTATTTATTTAATTTCATTCAAATAACCTTTAACTTAAAAACTAGGTTAGTTAAAGCAAGAGATCACTAGTTTTGATGACACCATCCACTCAAAGCTCTCCAAGATCTAGAGAAACAAAGTAATGACCATGACATTAAACATTTTCAGTCATCCTACCAAAACACCCTTAATGTTTTTTTGCCAAGATTTCTGCAAAAGAGTGGAGGAAAAAAAAAAAAAAAAAAAAAAAAAGCTCCTCTGGTCTTCTGAAATTAGATACAGAGTTTTCTAAGAAATATATATATATATGTATACATATATATATAAAAGTATTTCTTTTAATATAGAGAAATTAATATAAGCCTAGAGAAGGGTATAAGCAGGATATTCAGACAGTGCCACATCTGAAAATCTTTATATATTTTTTTTCTTTCTTTCAAATTACCAATCAGCATATCTTTGGAGAATTTGCTAGTCATATTGTACTGTTGATATGCGTATGTTTGTGCATGTGTGCATGTGTTTGTATGCATTGTATGACTAATGTAGGCTGATCAAGGAGCCAACAAGGAAATAGGCTCTACTGGACTTCTTGCTTACAGGAAGGACTGTTTTGGGATTGTGAACACCAAGGGCAGCCTTGTATATGTATTTGTATATGTATATTTAAATATATGAGTGATTTCAAATGCTTATGACTTTGTCAGGAAATTACAGGTTGGTTAGTAAATGTTCCTTTAGGATTTTTATTTTATTTTTCCTGTTGTTTCTGTTTTCTTTTTTAGAGCAAAATAGAAAAGAAACTTATTTACTGGTCTGCCTCAGCTATGAATATGCTGTTTATACTGCTGAAACACTATCACATGCTTAAAATTAGACAGTTAAAATTAAAGCTAAATACCTAAGAAAAAATCTTACTGTATGACTTTCTTCGGAGAGCTCTTACAGAGAGGTTAATTACATAGAAATAGAGGCAGGACCCCGAGACATTAGGAAGTGATATGCTAATGATAAGTGGGCAATATGTTTGAAGAGGTTAGCTAGAGACACAAATGGTTCTGCCTTTGACCTACTTCACTGGTGGAGTAGCTGTTTGCATGCATTTCATTTTCAGTGTCTTTTTACAGCGATTTTGTGCCTTCTTTTTATTAATATGGAGAAAAATACAATGGTTTGATTTAACAGTGTGCTCTAAGAGGGCCTAAAAGATATCTTAAATTATTATTTAATTGTTGTCTTCTGCTGAGGCCAAAGCATATACTCCTTCCTTGTTATTGAGACAAATGTCTGCACAGTCTGTTGTTAAACTTAACAAGAAGTCTTTGTGATATTTTTCATGGTTCTTTAAAAAATAAAGTGTACTCTACAAATATTTAATCTGCTTATATAATACTGGCTCATAAAATGTGCCAGTATTTCCTTTGTGGTAGGTATACTCTAGCTCAGGATGTCTAGTTCAGATTTCAGTGTTTTTGGCAAAGTAGAAATATGTGTTTTAAATGAACTACTTTAATAAATTAAACAAACAAACAAACAATTTATTTAATTAATTATTTTGCATATTATATTTCACTAATGATTGCAAAACAATGCTCCTTCTTATTTTTAACATGACCTCCCTCACTTTCTCTGGAGAAAAAGCCTTTTTCTTTCACCAGTCTCCACATTTTATTACTGCAATCGTTAGTGAAATGAGAAGTGTTATCTTTAACTACTAGGTAAATTAAGGTTAAATTATTTATGTAATTTACTACTACGGAAATTAGAATTTAATGTGTGTGTGTGTGTGTGTATTTTCTGTGTCAACCTCTTTCATGGCAAGCTGATTCATACCAGAGCACCAACTTAGAGTAAACCAGGGTGCATCAGAGATTAACTTCTACTCACTTGAGAGCTAACTAATCCTCAAGTATATCTTGAACAGTTTTGAAGTCAGATTTCCAACCTGAGAAAAATCTTTTTAATCTGTATTATAAAATACTTCAAATCTCACTTCTATGCCTCCATTATTCTTCAGTACTACAAATAGATTTTGTAGATACTTGATTAATGTTCTGGAAATATAATCACTGTTATTTCTTTAACAGGGAGATGGAATATAGTTTGACTTGTGTTTGACCTTTTTGAAGTGTCTACTAGTGATGAAAAGAAAAATATCTTACGGATGATGTGGTGTTCTGTCACATATCCATATAAAACTACCTTGAGAAGGCATCAGAAAAAGTTCTCTCTACATGTTAATGTATTTAGTTTGAGAACTTTTATTTGAGTTTGATAGTAGATTACTCTTGGGACCATTATGCTGTTTAGTGTCCCTGAGATTAATCAAATATGAAAAGAATAATCAAAACAAGTCTGTGCAACTAACTGATTTTTTTTTGGTTCATTGGTTGAATGAAACAATTGTCAAAATGATCAGGTCAAACTATTTCTCGTGCTGAAACAAAAAATAAAATCTTTAAATATATTATATTTTTTATTTTTCTTAAAAGTAACTACCACATAGTTCAGTTAGACCCTAAAATTTGGTATTTCGGTCAACAAGTAGCTCTTCTATGTCAGTAATGCTGATATTTGGTCCTGCTCCTTTTTATTGGAGTAGCAATACTAGTAAGGTCATCATTACTATGGCTATTACTTTTCAAAAGTATTTTATTCAGCTCTATTTCCATAAAATGTATTTTCTCTATATTTCTACTGATTTTTTTCTATAACAAAACATTTGATGATGCAGTACCCTTATCACACCGCTGTCATAGTAATGATGAACAAAATCCTTTTCTCTATACAGCTATTTTTCATTTATTAGAATGCAACTCTATTAATCATAACTTTGACAGTTTAATGCTTGGATTACAGCATTAAAATGTAATTCATTAAAATTTGTTCCAGGCAGCATGAGTCAGGCAGTAAAATATTTATTACTGTTTTCTGCACTTCTGGCAGAAAACTGAATTTTAAAAACTTTTTTTTTTTTTTTTTTTAAATCATATATACTATATATTAATGATCATTGGCATGTAAAAAGTTACACAAATGTGTGATACACTCTGTAACATGGCAGTCCTGTTCCACTGTTCTTGCATATGTTTTCAACTTCAGGATTTTACCAGAATCATCTAGCCAAAGTAGCTGCCCTTCTTTTCACCCATGGAAAGGTACCGACTCAGGCCTAAAACTGTATTCATAGTTGATGTTTAAAGCTACAGTATCAGCCAAAGATGCCTATCAGTGTTGCCCTCCACAAGAAGAACAACACACCGGGGCATAAGCAACACAGGAAGTTCTAGGAGTGCTTCCTAACATAGTCTGGTAAAGGGAGCCAACAAGGAGATAGGCTCTATTGGACCTCCTACTTACTGGAAGAACTGTCTGGGGATTGTGAAAGCCTTGGCTGAAATGATCATGGCACGTGTTCAGAATACTGCATGTAAGCAGCAGGGCTGAAATCAGGATCACAGACCTGGACTTCAGAAGAACAGATTTGAGCCTCTTCAGTGATCTGCATGGTAGAATCCCATTGGAAACTATCTTGAAGAGAAGCGGGGGTCCAAGACAACAGGTTTATATTCAAAGACAGTGTTAGAGACCTTGGAGAGCTCAAGGTAGGTCCATTCCAATGAGAACGAAATCAAACAAAAGTTGCTGGAGGCCTGCATGGATAAACAAGGAGCTTCTGACTAAACTCAAACATAAAAAGGAAGCGTACAAGTGGAAGAAGCACAAGCAGGTAAGCCAGATTTAATGGAAAGATGCTGTCTAATTGTGCAGAAATAGGATTAGGAAAGCAAGGCCCACCTGCAGTTAAAGCTGGAAGGGGACGTGAAGAGTAACAAGGATCACAGAAGTAGATAAACAGCAAAAAGAGGGCAAATATAGGCTTGCTGCCAAATAGGAAAGGGGATATTGTTAAAAAAGGACAGAGAAAAGTTGAGGTATCACCCTGGTTTCAGCTAGGATAGTGTTATTTTTCTTCATAGAGGCTTGTGTGTTTTGGATTTACGATGAAAATAGCGGTGATAACACACTGATGTTTTAGTTGTTGCTACACAAAGTGTAGCTTGCACATACCTATAGTGCTTGCACAAAGCCAAGCACTTTTCTGTTTCTCACACTGACCTGCCAGCATGGAGGCTGTGGATGTACAAGAAACTGGGAGGGGACACAGCCAGGCCAGCTAACCCCAACCAACCAAAGGGATATCCTGTACCATACAATGTCATACTCAGCAATAAAAGGTGGGGGGGTGGGGGTGGGGTGGGGTGGGGGTGAGCAGGAAAGGGGTGGAAGAAGGAGGACTGGGGGTTGTTTGGAATGATGGCATTTGTCTTCCCAAGAAACCATTACATGTGACAAGCCTGCTTTCCAGGAAATCCAAGAAATTGATTCCCTGTTTTGCTTTGCTTGCATGTACATTTGCTTTACCTAGAAACCTGTCCCTATCTCACCCCATGAGTTCTCACGCTTTTACCTCTCTGACTCTCTCCCCCATCTCACCATGGGAAGAGTGAGTGAGTGCTTGTGTGGTGCTTAGCTGCCTATCAAGGTTAAACCACAACAGATAATCAACGCCTTCTTTGCCTCGGTCTTTACTTATCAGACTAGCCTACACCAGCTTCAGGCCCCTGAAACTAGGTTCCCCCTTGAAACACTGGAAGATGACAGGCTAGGAAGAAGCTTTGGAAAGAAGGTCATGCTAGTTCTGGTTGGCACCAAATTGACCATGAGCCAGCAATACACCTTAGCAAAGAAGGCCAACAGTCTCTGGGGCAACATCAGGAAGAGCACTGCCAGCTGGTCAAGGGAAGTGATCTTTCCCTTATACTCAGCATTGGTGAGATCATATCTAGAGTGCTGGGTCTGGCTCTGGTCTTCTGTACAAGGGAGACATGAACATACTGTAGTGAGTGCTGTCAAGGGCTGTGGAGATAATTAAGGGACTGGAGCATCTATCATATGAGAAGAATCTAAGAGAACTGGGGATATTTAGTCTCGAGGAGAGAAGTCACAGGGGTAGTCATATACACATGTATAATACCTGATGGCAGGAGTAACTAAGAGAGCCAAGCCCTTTTCAGTGGTGGCCAGTGACAGAATAAGAGGTAATGTCACAAATTGAAACACAGGAGATTCCATCTGAACATAATAAACCCGTGTTTACAGTGTGGGTGATCAAATCCTGGACCAGATTACTGAGAGAGGTTGTAGAGACTCCATCTGTGAAGACACTCGAAATCCATCTGGACACAGCCCTGAGCAGCTATCGTGGGTTGCCAATACACCACTCTCTTACTCCCCCTCCTCAGCAAGACAAAGGGAGCAAATATGATGAAACAGCTTCTGAGCTGAGATACAGGCAGGGAGATCATTCACCGATTACCATCATGGGCAAAACAGATTCTGTTTGGAGAGGATTAATCTAATTTACTGCCAATTTATAGCATCAGATAGTGTGACTTAAAGGAAAATAATAAATACCTTTCCCCCATTTCTCTTCTCCTACCTTCTCCCTTCCAAGAGGCACAGAGGAAATGGGGAATGGGTGTTGCAGTCAGTCTTCTGTGCTGCTCCTTCCTCCTTCCTCCTCATCCTCTTCCCCCACTCCAATGTAGGTCCTTCACATGGTCTGCAGTTCCATCCAGATACCTGCTCCTGTGTGGGCACAACTACCTGAAAGGAAGTTGTGGGGAGCTGGGGTTCAGCCTCTTCTTGCACATAACTTGTGACAGGACAAGAAGGAATGGCTTCAAGTTGTGCCAGGGGAGGTTCAGGTTGGAAATTAGGAGACATTTCTTCTCAGAAAGAGTAGTCAGGCATTGAAACGGGTTGCCCAGGGAGGTGGTGGAGTCACCGTCCCTGGGGGTGTTTAAAGAAAGGTTGTATGTAGTGCTTAGGGACATGGTTTAATGGGTGACATTGGCAGTAGGGTCATGGTTGAACCAGATGATCTTGAAGGTCTTTTCCAACCTTAGTGATTCTATGATTCTATGATCCTCCGAGACATACCCATTTGCTGTGGTGTTTGGTCCTCCATGGGCTACAGTGTAAATATTTGCTCCAATGTGTGTGTGGGGGACATCCTGTTCCACCAGGAGCCTCTCCATGGGATGCACAGGGACTTCTGCTGCGTCATCTGGTGCACCTCTTCCCCTTCCTTCTTCACTGACCTTGGTGTCTGCAGAGCTGTTTCTCTCACATTTTTTCACTCTCTCCCAGCTGATGTTGTGCAGCTGTTTTTTTCCCTTTCTTAAATCTGCTCTCACAGAGGCACAACCACTGTCGCTCACTGGCTCAGCTCTGGCCAGCAATGAGTCCCTTTTGGAAACAGCTGAAACTGGCTGTTATCTAACATGGGGCACATCTTGGACTCGTCTCACCCCTGCTATAAAAACCTTGCCACATAAACCCAATACAGCACCCTGTTCTAGGTGACTCTGACCCCCTCAACAGAGGTGCTGGACTTGATGATCCACAGACATCCTTTCTAAACAAACTCAGCATTTTGACTAGCTTAGTTCAAATGACTTCAGCACAAGTTGGATCAGTCTCAGCAGTTTCCTACTTTCCCTCAACTGTGGACTTCCAACTCTGGCTGCAAGTGCCTTCTCCCTTTCTTGTGCTAGTACTGGTGCTTCTTTATCCCATTGTAAACTGATTTGGAATAACAAACTCGAAGAAATATAGTCCATCAAAAAAAAAAAAAATCATACTGTTTTATATTGAGAAATGGAAACTGATAAATCCTGCATGAAATACAAGGTTTTAATAATATAAATATATTTTGTATATATAAGACAATTGGAGTAGATAGTCTGGAGCTGATGTGTTCTATGAATACAGAACACTGTCCCAGGTATCTTGTCCTGGAGTCTTCTCCAGGATTAGCAAGTATGAAAGGAAGAGTTGTTTTTTTTTTTCTTCTTCTTCTGATGAAATCACTTGATTCCATTACCTCTTCAGAAATTTATTTGCCCTTTAATCCTGTAACTCTGCTGGTTTCTCTAATGCCTGACATCACTGACCTCTAGCTTTG
The DNA here is from genome assembly GCF_013377495.2 of Cygnus atratus. NCBI lineage: Eukaryota > Metazoa > Chordata > Aves > Anseriformes > Anatidae > Cygnus > Cygnus atratus. Next base: position 50,573,619 of record NC_066362.1, read on the forward strand.
TCTGACTCTCAGATATTGTCTATGTTTCTTGTCTTACTGCTTGCTACTTATCTGACAATCTTCTAAATTGAATGAATAAAAAAATATATTTTGTAGAGGATTCAGTGTGTTTTTTTTCTGGTACACCATTTCAAGGTTTTTCTCTAAATTAAATATTTTACTCATTTATAGGTTTAGGAATCTAACTTCACAAGAATTAAAGAGTTGTTTAGATATGCAAAAAATAAAAATAAAAAAATCTCATTGTCTCCTAAGTTATGTTTCTTTAGAGAAATGAATTTTAAAGGACAATAAAGCATCAGTTCTGGTGATCCATTTGAAATTATGACACTGCAGAGAACTATTTGTCAGAAGAAAAGGAAGGAACGTTGTTATTGCTTTTTGCATGGAGTGGGTCTGACTCTGTGAAACATCTTTTACAGTTCCAGGGATAAATCAGCTGGGCTATGCTCTTGCAGACATCTTTCTCTTCCATGCAATATAGTATTAGGTTATTCTGGCAGTAAGATGTCCCCTATAATGAACTGAATGTTTTCACATAATTCATGCTGTTTAGGTATAGGAACAAAGTACCTCATGGTTCTGAGATAATGAATATAGTATGTTTGATTAGTTCTTGGCAATGTTGAAATGGATTACCTACAAAAGGGATATATACATATCATATTAACTTCATAAATATATTTTTGGTTCAAAGCTTTTCAAACTAAAATATGTTTATTTTTCTATTTGATTTTGTGAGACTCAAATGACATATAGAAAGGCAGTTAATCAAATCTTCTCTCTGGTGACCAGCAACAGGACCTGAGTTCAGGCTGGGTATTAGGGAAAGGCTCTTCACTAAGAGAGTGGTCAGGCACTGGCACAGGCTCCTCAGGGCAGTGGTCACAGCACTGAGCCGGCCGAAGTTCAAGAAGCTTGAACAATGCCCTTGGACACATGATCTGATTTTTGTGTGGTCCTGTGCAGAGCTAGGAATCGGACTTGATGGTCCTTGTGGATCCCTTCCAACTCAGGATATTCTATGAAAAGTAGGAAGATTTCATGTCATCAATGAAAGTGAACCTTATACAAAGGCCAATCCCTCTGCTAGGTGTATATTTAGAAATATGTTAGATCCATGTTAAATAGTTGCTCCTACATGATTAGATGTTCATATTTTTGCCAAGGCCATTTATATTTCATGAGAAAATAAGCAAAAAATATTTTTAAAATGGTGTGCTCGTATTTGGAATTTCTTCTCAGTGTTTGTTTGTTCGTTTTCATTAAATGATGCATTTCTTGATGTCTTTCTCTCTTCCTGAAAGTAGTAGTCTTTCTTCAGATGAAGTTTTGCTTCTGATTCTGACTTATCAGAACTTGTTACACAATTATACAGCTCTGAATGAAAAAAGGTTCAATTCACTGAACAGATAGGTAAGGAAAAGGTGTGTATCTTACTGCTTCTGCAATATGGAGTTAATTTCATTAGCTGTCATAAAGAGTACATTAGCAATTCTATGTATGTGAGGAAAAGAGGACTACATACACTACTACTGAAACTGGGTTTGATTTTGGAGACACAATGAAATATTTATATTACATTTGAACTTCTTGGTTTGTATCCAAACCAAATATAGGAGTATTGAAGCAACAGAAAAACCTTGTCATTGCTGGTATTATTTATTTTCCGTGTACTTAGAGATGCAGGATTTGCGCTAAAGATGCTATATACTCTTCAAACACATAAAAATTATAGTTTCTTGAACAGCTTATGGTGTAATTTTTAAACAAGAAAACAGTTCTTGCCAAACCCATGAAATCATGTACGCTGTTATACGAAAGATAATACAGTGTTAGGTAGCAGTTAGGGTACTTGTCTTCTAACTGAGCTTTTTTATATGTAAGATTATGTAGGGTGATCCATCCCCTAGCCACAAGGTAACACTGCTGTCTTACCTTTCTGGAGAAGTATAGGAAGTCTAAAAGAAAATAGAATAGAATCAGAGTGGGCTGTAAGAATCTGAATGTATTAGCGCTGACAGGGGGAGAGATCTGTGTATTTATGAGATCTATATCAAATGTAACCTGCACTGTCAGACATGTTTTTTTTTTTTTTGAAGTAATTTGGAAATTTCATATCATTCAAGTATGTGGTAAATTAAAGTACTCAGACCTATAGGTATTTGACCAAATCAGACTTCAAATGCTTAAAGATTGTTCATTAGGAGAATTGTGTTTAAGGGAGTAGGCTGGATACCATGCAAAGTGTGTACTGATGGCCAAATTTTTTAGATCACTGGTAAACCACTGGTCTACTAATTAAACTTTAGTAAATCACTGTGTCTCTAATGTTGAAGGTTTTCAGAATTATTAAGGAAAATACTAATGTAATATATGCATGATATGTACTGCATCCACTTTAAATTACATACTTTCCTTCACCGTTCACTTTATTTTTAAAATTCCATAAGATACCTTTCCAGTATGTAACTTGCCAACCACATCTAGAGAATACTTAAGCATAAACCCATGGATGGTTCTGAATTAACTTAGACTTATTTAAATAGCTTCTCTTCGGTTAATATGATAAGGCATAACTATAGCGATGTACTATACGCCAAGAGATTCTAAGGAAGTTCAGATAGACTCTTAACTACTGAAGAATTGAAGTTGTACTATAAAACCAAGAAAATTCTAATAACAATGTTTGAGCATTGGAAATAAAAGATGAGTGCATGCATAATTTTCTTTCATGTTTATAACAGAAGGGGCATGATAAGGTAGTGGGAAAACAGGTGTGACTATGATAGCTGCAGGAATAAGTATTTGAAAGATCTTTCTGTTTCAAACACAAAGGCTTTCCTGAATACATTTTTTTTTTTTAACCGAAATATCTTCAGTTCTGTATATTTCTTTCTTCTGATCTCTCCAAAGACTGTTGGCTGACCTTTAGAAGACAATGTGAAGACTCCTTTCGTTTTCTATCTTTCCCACTAGGTATCACTAACTCATTAAGACTTGAGTGGAAAACAAATAGGAAATAATATTATTATCATTATTATTATTGTAAACAGAAAGGAGAAAAAGCAGTAATCATTTTATAGAAGTGTATTAATTTACATTTCTGTAAACAATTCCATGTAATATAAACTAATGCTAGATTCAGTAGGTGCCCATTGAATTAAAATGTGCTATAAAAATTCTTGCAATGAGACTTGTTTACAGATCAGTGCATTTCTAACTATTCACATAACAGAACATGTTATACATGTCTGTCAGATGTAATGGCACTAACACTGAGCACAGATTACAGCTCTACTGGTTAATATCAAGAAAGAAAATGAGAAGGTGCACTCTGGCCAATTTTTCGTGGTTGAAATTAAAGCAAATAATGTTATTGACTTTACTAGAAATCTGACTGCATTCAGCCACATGATAGTCCTATAGCTAGAAAAATAGGATGCTCTACTGTGGACAAGAAATGTCTGAACTGTATAGTGCATTTTACTATTATAGTGCAAATAACCAGATACCAAATCATGCCGTACTGATTGTGGGTAGCCTTGTGAATCCACTAAAAATACTTTCTTCTGAATCTTTTCTCACTAGAAATTAATTGAAAACTAGGTAACTATTTTTTGATCAACTGCTTTAAAGGCCAAAGCATAAATTATGAGCTCTGTGTGTATAAATGTATGTGCATGTAAAGCATATTTACAGTTCCTTATGACTTATTGAAGAAATCATCTTTTTTTTTTTTTTTTGACACAGCTCTTGTTAAGAAAATATAACATTTTTCTTCTAGATTTGTGCTGAAGTTGCTATAATATTTCAGTTCAAAAATTCAAGAGAACAAGTAATTTGTTCTGTTCTGTAATTTGTAAAATAACCTGATAGAGGATTTAGTTTTCTCTTGATTCTCATTTTCTACTTATGTAAGAGTTAGGATATAAATGTAGATAAGGTTGTTGCAGACGTTGTGTTTAGTTAATTTACACAATTTGAAAAACAGAACACAAAGATAAGCAATTAAAAGCTAAATAAAGTCTGTTAGATATGTCTAGATTCTCTGGAAAAAGAGAACTGTGTGAGAAAAATGTTTGCTCCTAGACAGAACTGAAGAGTTTCACATTGATGTATAACATATTTAAAATATTCCAAGGACTTTGCACTGTGATTACTTTCTAGGAGAAATATACAGAAGACTCTTGAAGTTCATCATAGGCACTATTCATACTTGAAACCAGGCATTTCAATTAGTAGTATTGAAGGTGATCATTTATGATGATTCACTTATAGATAAATCCTGCATTAGGAAAAAAAGAAAAAAAAAAAAAAGCTTCATCACATAATATCATTCTTTTTCATATATAAAATGTATTTATTTAGAATATTCTTAACTTTATAAAAATGCTATTGCTGTCCCCTAAATAAAACTATTCAGTTTACAAGGTTCCGTAACAGAATATTTATTTTAAAAGCTGAAGGCCTTGAATAATCCATATCAAACCTAAGATTGCTTTTTCAGAGACTGAATAAATGAGTGTTGGACAGCTAGTCTTTTATCTTATTTATTGTATTCACTGATGTTGCTACTACTTCTGAAAATAATCTCTTCGTGCTCCCAATATATCAATTTTTTCATCTTTTCTTAAACAGCAATAGCATCTAATGCAAAATTCCAGCCCATCCCCCATAACATGGCATCTCTTCTTATAAAGTTCTTGGGGGCATAAAGAACAATGAAATCAATCCTTCTAAATTTTCCTGACTGAGGTTTATTATCCTGTAAATATAACTGGAGAATAAAATAAGTTTTGCTTGGTTATACAGTTCTGCAATACAGCTTTTTGTATATTTTTGTGGATTTACATTTTTTTTCTAAGTGCTCTTTATGACTATTTCCATATTGACAGATGGATAATGATTTGCATAATTCAAATATAGTTTCCCAAGGAAAGTAGAAAGAAAATAGATTAGGCAAAATATTGAAAAAGTGACAATAACTTCTACAGGGAGCAAAGTACATTAAAGAGCAACTCAAGGTTTAATGTGGAGGAAGCCATATAATCTTTTCCTCAAGGAGTTTTTCTTTTCAAATAAAGTGATATTCCTTTTTTTTTGGGGGGGGGGAGTGGGGGGGAGGAGGGGAGAGCAGAGCTAAATAGGTTATATTTAACTCAGCATTTCATCCTATAGCTTTGGGCAGGAGTGGGTATGTGCACTGCATACAGAATTTATTTGCAATAGAAGTCTCTTCTTTTCTAAATTCTGCAGTTTATGTTTCTGTTCAAAAATGTCTGTTTTTATTTACAGAGAAGAATTAACCGACTCTCTTTTCTTTTTTTTTAACTAAAAAACAAAAAAAAAACAACACAAAACCAACAAAAAACATGAGAATGCAATCACCTTTGAAAATGGTTTTATGACAATCTTATAAGAATATATTTCATACAGTCTCATAAAATTAAACTAAAAACAATTAATAACGTGCACTAGCAGCACAAATAAAGAAGCATAAGGGTGGCAGACAACAGTATATGTGGCATTCATTACTTTATCAAATACATGCTAGAACACAACATTACCTAAATGTATAAATGCAAATTAATGTGAAACAAACAAGTTTATTAAGAATTTATAAATTACTGTCAAAGTTGTGTGAGAAAAAATACTGGAGGCCTGAAAATCCGTTGTGTGGAGCCAATGCCATCATTGTCTATATACAACATTCCTGTAATTCTAATGTAGTACCCTGTAATAGTGGGGAGAGGTGTCGGGAGGGTGATACACATACATAAGCATGGCATCTACTTGATTCCTTAGCTGGAGACTCATCCTACTGCTTCAGTGAAATCCTACTGAGCTCTGATAGGTCATCATGCTGCCTGAGGTCAGGCTCTGTTTGAAGTTTATAATCATGCTTTCAGATGGTGTTCTATTTGTGAAGATGCTCTTTCAGTTCAAAAATATGAATTCCTTTTTGGTGCTGCATTTCTTACCAACCTTTCTTTTAGTTTCCTTCTGGTGACCTCCTACACTCAGGCTAAGTCCTTTTTTTGGTAGGATACCCACCCAGAGTACCTGGTGGATGAAAGTTACTGGTCTCCAGAAAGGTTCAGATTTCCTTTTGGTATTTTACAGCTTATGGTAGGTACAGTGTAATAACAGCAAGATCTGTTATCCTGTATTTTCAGGTACACTATGTGACTATACAAATCCATCAGAGATTGTCCTATCTGTCAGACAGTAGACATATAGAACTTACACATTATATTTCAGAATCATCTGTAAAAACCTCATTTCCCGGATCCCTTGATCCTGACGCTCAAAACCCTTATAAAGCCATACTTTGAGCATCTCCCAGTCTACATGTTTTTCTACCCATTTAAGAAACTGTTGTTCTTGGCTGAAGTAATTTCTGGCAAGAAAGGAGGTGAGATATTTGTCCTGGTTTCAGGTAGGACAGAGTTAATTTTCCTCCTAGTAGCTGGCAGGGTGCTATGTTTTGGATTAGGATGAGAAGAGCGCTGATAACATGCTGATGTTTTAATTGTTGTAGAGCAGTGCTTACACCAAGCCAAGGACTTTTCAGCTTCTCGCTCTGTCCTGCTAGCGAGCAGGCTAGGGGTGCAGCAGGAGCTGGGAGGGGACAGACCCAGGACAGCTGACCCAAACTGGCCAAAGGGGTATTCCATACCATCTGACGTCATGCTGAACAATATATATAGGGGTGGCTAGCCGGGGTGGAGGGGGGGGCTGGCTGCTCGGGGATAGGCTGGGCATCGGTCAACGGGTGGTGAGCAATTGCATTGTGCATCACTTATTTCGTACACATTATTACTATTAATACGATTATTATTATTATTATTATTGTTATTCTTTTCCCTGTCTTAATAAACTGTCTTTATCTCAACTCACAGACTTCACTTTCCCATTTCTCTCCCCCATCCTGGAGAGGGAGGGGGGAGGGTGAGCGAACGGCTGTGTGGTGTTTGGCTGCCAGCCGGGCTAAACCACAACAATATTTTAAGGCTTTCCAGTAAATCAACATATTTATGATAAAGTGTTCCTGCAGATTAATTCTAAATTTCTGCAAGAAAGGATATCCAAAAATCCATTTAAAAAAAAAAAAAAAGTTTTTTTTAAAAAAACCTTTTATTTTCCAAAAAAGCATAAATTAATCACTAAGTACATTTATGTGCCTGCACTCCACAACCCCAATGCAAGGAGCCCCTTTCATTTTAGGAGTGGTCCTGTAGAGAGTCTCAAAATCATGGTTTTAATATTTAGTATTCAAAGCATAAGTCTCTTGATAAAGAGGCTCTTGAACTAGGCTCTTGGCACCACTATACAATGCCTAGGTATATATACACTTACTGTGAGAAAGTACACTTAGGCTAAACATTAAATACAATATATTTTATTATTTCTTTTTCATTCTTATTTCGAGACCATTTGTTCTATGGTCTTTGTACCACAGTCCAAAACATCCAAGCATATTCTAGACATTAGTCTTGGAACTAGATCTTGATTCCTGTCGTAGCTCAAAGTGCGGACTATACTTCAGTCAGTTTGGATTTGTGTCTGAAGAAATGACACAAAAGGAAATCTTTTAGAAGATAATTAAAACAAAAATGTCCATCCTCCTGAAAATTAGCAATCAGTAATTTTTCTCTAATCTTTATTTTGAAGGTATGTTGCCTAGTAGGACTCACTTGTCATACCATATACATTCTTTGAGGCATTTCAAACCAAAGATTTTAATTATACCTGTCATGTCTTAGCTACTTTCTGGCAATGACCATCTTTCATAAAAGTAACATCATTTGTGACAGCTACCACACAGTAAATCTCTCTAAATCTTCTTTCTATTTCACTTTGATATTAAGCATTTCTTATGGAGGTATTTGTAGTGTTGCAACTGATATATGTATCAGGAAATCAGAGATGGCTGTGATGGTACAGTTAAGAAGACTGACAAAGCTGGACAGTTTTAATTTCATTCACTAATAACACACTATTTGTTAATGGTCAATCCTTCTTATAAATTAATTCATTTCTTATTATCAGTTCAATTTATGGTCAACGCTGTATATGCAAAACATAGCCTTAGCCTTTAGTACTTATATTCTAATATAGCTGTGAGTACCATGGAGTCAATGCTGTACAGACAGCACTGATGTCTACTGTTCCTGGTGGATTTCAGCACTACTATTCAAAGTAGAATAGTGGAATCGGGCTTGCTTAGCTATGTAAAATTTTGTCTATGTTATGCCAAAAAGGTGTTACCAAACACATATATTTTGTGTTTTTCTAATCTTATATTCAGCTGCAAGTGCAGTTAATATTAATTATATACGTCTATGTACACTTATAGGTGTCACGGGATCCTGTTTTGCCTACATTATTAAGACTAACCCTTTTATAAACAAAGCCATAAGTGCAGTAAGTTCTGCACTTCCTGAACAGTCCTCAGGAGGCAGATGAAAGGATTGTATGATGGATGCAGATCATGTATTCTGATGTAAAAAATAGATTTAGAGTGTCCATATACAACTGATTTAGTGATTTTGAAATTTCCACCTTAAACTTGGAAGTGTGGGCATTCAGTTGATCTTCAATTAGAACCACTCATCCAATACAATAAATAAATTGTGGTCTACAGTGTATAGAAGTGTATCATTGTAAGAAACTAGTGGTACAACTTTTGCTCATACTTCATATTATTATTTCAGATATATAATGAGAAAACACAACATCTTAGAGAGGCACAGTGGTTTCTGTTCACAGAGGTAGTGCCTATATAGTACTTGGTAGAGGGAATTCTTTGCAAGGATTTGCTTTTTACTTAGTGTTTGATCCAACAAAAAAGCAAAGCAGAACTTGGGGCAGGGACCAGAAAACCAAACCTTTCTTCTCCATGCTTAATGCTTCACCAAAAATGTTGAAGAGTTGGCTATGCGTTTGACTTCTGGGTATTCAATTATTGTTTTCTTGCCTTGTGTGGATTGTGCTTCTAGCTTTTTTTAGGCTACAATCTAGAGCATAATACTTGCTTGGGAAGTGGGTAAGATAATCTGAATTACTCTCAGACTTAGGAAAGAAATGATCTCTGAATATTCTGTCCCTAGATGTGTTCTCCAGCTTACTGGCTATTATTATTATTATTATTATTATTATTAATTATTATTATTGTGAAAAGGTGGACACTGTTGCCATCAGCATTTCAAAAAAAGTGAGGTCTACCCAGTTATATACCTGTCTACAGTAGAGGACCCAGTGCTCTGAATTCGAAATAGATGGGCTTGATACTAACCTTTTACCACGTGTCTAAATTCAGGAGAGAAAACTTCCTCCTCCCTATGTCTGACTAGTAGAGTGAAGGAGGATCAGTGATTAAGATTCAGAGACACTCCCTGGAGACATACAGCTTTCACTAGAGACAATAGCAGGTGTGCTAAGCGGGTGTGAGCCTGAACTACCTATATAAATCGAAGGAGGGTGAGCAAAATGGATGCTCTGCTTCTGGACGTGTCTGTGAGAGCAGTGAGAACATTTGAAATGGATGCTGTTTATTTTGCAATGCAATGCATAATTCCTGCCACTGAAGTCAAATACCAGAAAGGACAGGACTACAAACTAGATTCAGTTCTGCAGCCTCAGAATCTCTAAACTTTGGTAATACTAAGCTTTGATCCCAGGTCCTTTTGATAAGAGAGTAAAAACACTTAGAATCAGTTGTTCATGTGTGCAAGTGTTCACAGAGTCTCCTTGTTCCCACCTTCCACAACCAGACTAAGCATCCGTTCAAGAATAACCTGTAAGCTTTTCCTAAGCACCTCATTTAAATATTTGTTGTAGTGATACTCAGCATTAACATAGTTATTATACGCATTATACAGCACTTTAGTACGAATGACCTGTGGGGTCAGCATTTCTTGACAGTTAATGACTATCCTGAGGAGCTTGCTCCTAAAGCTAGGTAGTCATTAACTATGAGAAAATATTAATCCCAGAGGCCATTATTTATAAACCATGCAAAATTAAAAATATATGAAGTACCATTTTCCTACATACACTGCATCTAATGCTCTCTATGTAACCCTGTTTTAATAATTTTCTAGCAGTTAATGACTGATATGGTAACAATGGGAAATCATGGCTTAATTTTTAACATCCCATTACCTTTATAATAAACTTTGAAGTTCATCTTCCTACCCTCTTCTTTTAACAAAATCTTTGTCAGTTACTGACTGAAAAGCCCAAATAATTGACATTTTAGGTGTCATCACAACTTCGTATCTTAATTTCTTTGTTATAGTTAAGATGGGAAATTTTTTTTTCTTTTTTTTTAATGTTCCTTTATTAAAAGCTTGCTAAAAACAACAACAAAAAACCTACCAACCAGAAAACAGAAACAAAAACAAAAACAAAAAAACACACAGTGTTCATGTGGCATATCTTAGTTTAGTTCCGTATTACTCAACTCTGGTTTCCATTCAGTCTGTGCAAAATTACTTGCTTAGATATCTTAGAATCTTCAGTACCACTGAAGCACCACTCGCCTTCCCTTCCCTTCCCTTCCCTTCCCTTCCCTTCCCTTCCCTTCCCTTCCCTTCCCTTCCCTTCCCTTCCCTTCCCTTCCCTTCCCTTCCCTTCCCTTCCCTTCCCTTCCCTTCCCTTCCCTTCCCTTCCCTTCCCTTCCCTTCCCTTCCCTTCCCTTCCCTTCCCTTCCCTTCCCTTCCCTTCCCTTCCCTTCCCTTCCCTTCCCTTCCCTTCCCTTCCCTTCCCTTCCCTTCCCTTCCCTTCCCTTCCCTTCCCTTCCCTTCCCTTCCCTTCCCTTCCCTTCCCTTCCCTCCCCTCCCCTCCCCTCCCCTCCCCTCCCCTCCCCTCCACTCCCCTCCCCTCCCCTCCCCCTCCCCTCCCCTCCCCTCCCCTCCCCTCCCCTCCCCTCCCCTCCCCTTCCCCTTCCCCCTCCCCTTCCCCCTCCCCTTCCCCTTCCCCCTCCCCTTCCCCTTCCCCTTCCCCTTCCCCTTCCCCTTCCCCTTCCCCTTCCCCTTCCCCTTCCCCTTCCCCTTCCCCTTCCCCTTCCCCTTCCCCTTCCCCTTCCCCTTCCCCTTCCCCTTCCCCTTCCCCTTCCCCTTCCCCTTCCCCTTCCCTTCTTCCCCTTTTCTTTTTTCATTTATTTTCCTTTTCTTATTTTTATTTCCAGTAGAAATATTTTAAATAATTCACTGTTCCTTAAATTTGGTGTTATAAATAACAATCAAATGTGTTCTGAATTTTGTTCTTTGCAAAGTATATTAATCCTGGCCAAAACTATTGTACAGACAGCTTTAATGTGTTGTATCACCAAAGTAACATTTTTGCTATTCCAAATCTGGACATTTCTTGACAGTATTCTTAGAATTGTATCTAACTGTATGAAGTTTTTGTTATCTGGGAACTCCAGGGATTTAGATTTCACAGACTGATACAAACCATGTTATTTCTTCAGTAATTGAGGGAATGTCTCTAGCCAGGTATTTTAGAAACTGAAGATATTGCTATTTATTATTCTGAGAAGTGTTTTGAAGACAGAGATCTGTCAGATATGGATCTGCAAATATTCTCAGCGCATTATTCAGTTATTTTTGTAAATTGCCTACAGTCTTCTCTTTAGTATTCCAGTACGACAGTGTAGTAAAGCTAGTCCAAATTCATTTCAGTGCAGTGGAGCAGTCAACACACTTCACTATACCTTTTTAAATAGATCTGTTCCATTTCATTCCTCCTTATTCAGTGATTTATTTGATGTGTATATTTGCAGGCTATTACTGTCTAGAAAAAAAAATACAGGTAGTTAAAGATAATCCATTGCACCATGACAGGAAGATTTTTACTCATTCTCAGCATTCTTGCAGATATGTCTCTATATTCTCCAATAAAATGTACTTCCCTTTTGATAATCTGAATTGAAATATATTAACATTTCCTGGGAGAAAAAATAGGATGACTAGCAATGAAAAAAAAATTAAAAAAATGATTTATAATTTTTTCTTATTTGAAGTGTTTGTTACCTATAGGGAATAACTACTTTTCTGAAATATTTTAAACACAATGAATATCAACTTGAATTGTAATCTTATAGAAAAAAAATATCACAAGGTTAATATTAAAAGCATTGTATATGGGGGGGATGAATGTGTTGTGGTTTAGCCCGGCTGGCAGCCAAACACCACACAGCCGTTCGCTCACCCTCCCCCCTCCCTCTCCGGGATGGGGAGAGAAACAGGAAAGTGAAGCCTGTGAGTTGAGATGAAGACAGTTTATTAAGACAGGGAAAAGAATAACAATAATAATAATAATAATAATAATAATAATAGTACTACTACTAATAATGTGTACGAAACAAGTGATGCACAATGCAATTGCTCACCACCCGTTGACCGATGCCCAGCCTGTCCCGGAGCAGCTGGCCCCCCCCTCCACCCCGGCTAGCCACCCCTATATATTGTTCAGCATGACGTCAGATGGTATGGAATACCCCTTTGGCCAGTTTGGGTCAGCTGTCCTGGGTCTGTCCCCTCCCAGCTCCTGCTGCATCCCTAGCCTGCTCGCTAGCAGGACAGAGCGAGAAGCTGAAAAGTCCTTGGCTTGGTGTAAGCACTGCTCCGCAACAATTAAAACATCAGCATGTTATCAGCGCTCTTCTCATCCTAATCCAAAACATAGCACCCTGCCAGCTACTAGGAGGAAAATTAACTCTGTCCTACCTGAAACCAGGACAGAATGGTAATGAGAAGCTGCTCTGAACATTAAGTCAAATATAATAATGTTGAATGGATCATGGTAATAAATTAACATAAAATTAAATCAAATAGGAAAAAAGGAAAATAACATGAGATCTGGTTCAGAGATGAACTGTAGCCAGTAGAATTGTGCAATTTCAGGATTTCAAAAATACTGAAAAGATGCTTAATGTTGAAGGTAGCACATTTTTCCTTCTCCTTCTATCCATTTACAAAGTAACTGAGGAAGAACAAGGGAAATCAGCAACATTTTGTCCTCAGAGTGCCTGGTGAAAAATAGAATGGTATTTGGCATTTATACATTGCTTCTTCATGAAGTTGAAGAACACTACACAAACACCATCTAGCACAGGTTTCAGCGGATGAGGGGAAAATGTCCTGAGGAAGTACTTTAAAAAAAAAAAAAAGTATCTCGAACATTAATAGGTTGAAGTAGTTAGGGAAACTACTTATGTGTTTTTTTAAACTGTGCTAAGAAGGTGTAGAGCACTTAAGTTTTTGCCTTAACTTATGATAAGGTTATGGATTACACAATGAGCATCCTTGTGAATGGAGAGAAAGCCTGAGAACTGTATAGCACGTCCATCTGTTGCCTTCAAAGCAAGAATAAATAACTTTTTGAAAACATGTTTAAACAAACACAGTGGAAGGGAAAATGTAATGACCAGCTAGTACAGAGATTAAGATCATACAACCTAATAGCACTGTCTAGCTAATAGAGAGTGATGTGACTAAAATCCGGAAATCAAAACCTCTCTCTCTCTCTCTCTCTCTCTCTCTCTCTCTCTCTCTCTTTTTTTTTTTTTTTTTTAATATATAGGCTACTGTACTTCATATTCATTCCATTGATGCTAAAACTTAAGGGAAATTACTGTTTGCTTGTTGATTATCTATAAGGTAGTATATTAGAGAACTTCATATAAAAATCAACTTGCATGCATGATGGATGGTATATTGTAAGCATACATCTAAAGAAATAACCAATTTGAAAAAAAAAATAAAATATATATATATTTCCTTAAGACAGGTCCTATCCCTACATGACATTGAGCCTGCTAAGCATAACAATAATTAAAAATTGAAAAAGAAGTGTCTTACCATTTTGCCTAATGCAGACAGTAAAAATAATACAATTAATAGTTTGGAGCAGAAATCTTCAAACTTTTAATTAAGTACAGATAAGACTCAAGACTTTTAAGATTCAAAGTTTATCTTGAATATTATGAGTTTATAATCACAGTAATTATTTAAAAACATTTTGAAAACGATCATATTCTGCAGGTTAGCTAAAGGTTTCTCCTATGTATTGGAGTCCATTGTATCAAAACTATGGATATTGAAAGTCACTATTCTGTAAACCAAGAAATAATGTGTATATATATATATATATATCATAGAATTACACCTTTTATATCATAGAATCATTAAGGTTGGAAAAGACCTCCAAGATGATCTGGTCCAACCATACCCCTACCACCAACGTCACCTACTAAACCATGTCCCTAAGCACCATGTCCAACCTGTCCTTAAACTTACCCAGGGGTGGTGACTCTATCACCTCCCTGGCAACACGTTCCAATGCCAGACTACTCTTTCTGAGAAGAAATGTCTCCTCATTTCCAACCTAAACCTCCCCTGGCACAACTTGATGCCATTCCCTCTTGTCCTATCATGAGTTATCTGCGAGAAGAGGCTGACCCCCAGCACCCCACACCTTCCTTTCAGGCAGTTGTAGAAAGCAATAAGGTCTCCCCTGAGCCTCCTCTTCTCCAGACTAAACAACTCCAGTTCCCTCAGCCGCTCCTCGTAAGACTTGCATTCCAGACCCTTCTCCAGCTTCGTAGCCCTTCTCTGAACATGCTCCAGGACCTCGATGTCTTTCTTGTAGTGAAGGGCCCAAAACTGAACACAGTACTGGATGTGCGGCCTCACCAGACCTGACTACAGGGGGACGATCACCTCCCTGGTTCTGCTGGCTACACTATTCCTGATACAAGCCAGGATGCCATTGGCCTTTTTGGCCACCTGGGCACACTGTCAGCTGATGTTCAGGCAAGCATCACCAACACCCCTTGTTAAATTAATACATACTGTTAAATTAATCTAAGTATCAGAAAATGTTGCAAATTAATGTTTCTCTCTGATTTCTGTTTATCAAATAGATGGGGAAAAGACTTGTTTAGAAATTAATTCAAGACAGATGCAAAACAAATGAATCCTGAATCTAGAGATCAGAATAAACTAATGTTTGCTTCATTAAGTACTTGCCATATTGAAACTTGTATAGTAAGCTTGGTTTACATGGTTAGCATATGTTGTTACAATCAAGGAAAGGTCAGATATGAAGGAATGTATTCTGTTTTACTGGTGTCTCAGTTTCAACTGTGCAGCATGTCTGATACATGCAGAAGCATCCACCTAACAGTCATGTTAAACTGCAGCACTCTTCTGTCTCTCAGCTATCGGTTAATTCAATCTGAACGCATAGATTTTTCATCAGTCTTTAATTTGCTTAATTTTAGTGAGCTGTTTTCTTCAAAATTTTCCCATCTTTCAGCCTGGTGACTATCACATTGATGCCTTGTGCTATTCTTTCACTGTCATTTCCATTTCAATACAGATTTTATAGTTCGTTACCTGTCAATCAGTTTTAAATGGTGCAGTGTTCATTTTATCATGTTCTGTAAAAGCTCCATGCTTTTTTTCAATGTCTTACATTTATTCTAGTTTGATCTCTATTTATTTCTCTAAGCATTGAAGATATCTGTATCTATCTTCATTTTAATGTGTATTTATTTTAACAAATGCAATATTTTGTTTTGCATTGCATTCATTTGGAATGTTTATGTGAGCAAGTGAATTCTGACTTAATGGCAATCTGAAAATCCATATATGTTACAAATTTTTCCATAATACTTTTATTTGTTGTAGAACTTAAGAGGCTACATTTTCAGTCCTTGCCATAGTTCCACTAGAACAAAACCAGCAAATGAACACGGACGTAAATACTTTTTGATTAGAATATCATCTCCTCCTGGCTCTTCTGAACATGTATGGCATGTTCACAAAGCTCTTACCTCACAAAAGAGGCTCTGCACTTTTCTGACAATGGCCAGATAAAGTGACCTTAGTTATTTAGTAGAAGATTCCCTGGATGGTATTTTCTGCTCATGCTTTTGTTTCCACAGTATGCCATTATGTTGTGGAGTGTTACAGGGAAACTGTGTAAATAGAGATAAAAAGCCTTTTTATGTCTACTGATGTCAGAAAATCTGAAGAAGCTGCAAGGGTTCCTGTTTGTTTGTTATTTGTATTAATACTAACTTTCCAAGTTTTATAAGATGACAAGATGAGATTGTGACTAATAAAAATAATATTAAAATTAGAAGAATGAAGAAATTATTTTGAATTAATTAATGTCAATAACTATAGTTAATTAAATTTATTCAGTCTAGGTCAACTAGACTGCTTGATGCCAGCAGTGTAACCTAAAATTTTATGGATTGTTGCATAATTTATGTAGATGACAGTGTATTATTTTATTTTCGTCCTAGGCCCAGCACACAATCTCTGTTGTGCAGCATTAGAATTCAGTTAAAAAAACAATCAAACAAACAACAACAACAACAACACAACTTGTTGCTTTCCTTTTCTGGAAGCATATATTTTTTTCTCTTGAGGTTATAAATCAAAGACAAAAGTGATTGTGAATGCTTGGAGAAGGGGATGGCATAGACAGTACCTGGGGAAGTCCATATCAGCTGTTGGAGGATGTATCAGTTCTTCTCCACTCAGTTATATGGATCAGGTGAAAATGGAAGCATAAACACATAATTTTAATGAGTAGTCATTCAGAAACAGCTGTTGTCACCTTTGGACTGCACTGCAACATAACAGTTTTAATATTGTAACTTGTACCAGTAAATGACTCTATATAGCTGCATTTCCTTACATTCATCTATATACACATACTAGAAGTAAACAAACATCTTCAGCCTTAACAGACATATTATTTTTTAAATATTCATTATTCATGCTACCTAATTATTTTTATAAAAGTAATTTGTAACGAAAAATATTAATCAAATATTTTATTGTGTTATGATTATAAGACTAGAGGGTTTTTTAATTCAGTTTCGCTATTGTTCATCTCTCATTGCCCCATAATGGAAGCTGTTACATGCATCCTAATTCTCAAAATGTAGACTCTGATCTAATGTTTTACTTTTAGTCATTTGTTTAGCTTTAAGCTTGAGAAGACTCATAGAATGCAGCACTCTATCTGACCTTAATGTAAACTGAGAACTTTTCTTAAACCATGACTATAGTTCATGATCTCCATTTAAGAAATTAATTCATTCTAGTTCAGCAGAACTGTATGAAAGCTGAGTTGGCATTAACATTTTCTCTTAAAAAAAAAACAAAACTGCTAATGTTACCAACTTTTTTTTTGTTACCTTTTTTTTCTCTTCTGATAAGTATAAAATATAAATAAAGGCTTTTACATTAGCAAAAAGTGCCATGTGATGGCATGCTGACATCAAACATGCTGACAAAACAGCTGACGTGGAAAATGGGGAATTCTACACCACATGAATTTTAAAAGGGTAGTCTTGAGGACTGAACACCTGTAGCTGTTGAAACACATTGAGGTTTATTTCAGTGGTGCATCTCTCAGTTAATTTTTTTTCTAGAAGGAATTGAGCTTGTGCATTCCAAGATCATTTCTGGTGAGAAGTACATTATGCGAATTAAGAAATTTGTACTGAAACATGCTACTGATGTGAAATGTACCCTCCCTCAAAGTGCACCCATTGAAACCATCCTATTCTTCCAAAAGAAAGAAAAAATAAATTTACTATTATTTTTCCTTTTCTGCATGCAATAATAGAAAGAAGGTGTGATATCTACTTCTTCTGACTATATTTATTAATAGATAGAAGCCTATGATACAAAAAAGAACTGTCGCCTATTAGGACTTAGCTTGTTACAATTCACAGTGAGGAATAAAAACACAAATTAAAAAAAAAAAATCAGGAACTATGATCATGTATTGTAACATGAGTGAACCTAATCTATGAATTTATTCCCATACAGAGTACTTAGAAGGATATAAGTAGAAAAATATAAGTAATACAGGTAAATGAAACTCAAGGAATCTGTTTGGATGAATTCCTAGTCCAAATATTAAAGATAATGCACTACTTTAAGAAAAAAAATAGGGAGATGTATTTTCAGACACCGTGGCCTATTAATGACACATTTTCTTACTTTTTTTTTCATAGATTGTAGAACTATTATGTTTATCATTGCTGGGAATTAATTTTAAGAGAAGTCTCTTTGATGCAGAACACCTTCCCAATAGTCTTTTAGACTGGTATTGTGGCATAACCCTGGCAGGCAGTTAAGCACCACACAGACACTTCCTCACTTCTCCACAACAGTATGAGGAAGAGAATCAGAAAGGTAAGGTGAGAAAATTCATGGGCTGAGATAAAAACAGTTTACTAGGTAAAGCAAAAGCTGTGCATGCAAGAAAAGCAAAACAAGGAATTGATTTACTACTTCTAATTGTTGAACCACTTCCAGGAAAGCAGGGCTTATCACATGTAATGGTTACTAGGGAAGACAAACACCATCAGTCCAATGTCACCCCTCCTCATTCTGTCTCCCAGCTTTATTGCTGAACATAACACCATATGGTCATAGAATATCTCCAGCCAGTTTGGGTCAGCTGTCCTGGCTGTGTCTCCTCCCACCTCATTGTGCATGCCCCTGCCTCCTCACTGGCAAGGCAGTGTGAGAAGCTGAGAAGCTATTATCTTTTTTTTTTTTTCTTTAAATATATATATATATTAAATATAGCACCTCTCTGTCTCCTTCTCAGAGGTCCTTCTCATAAGTCAATGGAAATTTAGTTTGTCTCTTAGGAAACTGCTGGTTAACTAGCAGAGTTTGAGCATATCTGTTCTCTAGGGAAGAAAATCCTCCTAAACAGTAGAAGAAACTCTATTAAATCTACCTACTAAGTTACATAGTTGCATTTGCATATTGGTACTCTCATAAGTCATGTTTCTCAGCCTCAGTCATTTTTCCAGTTCTTGACCTTGTCTCTAAAGGTCTGTGGCTTGTAATTATATTTATTTATTTACTTATTTTCCTCTCACTGTCAATTCGTGGCTTCATGTCCACAGGTGAAAGAGTATTCAGCATTCTCACTCCCCAGTAGAGCTTTTTGAAGAGTCTAATAAGTTTTATCTACAGTTAAAGACCTGTTTTCCAGTGTAATATCAATAAGCTCTTTCAGTTCAAAAGTGCAGGCGCTGCAAATTTTAAGTAATGTGATGTCTTCTTTATTTACCTATCAAAAACCCTTTCAGTGGCTATCACTTCTACAGGAATGTGTAGGTGAGATACGGGCTCTTGTGGCTGATTCCCCTTTGTTATTTTCATAAGAAAACAAAACAAAACAAAACAAAACAACCGTTATCAGGCTTTCAAAGGTTTTACCTGAGGAATTCTGTGAATACCATGTCTATCTGAAATCCCATGCTTCATCAGCAAATGCAACCCTCTACACATTAGGTTATAAATAGTCGTTGTTCTTTTACACTGACAGAAAAGCCTTCAGAAGGACTCTCCACCTCTTTGTGTCAAGGCTGGAAGACCTTGGGATCTGCCAGAGTCCTCACAAAGAACACCATCCTGGTTACCATACCACGTCATAGACTGTCATTAAACTGCCAGCAGAGAAACTGCCTTACTTACAAGGACTCATCTGACCATTTTAAGCAGAGAGGCTGTCTTCCCTGTGGAACATCTCACACTTGACATTTGCAGAAAGGTCACCTGAAGCTCCTTTCACAAGTTTACTAAGCATTATGCACTTGCTGAAGCATTCAATGATCATACAGCCTTTGGGAGAGTTATTCTTTAGTCTTTGTTTAATATATATATACATATAACTGCATTATATTCAGTTAATATTAGGTTGTGTCTAGATTATTTTAAATATAACTGCTTCCTTACTTCAAAACCACTGTATGTTGTTCTTTTCTCTTTTATTTGTCTGATTACAGAATACCTATCTAATTTTACTTTACTTTATTTCATTTTTTCAATCTAAATCATCATATTTTTGTAAGTTTATTAGAATTGTAAGTGCATTGAGGATTTCAAAATGAGGGCTAGGTATGACATAGCTCCCTAAGTCTTAAACACAAATCTTAAAATTTTGTATATAGTTTACTGCTTCCTGAAGTCACTGAGTCACTAGTTATGAATCAATGTTATTTGGAAACACCAGTCTTGTCTACATTAAGCAAACAACCTCAGTCTCTCCAAATTCATACATTTCCATCTTTCTTGCCTAAAGTGCTCAATGCAGTAAGTATTTGTAGAGAACGAATAAAACAGTAAGAGCTTCTTTCCATCAAACAACAGTCAAAGATGAAAGTCAGTTATCCTTAGGTTGTGAAATAGGATCACATTTAGAGGAATCATGCATGAGAGTTTGCTTCCAGACCCTGCTTTTAAGATTGCTTTTAAAACTTATCCAATGACTATTTTAAGCAATTCCATCCACTTTAACTTAGTACATAGGTAAAATCATTGCTTCTGGTTAGGACCCCCATATTTTCCTATGGAGTAAATTGTCTGTGTATACAACACATAGTATGTGACCTGTAAGCTCTGAAACTTAACTCATATTTTGTGTGAGTTTCTTTTTAGTTCAAAGTGCCTGAAATAATATGAGGACTGTGTCTTGGGTGGTCAGAATGGTAATTTCATAGCATAACACCAAGGATATTTGTTGCATGACATGAGATTTTGTATAAGGAGTGTTGGAGTACTGGGATATCCCTGAAGGTGTCTGAAGAACTGAAGGAACTAAGTGCTTCCATCTTGTTGATATTACCTGCACAAAGAAGTCCTAGTATGAACTGAAGAGGATACCCGAGCTGCACCCACTTTTTGTCTCAAAAGGAACTGTTTGGTTCACTTTTCATGAAAGCCTTGGAATTAATAACAAATATGCAGTGTAGATGGTGATAGCCACAAAACAGGAATAAAAGGATTTGTCAATGTAGGCATAACCACAGTCACTGTCCTGACCTCTTTCTAAGAAGAGGGTCTTGAGATCTTATGTACAATACAGATTGGAATAACTAAACAAGATGTTCATACTGTATTTTTAGTAATGTTAAATACAACTTTATCTACATCCTAACATGGGAATCTATAGCAGATCCCTAGATTAAACAATAGAATGCCTTTTGCAGTCTTTCTTCTGAATTGTTCTAGTTAAGATTAACTACATTATATCAGGTTAATTATTTTAAAACATTTATTTATTTATTTTCCTTTGTATATATTTTATTCCAACTAGTTTTAACTTACTTTAGTTTTTCAGGAATGGCTTTTGCCCTAACATAGTATTCTAATTATGAAGGTTCTTTAATGTTTATAGCAGTTGTTCTCATGCATTGCAATACATTAACTAGTTTTGTGATTATAGCAGCTTGTATTAGCTGTTTCTTTCAGGTCTCTGCTGATGTTCTTGTTGAATTAGCTGTGTTGTCTGACTGTTGCTCTCATTAATATCAAACCTCATTCTGTACTTATTTGCATAGCTCTACCAGCAAATACTCCTGTGCCCTTTACTATATCCTTATTTACCTGATTTTCTGCATACCCTATTACAGACAGTCATGGAAGTTGTCTTTATCAGTGTTCTCTTGTTTCCCATTTTAATACTCTTATGAGTCTTTACATACCTGATCCCAAAAGACTACATTCCAAAAATAATTGAAATCTCTCTTACAAGAAAAATTTTCTTCCCATAGATGTTACCAGTAGTCAAATATCTTCAAAATCTCATCACACCTATTCTCAAGCCATCTGCTGAGTTTGACTAAGTTGCCACACCACTCAATGCATTCCTGTAGGGCAGAAAAAAAACATTTCTTGTGACTAAAATTCTTGAAAGTCTCTCCCAGCCAGATGACTCAATGAGAGCAATTCCAAATATATCAGATCCATCCTGTATACTCCCTCTGGAGAGAGAGAGCTCCTTTCTGTTTGTTGCACTATACTCAGGACAATTTTGTGCAATAAAGAAACACAACTGATGTGCAGAGACAATAATTCTTTATTGTTAGTCAATCAAAACAAACAAAGGAAGTACTTTTAGTTCAATTAGGAGCAGTTAAGGTTCAGTTATGAGCACCTAAAGTTTATATTTGAGCACTTAAAGTTCAGTCATCTGGTGGTAGCTCATTACAAAAAATAAAATTTAAAAAAATGTTATATGCAGATTTTCTACCCCTTTCTATACCTTTGTGCTCACCTTTCCAATGTGTTGTCACAATGAGTTGTCAGCACTGTAAATTCATTAATTCATTTTTGGAAGAAGTATGATGTCGATGGAAGTTGTTCCTCCTTACTCTCCCTGGAGCTATTTGTATGTTTGTGGACACAGTCTGCTTTCTTCTTTTTTTGTTTGTTTGTTTGTTTGTGCTTTTTCATTTGTTTGTTTTGTTAATTATTATTATTGTTTACTCATAATTCTGAGTTTTATTAGATATGGTATTTTAGATATACTGGGTAATTGTTCTTGTTTTTTTCTGTTATCCCAAAAACAAGCTCACAAGGCTGCATTTCTCCAGTGATCACTAACTTCTGTTTATAGCCCTAGGGCTTCTGGTGTGTTTTGGTGTTTATACTTTCAAGGATCCTGTTATCATCCTGTAATTTTATATATCACTTTTTTACTCTAAGCGCACAGACACTGCAATCTGCACAGAACAACTATCTGTAGTTACTATCTACTAGTAACAAAAATATGTTGACATTATTAGAACAGTTAGAACAGTAGTTCTACCACATGATTTCACAAAGCTTATACAGATTAAATAACTCACTTGGTTGTTAAAAGTTCATGGTTGTCTGGAAATCCTGACAAAGTCTAAAATGTCCTCAGGCCTTGCACTGCTGAACTAATACTAAGTTTCTGGCTTGTTCCTATCAATGGCAATATCTTATTTACGGGGCTGTGGGCTCTATAAGTTTAAAAATTTCAGAGTCTTCAGCCCTACCTTTTTTTTTCTATTGTTACTGCTGTGACTCTAATTTTCTTCCTATTCCTTTCCCTGTTAGAGAAAGGTTCTTCACAAGGAGGGTGATCGGGCACTGGCACAGGCTCCCCAGGTCATGGCACCGAGCCTGCTAGAGTTCAGGAAGCATTTGGGCAATGCTCTCAGAAACATGGTCTGATTTTTGGGTGGTCATGTGCGGAACCAGGAGTTGGACTTGATGATCCTTGATAAATGGTGCTCCTCACTCAGTTTTCAGTCCAGGAGCTCATCCCACCTGATAATGTTTAATTACTGTCAGGGAACAGGTCATCTCCTCCTCCACACCAGCTCCACAGTCAGAAATCAAAAGGAGTCAACTTATCTAACCGCAGCCTTTTGATGAAAACCATATCATAGTTTAATAAATAACTAACAAACAAAGAGACTCTCTGTCACAAGTGAAATATTTGTTGGAATTCAAAATATAAGTTTTATGATTTGCTTGATTGTATAATTTTAATTGTTATTGAAAGTGACTTAAAAGTCTTAACCTGACTTAAGGGGGTTGGATGAGCTGGATATTTTGAGGCAACTGTCAACAGATGGTATGCTTGTGTAAATTATATATGTTTGTATAAAATATATATAAAATCCAAATTTTATATATATATATAAATTGAAATCACACATAATGTATATATATGCTTTCAATGTAATGCACAACTCATAAACTACAAAACCATTTGTATCAAAGTCATAAAACTTGTTTCAAACCTCTAGTGAACCATTTCTGTGTTAAACATAGGTTTTCATTTCCACCACACATCATGTGCAAGGGGAAACTAAATGTGGAATGCTGGTGTCATCATCTAATGAATCTGATATACAGCAGTCTCTATCCATACATTCTTCATAATATACAAATTCTTACAGAAACAATATCTTCATTACTTGAAATTGACATTTGTTTGCAATATTACTGCTATCATGTCTACAAGTACTGTAGCAAAACATATTTGTACTTTTCTTACAATGCTCTCAGTTTTTTTGGGTGATTCAGATTCAGGCATTGCCTTCTTATAGCAGATGGCTGAATGGTGATTCAAGATGCTAATTAGTCTTTTGCATTTTCCAGCTAACCTTAGGTAGACATATTCCTCTGAGAGATGATTACAGTATGTGGTGTTAAACACTAGCAGATATTTGCTAGAAGACTTTTGTAATGAGCCTTTTAAACAGTAAAATAGTGATTAACTATGGTATAGTAAACACATGATACCAGCAAGACTGTAATTAACAGCATTGTGGCATTTTAAAGGACTGATTTACATATTTTAACATTCTCTTATTGTGGGGGCTCTTCAGTTGGAACTAAGAAACGATTGTAGAAGTTCAGGGAAAGATGCTAAAATGAGAGACTTGTTGAATTTCTATCTGGAGCCTATCATTCGTCAATAGGTGTAATAAAAGGGAGAAAATGGGGTAAAAAAGCTGGTCATTGTAAATAAAACATGCATAGAGGGAAACAGGAAGCAAAGGCTCAGAGATATATGTTAGATAAGAGTCAGGATTAAATCTATCTGCAAATATACATTTTTCTTCATACAAAAAATAAAATAAAATATTTCTGTTTAAAGGAGACATTAGTCCATCTCATCTGATTTGCATCCACATCTCATTAAATAGACATATTCTAGAATCATGTCAGAAATAAGTAAATGTCTAAGCATAGTGAAGCATCAAAATAACCTGACAACATACCTTATTTTGTGTAGAAATACATAACATATTCCTATTCACGTGGAAGTAAGGTTGAAAAAAGTTTAAAAAAAAAAAAACTGAGAAGGGGAAAATAAAAGTATTCTACTGCTGGAATTCCTTTGTTGTTTAGTATTAACTTAGCTACATCAAATAATGGCATTGATATAATCTCTATATACCTGTTACTTCTGTATGATGAGAAAGTGACAGAATAAGTACCACAGTATGCATTAACTTCACATTATCGAAACCAAATGAATACCTGTTTTCTGCAAGTGGTTCATTATATTCTATACAAGTCAGTTTTCTGTGAATTTCTGTAGAAAAAAAAAAAAAGTGATACCTTCTTATTCACACACTTAAATGTAGTCAGCGCTGGCTCTTTCCTTGGTGATTGTGGGGTCCATCCCCAGCAGAGCTTTGTAGTCCTCAGTAAAATCTTCTTGTCTTACATCTTTTTTTTTTTTTTCTTTTTTTTTTTCTTTTTTCTAATTGCAGATGATGCACATGCTAGAATGAAGCCTGGCACACTAACAGAGCAGAATGAAACATATACCAGAAGCACACAGTGGAAGAGGAAGTATATGTCCATATAGCGGGGATGTCCTCAGTGGGGATTTCCCCTCTTTATCCCCAAACTTCCAGAGACAAATCCATGGGAATTTGGGCTGAGCATGAAAAGTGAGACATAAGAGAAAGTTTTAAGGCCCTTCACAAAGTAATGATACTTTTTTACTCCTTTCCAATGCATACCAGCTAAACATTTTCATCTTGTTAGTAATATCTTGACAACGAATAACCTCTGTTGTTGATTTGTGGGATATTTTTCTAGTGTTGTGACAAACGTGCACACACATGTCTATTGGAAAAGATTTTCCTGCGCTCCCAACAAACTACAAAGCATTAGAGCTTCCACTGTTTGCACTTATTTCATCCTGTTCTACCTAGTAGAAGAAAAAAATAGATTATACTTCATTTAAGCAAACGAATTAAGTAAAATATCATTTAGTCAAATGAAATAATGGAAAAGAAACTGAAGCTGCTTTTGAAAACTGAATGCAGAACTGATAAAGCAGTTTCAAATGCCAAAATTCTTGTATATTAAAATGCCCTGCATTTGAAATTTGAGTGGTTTTTCAAAATAATTAATAATTATTATTAATTCTGGGCATGCAGTACATTTTCCATCTACTAAACTCTGAAATTTAAGAAGTGCTCCTTTTCTTTGGAAGTGTGAAACTAAAACTTTTCAGGGAAAAAAATGAAAATTGAATAAGAAAAAAATCAGGCAGATAACACAAAACTGAGTGTCTCTACTTTCATTTCCTGTTGGTGATGGTCATTCATTAAACTACAAAAAAGGATGGTTCTGTAATTGCAGTAGATGGTTACAGGCTCTTCAGGAGGGTCAGGCAGGGCAGGCGAGGTGGGGTGGTGGTGCTGTATGTAAAGGAGGGGCTGGAGTGCGTGGACCTTGCAGTTGGTGATGACAAAGTTGAAAGCCTCTGGGTAAGGATTAAGGGACAAACAAATCAAGGGGATGTTGTTCTGGGAGTCTGTTACAGACCACCCAGCCAGGATGATGACACTGATGAATTATTCTTTTAGGAACTAAGAGTTACCTCAAGATCAACTGCCCTTGTCCTAATGGGAGACTTCAACTTGCCAGATGTTAACTGGGAATATCACACAGCTGACATGAGCAGGTCCAGGAGGTTTTTTAAAGCACCTTGATGATAACTTGGTGCAGGTGCTAAGGGAGCCAACTAGGAAAGGTGCCCTCCTAGATCTGCTGCTGGAGAACAGAGAGGGTCTTGTGGGGGATGTGGCAACTGGCGGCTGTCTTGGTCATAGTGACATGAAGAGGTTGAGTAAAATTTTTTCGTGACAGGAGGAAAACTGCCACCAAAACTTTAGCCCTGGATATGGGGAGAGCAGACTTCAGGTTGCTCAGGATACTAGTTAGCAAGGTCTGGCGGGGGAACTGCTTTTGAAGGCATTGGAATCTATCAGTGCTGGCCAGTCTTTAAGC
Source organism: Cygnus atratus (assembly GCF_013377495.2). NCBI lineage: Eukaryota > Metazoa > Chordata > Aves > Anseriformes > Anatidae > Cygnus > Cygnus atratus. Next base: position 50,600,264 of record NC_066362.1, read on the forward strand.
ACTGCTTCCTAAAGGCATAAGATTGAGCAATTCGAAAATATCAGAAGTCAAGGTGGGGCAGAAGGCCAGCTTGGCTAACCAGAGATCTTCTTCTGGAGGTTAGAGAGAAAAAGAAAGTGTATGGCTGCTGGAAACAGGGTCAGGCAATGTGGAAGGACTACAGGGATGCTGTTCCCCTTTGTAGGGAGAAAATTTTTGTGGCCAAAGCCCAATTAGAGTTGAAGCTGGCCAGGACTGTGGGAGACAATAAAAAGGTCTTTTTAAAATATGTGAACAGAAAAAGCAGGACCAGTGAAAACATAGGTCCACTGCTTGATGGGGATGGTCACCTCACAGACAAGGACATAGACAAAGCAGAGACATTTAATATATTCTTTGCCTCTGTCTTCAACGCTGATGATGGGCTTTGTGACCCCGGGTGCCCTGAGCTGAAGGACTGTGACAGTGGGAATGATAAACTCCCAGCCAACCCTGAACGTATGCAGGATTTGCTACTCCACCTGAAACCATACAAGTCCATGGGTCCGCACAGGATTCATCCCAGGGTGCTCGGAGAGCTGGCTGACATAATCTCTCAATTACTTTTCAAAAGTCTTGGGAATCTAGAGAGGTCCCAGTTGACTGGAAGCTGGCAAATCCTGTGCCAATTTTCAAGAAGGGCAAGAAAGAAGACCCTGATAACTACAGGCCTGTCAGTCTCACGTCAGTGCCTGGTAAAATTACGGATAAAATTGTCCTGGGAATTATTAAAACACACCTGAGGGACAATGCAGTCATAGGTCACAGCCAACATGGGTTCACAAGGGGTAGGACCTGATTAAAAAATTTGATTTCCTTTTATGATGTGATCACCCATCTACGTGATCAAGGGAAGCCAGTGGATGTAGTCTTTCTGGATTTCAGAAAAAGCTTTCGATACAATTTCTCATAGGATCCTACTGGACAAAATGTCCAGAATACAGCTAGATAAAAACATCATATGATGGGTGAATAATTGGCTGATGGGTAGGACTCAAAGGGTTATAGTAAATGGGGTTACAACAGGCTGGTGGCCAGTCACCAGTGGGGTCCCCCAGGGCTCCATTTTAGGGACAGTTCTTTTCAATCGTTTCATAAACAACTTGTATGTAGGACTAGAAGGAGTTCTGAGTAAATTTGCTGATGATACTAAACTGGGAGGAGTTGTTGACTCTGTTGAGGGTGGAAAGGCCTTGCAGAGAGATCTGGACAAATTGGAGAGCTGGGCAGTCACCAACAGAATGAAGTTTAACAAGAGCAAGTGCTGGGTCCTGCAGCTGGGAAGGGGAAACCCTGGCTATATGTACAGGCTAGGGGATGAGATGTTGGAGAGCAGCCCTGCAGAGAGGAATCTGGGGGTTGTGGTTGACAGCAAGTTGAATATGAGCCAGCAGTGTGCCCTGGCAGCCAGGAGGGCAAACTGTATCCTGTGGTGTATCAAGCAGGGCATTGCTAGTCGGTTGAGGGAAGTGATTGTCCCGCTCTACTCTGCACTGGTGAAGCCTCACCTCGAGTACTGTGTGCAGTTCTGGGTACCACAGTACAAAAAGGTTGTGAAACTATTGGAAAGTGTCCAGAAAAGGGCTACAGAGATGGTGAAGGGCCTAGAGGAAAGACATACAAGGAGCGACTGAGGCCACTTTGTTTATTCAGCCTGGAAAAGAGGAGGCTGAGGGGAGACATCATCGTGGTCTACAGCTTCCTCACAAGGGGGGAGCGGCGCGGCAGGTGTCGATATCCTCTCTGCTGACAGCAACAGGACCCAAGGGAATGTCATGAAGTTGTGACAGGGGAAGTTCAGGTTGGATATCAGGAAAAGTTTCTTCACTGAGAGGGAAGCACTGGAACAGGCTCCCCAGGGACGTAGTCATGACACCAAGCCTGTCAGAGTTTAAGAAGCATTTGGACTGTGCTCTTAGTCATATGGTCTGAATTTTGGGGTAGATCTGTGTGGAGCCAGTAGTTGGACTCGATGATCCTTGTGGGTCCCTTCCAACTTGGGATATTCTATGATTCTATGATCTAGCCATGTTAAAGAGAGAAAATTCAAATTGAATTTTATTTGAAATATCACTTAAAAAATGAATAGTATCAGGAGAGAGTAGATAATGAAAAATAATAATAATAAAACAAATAGAAAAAGGCACACTACCTCCATATAGTCATATGTCCAATCATTAGGCAGTTAGTTAACTTGCATTGTGGGTTAATTGTTAACTAAGGGCCTTGATATTTTATATCAGAAGAGCAATCATGCATCTTATCTCACTGTCTTTCCTTTAGGCTTTAGGCTTGGATCCAGAGATTCTTTTTCAGTAAGTTGGCTTTCATATCTGATGTATTCTTACAATGAAGTTTACATTAGATAAATTAGTATTTTCTGACTACCACCACTCCTTCTTACAAAAAAAAAAAAAAAAAAAAAGTTGTTTAATGCTGAAATATTAGGACAGTTTTAACACTGATTCTAGGAATGTGTAACCAATGGTTTAACTGGAGTCAAAGGTTTTTGTTTTGGCTTCGGCTTCAGTGGATACGTAATGTAGGTACGTTGATAAATGTTGCCTAAAGGAAGGGAAGAAAGTTGTAAAGTGTCTTGAAACTCATACCTTTATTACAGATATTTATGATTTTCAGTACCGTTAAACTCATATAAGAATGAGATTCACTCTGAGAAGGTAAGTGATACTTGTGTCGTGAATAACTTTGATTTTTGTGTAGCACCACCAAAAAAATGCCCTTATTTTTCTACTGCTTCTGATCATACTAGAAACCCTTTCTTAAAGAGAATATTGGGTGCTAGGAACTTGGTGTAAATATTTAAGGTGAACTCACATTTGGATTAAGTATACTAGTCAAATGTTATTTTTTTTTCAAAGAACATGAGCATGGGGAGAACTAGTTCTTAGAGGTTAAAGAGGCTGTTCTCTAGAATGTATAAGTTGGAGACTGATACGGACTGATGCAGACTAAAGTGTGATTTGAATCTTTGCTTTATCCCTTCAGAAGTGCAGGGAGAGTCAGACGATTGACAAATTCATGGATGCCTTCTAGTCTTTGTAATTTTAGTAATTTAATCTCATGTTTAGTAATTGGTTATTAAATATAAATAAGTTTGTGGCTGCAGTCAGTAAAATTCTTAACTTATTTCTTGGCATGTGTGGACACACTCTGAGGCTATTTCAGTGTGAGACATTATATACATTTACCACAGGAGATCTTTTTTTAAGGATAAGACTCAGAGGTGATAGCTAATAAGAAAACACCTGTAAGAAAGAAATGTTGTTTCTCTGTAAACACTATTTTTAGTTTTTACTCAACCCACTGTCTGTCCTGAGGGAAGAGAGGGCTGTCGTGGGTACAGAAGTGCCCTGCTCAAGGAACTGCTTGAGCAGATGGCTGGGCTGCAGCAAGAAATCGGCAGCCTGAGGGGCTCCTCGGAGTCTCTGAGGGAGACAGATAGGAGGTCTCAACCTACCCCTACTGAAGTCCAGCAGCCCCCTCCTAAGTCCCTGCAAAGGGTAGCAGCTGATTCAGCTGCTCACCTGCAGAACAGAGGGCTTGACAGCCCACGAGAGGAAAGGGGCTGGACCCTCATCTCTGCTTGAAGCAGAAGGAGGCATCTGCCCCCAACACCCATGGTGCCACCAACCCCCACGGTGTCCCTGGGTAATAGATTTGAGGCTCTCAGGCAGGAAAAGGATGAGGGTCTGGAGAGCAGTAGGAAAACACAGGCCCTGTGAAGCATGTCAATGTTGAGGGAAGTACCAAGCACAGGGAGCAGGGCCGGATGGGGCACATCATCCAAACCAGTGCCACAAAAAAAGGGCAGAGAATCTTAGTGATGGGTGACTCCTTGCTGGGGGCACTGAGGCTCCCGTTTGCTGTCTGGATAACCTCTCCAGAGAGGTGTGTTGTATTCCTGAAGCACATGTCAGAGACGTTAGGAAGGCTCTGCTGCAGATCATTAAACCAGAGGACTATTATCCTCTTATCATCATTCAGGCTGGGTCCCGGGAAGCTGAAACAACGAAAATGAGTAACATTAAAAAAGACTTTGCATCCCTTGGAAGGATGTTGAAGGGATCAGGGGTGCAGGTAGTGTTCTCTGTCTTCCCGATGCATGACCAGGACCCAGAAAGAAGGAGGAGAATGGGACAGGTAAATGACTGGCTGAGGGGGTGGTGTCTAGACCAAGGCTTTGGGGATTTTGATCTTGGGCAGGCCTTTGGGAAGCCGGGTATGTGGGCTGCTGATGGACTCTGACTCAGCAAGTGGGGCACAAGTTTATTGGGGAGCAAGCTCTCTGGACTGATTACCAGGGCTTTAAACTAGGTTCGACGGGGGAAGGGAGGGGAGTTAAATGTGACAGAAAAGGGCTGGGGGATGTTGTCACTGTTGAAGATAGTAGGGAAACCCCCCTGAGTTGTCCCATAGGGTCATCCAAGGGCTCTTCAGAGAAGGTCATGTTCCCGATACCCCATCCAGAATCTTCTTGCATCCCTCATGGGGTAACTGCACCTGCTGCTTCCCTAAAGTGCCTGTATACCAATGCACGAAGCATGGGAAATAAACAGGATGAGCTCAAGACCTGTGTATGGTTGCAGGGCCACAATCTCATTGTGATCACAGAGACGTGGTGGGACAGCTCGCATGACTGGAATGCTGTCATGGAGGGCTACGTCCTTCATAGGAAAGACAGGCTGGGGAAACGAGGGGGAGGAGTTGCCCTTTATGTGAAGGAGCAATTAGAATGTACCCAGCTCCACCTGGGGGAGGGTAAAGAATGAGTGGAGAGCTTGTGGGTGAGAATTAAGGGGTGGGCTGCTATGGGTGACACTGTTGTGGGGGTGTACCACAGGTCACCAGATCAGGTGGAAGAGGTCGATGAGGCCTTCTACAAGCACCTGGAAGTAGCCTCGCGATCCTGGATGCTGGTTCTCATGGGGGACATTAATCATCCAGACATCTGTTGGGTAAGCAACTTGGCCAAGCACACACAGTACAAATGGTTCCTACAATGCGTTGAAGATCATTTTCTGACACAGGTGATGGAGGAGCTGATGAGGTGGGGAGTGCTTCTGGACCTTGTTCTTACCAACAGGGATGGGCTTGTTAGGGATGTGAAGGTTGGGGGCAGCTTGGGATGCAGAGATCATGAGATGGTGGAGTTCAAGATGGAACTTGGTGGAAGAAGTAAGGCAAAAAGTAGGATTGCTACCCTGGACTTTCGGAGAGCCAACTTTGACCTCTTCCAGGACCTACTTGGGGTTATCACATGGTCTAGTTTGCTAGAAGGTAAAGGTGCTTGTGAGAGCTGTGCAACATTTAAACAGCACTTCTTCCAAGTTCAGGATCGGTGTATTCCTAAGAGTAGGAAATCAGGGAAGGGGGGCAGAAGACCTGCGTGGATGAGCAAGGAGCTCATCGACAAGATCAAAAGGAAGAAGGGCTATGAAATGTGGAAAATCGGCCTGTCTCCTTGGGAGGAGTATAGGAATGCTGTCAGGGCCTGCAGAGATGCAACGAGGAAGGCTAAAGCCCACCTGAAGATGAAGCTGTCAAAGGAGATAAAGGATAATAATAAGTTTTTGTTGTTGTTGTTGTTTGTTTTTTTTAAAGTATGTAAACAGTAAAAGGAAGACTAGGGATAATGTGGGTCCCCTGCTGAATGAGGGGAGTGTCCTGGTAATGGGGGATGCTGAAAAGGTGGAGATACTGAATGCCTTCTTTGCTTCAGTCTTTGCTTCAAAGACTCCCCCTTGGGACTCCTGGACCCTGGAGGGAGGAGAGAGAGTCTGGGAAATGAAGAGCTCCCCTCTGGTTGAGAAGGGAGTGGTTCAGGAGCGTCTGAGTGAGATGACCGCACACAAATCCATGGGCCCTGATGGAATGCATCCACGTATGCTGAGTGAGCTGGCAGAGGTGATTGCCAAATCACTCTCTATCATCTTTGACAAGTCTTGGAGAACAGGAGAGGTGCCTGAGGACTGGAGGATGGCCAATGTCACTCCAGTCTTCAAAAAGGGCAAGGAGGATCTGGGAAACTACAGGCCAGTCAGTATCACCTCTGTCCCTGGAAAGGTGTTGGAACAGCTTGTTCTGGATGCCATATTCAAGCAATTGGAAGAGAAGAAGGTTATGAGGAGTAGTCAGCATGGATTCACCAAGGGGAAATCATGCTTGACCAACCTCATTGCCTTCTATGATGGCATCACTAGCTGGGTAGATGGGGGGAGAGCAGTGGATGTCATCTACCTTGACTTCAGCAAGGCTTTTGGTACTGTCTCCCATGACATCCTGCTAGCAAAGCTGAGAAAGTGTGGGATAGATAAGTGGACAGTAAGGTGGGTTGAGAACTGGCTGACTGGCCGAGCTCAGAGGGTGGTGATCAGCAACACAGAGTCCAGCTGGAGACCTGTGACTAGCAGTGTTCCCCAGGGGTCAGTGCTGGGTCCAGTCTTGTTCAGCATCTTTATCAACTACCTTGATGAGGGAATAGTGTCCACCCTCAGCAAGTATGCTGATGATACAAAGCTGGGAGGAGTGGCTGACATGCCAGAAGGCTGTGATGTCATTCAGTGAGAACTGGACAGGCTGGAGAGCTGGGCAGGAAGAAATCAAATGAGGTTTAACAAAAGCAAGTGTTGAGTCCTGCACCTGGGAAGGAACAACTGCATGTATCAGTACAGGCTGGGGGACGACCTGCTGGAGAGGAGCTCTGTGGAGAAGGACCTGGGGGTCCTGGTGGATGACAGGTTGACCATGAGCCAGCAGTGTGCCCTCGTGGCCAAGAGGGCCAGTGGGATCCTGGCGTGCATTAAAAGGAGCGTGGACAGCAGGTCAAGGGAGGTGATCCTCCCCCTCTACTCTGCCCTGGTCAGGCCTCACCTGGAGTACTGTACCCAGTTCTGGGCTCCCCGGTACAAAAAAGACAGGGATCTCCTGGAAAGAGTCCAGTGGAGGGCCACAAAGATGATATGGGTCCTGGAGCATCTACCCTATGAGGAAAGGCTGAGAGACCTGAGCCTGAGGCCTTGAGAAAAGAAGACTGAGAGGGGATCTTATCAATGTTTATAAATACCTGAAGTGTGGGAGACAAAGGGATATGGCCAACCCCTTTTCAGTGGTTTGTGGGGACAGGACAAGGGGCAATAGCCACAAAATGGAGCACAGGAAGTTCTAAACCAATATGAGAAAGATCTTCTTCACAGTGAGGGTGACGGAGCACTGGAACAGGCTGCCCAGGGAGGTTGTGGAGTCTCCTCTGGAGATATTCAAGACCTGTCTGGATGCCTATGTGTGCAATTTGCTCTAGGGAACCTGCTTTGGCAGGGGGGTTGGATCCGATGATCTCTCGAGGTCCCTTCCTACCCCTACAATTCTGTGATTCTGTGATTTTTTACGTTGTCTATATTTCATCGTAGTTATTACATTTCAAGTGATACCTGAAAAATATTTTAATACAACATAGTAATACCTCACCATTCTGTGCATAGGCCAGACTCTCAAATCTAGATATTTAAAATTAAGCTTAAAAATTCTTATTTAAGCATGACTTTTGCAATAGACTCATTTTCAAAGGTGCTGAAATGAACCTGAATTTCTTTTTCTGTCTTGAAACAGAACAGCAACTTTTAAGCTGGGTAATTCAGAGGAGGTCACTTTATTTTGTGCTTCTCTAAGTGTACAGAATAAATTTGAAAGGTGAAGCAATGCTGTTACAGAGTGCTGCATTGCACCTGTGTCTAGTTTAATTAATTCTATAGTAGAAGACTACCTGAGAGTGTCTAGGGTTTCTCTTTTTCTTTTTTTTTCTTTTTTTTTTTTTTTTCTGAGATGCTCGGAATTTGATAACACACCACACTGTAGAAATTCACAAAGATCATTCTTTTCTAACTTAAATAGCTAGTCAAGTCTGCAATTATTAATGAAACACAAACATGGCATAATCTTGTTTGCAGTTGGTTTTGTTAAAAATATAATTGCACCATATAATATATAAATAAAAGAAAAATAATGTCACAGCAGCTGGAGCAACTGGGGTCCTAGCATCCGATACTGGAGCGAGCAGGGTCTTCTGCTCCCAGCCACGGGGTGGAGGTGGTCTGTGTTCCCAAACCAGCTACCGGGGAGGGGGGGGTGCGGCGTGGGTGAGTCGAGTGCAGGCTTCACACCAGCGACTGGAGCAGGGCCACAGGTTGCAGCCCCTGTGCCTGGTGCTGGCTGCTGGAGGGGGCCACGTGTCTGCATCTTCCCCAGATATCTTCCCCAGCCTGGTGTGCCTGGGGTGTGCCTGTTTGCCAGCAAACTTTAAGCTGGACCACGCAATGAGTAGTGGGCACCTTGGATCCAGGCTGGGGTATCAGGCGGGCAGGGGGGCCGTGCTGGTACACCTATGGGGACCTGTGAATGCGGTGTGCGTGAGGGATGAGCCTGTGAGTGTTGCGTAATTACCACACGGACACCAGGGTTCTTTCAGGATCAGTAACTGCTACTACTTTATTGATGACAATAACTTCAACTCCTATTGAGGACATAACTTCAACTCTCACTTTACTGAGGACAGGCACCCTTCTTATACCAATCGCTCTACAGCCGTACTTTTCCACTAACTATTCATTGGTCAACAACTTTGCCCGGCAACAGCAAACACCCAGCAACTTCCATGTCTTCACTGGCTGGAGAACAAGCAGTCCAAGACAGCAAGGCATCTCCTGAATCACCCTTCTTTGTTCCTTCTAAACTCTTTACATTCCTCATGGCCTCATCATTAAGGGTCCGATGTTATCACCAACCATGGGGCTTGTCGACCCCCATGGCCACACTCCCACATGTGAGTGCTGTGTGTGTGCAGCAATCTTCAGGCTGGACCAGCCAGTAGATGACCCGTGAAGTGGGTAAGCGGGCCCAGAAGGATTTCTTATCTTTTAGATAAGTTTCCTTTTCTAGATTTTTCCAGGATTTCTGGGTATCTGGGTAGCATGCGACCAGAAATCAGTCAAAATAACAGCACATACATGCTGTGTGCGTAAAGCACATTTAACACATCTTCATATATATATATAGTTTTTGTGGTTTAACCTGGCCAGCAGCTAAACACCACACAGCTGTTCGCTCACCCTCCCCCCTCCCTCTCTGGGATGGGGGAGAGAAACAGGAAAATGAAGCCTGTAGGTTGAGATAAAGACAGTTTATTGAGACAGGAAAATAATAATAATAATAATAATAATAATAATAATAGTACTACTACTAATAATGTGTACGAAACAAGTGATGCACAATGCAATTGCTCACCACCCGTTGACCGATGCCCAGCCTGTCCCGGAGCAGCTGGCCCCCCACCCCGGCTAGCCATCCCTATATATTGTTTAGCATGATGTCAGGTGGTATAGAATACCCCTTTGGCCAGTTTGGGTCAGCTGTCCTGGGTCTGTCCCCTCCCAGCTCCTGCTGCATCCCTAGCCTGCTCGCTAGCAGGACAGAGCGAGAAGCTGAAAAGTCCTTGGCTTGGTGTAAGCATTGCTCTACAACAATTAAAACATCAGCATGTTATCAGCGCTCTTCTCATTCTAATCCAAAACATAGCACCCTACCAGCTACTAGGAGGAAAATTAATTCTGTCCTAACTGAAACCAGGACAATAGTACAAGTCCAATTGTAGTTATCTTCACTCTCCTAATATTCTGTAAGCCTGATTATTACCAGATTGCATTATACAAAGTAGGTATCCCAGGCAGAAACCTGATATAGCTGTTACCACAATTGAATTTTTTTTTTTTTTCTAAAACTAAAACTACAATGCATTGGACTGGAAGGGACTTTATGGATCATTTAACTTAATCCCTTCCTTGAAAGGCATCTATACAGCAATAACACACAATTCCTGAGAAGGATCTGGCAATAAAAGCCAAAATCAGACATAGAGGCAGAACACAATATTTACAATCTGACAAGTATCATCAATCTGTTAGTAACAGCAACATATAATAAGAGAAGGAAAGGTATCAAATACCACATGACATCAGACGACATCTATCTATCTCATAAGAAGAGATATGTTTATAAGCTTTTGCTGGCCTAGAATGTATGGTCCTGCTACCACTGTAAAATGACTTGCAGTTGCTCTGATGTTAGCTAGTGCACTTCTATTAAGCATTATCATTAGGCATCTATACCCAAACATTGGAGGAGAAAGAATGTCTTCCAAAAGAAAAACAAGAACAGCAAACTGAATTTCAGTTTTTATTTGCAGTAGGGAAGTAATCGGTTGTTTCTGGAAGTACATTATTTTGGATTTCAAAAATGCTAATGATGTAATCGTTTAGGTATAGCCATTGTTCCAAGTAAATTATCAGTTGTTTGGTGATGTATTATCAAAATGAGTGTCTGTCTCTGTAATATTTTCTGCAAGAACTTGTGAGAATGGCTGAATAATCTTGAGTAATATATTGTTTTCTACAGTTCTATAAATTTCTGCAGTATTTTGTGATACACATTATGATGTACTATTGTAAGCCTTGGTACTTGTATTTTTTAACTAAATAATAAAAAAATATAGATAGTCTTTGGCAGTTACATGTACGAAATAATATTTCTGTATTTAAAGAAAAGAGGTGTGTTAACAAGCACTGTACTGTATCCTAGCTGCACTCACATATATATAGAAAAAAAAAAGAAACAGAAAGCCACTATGAAAGTTTTCTAACTTGTCATCTCCTAACAAAATTCAAATAAAAATTCCAATAAGCTTCGTAAGAAATGGTTGTACATATGTGGCCTTCCTTTAACAAAAATGGTTTTACTTCAAAGTAATTGGTCTTCCACTAGTAAGAGAGCAAATGTAATAAAAGCATGGTTTGCAGAACAGTCCCTGTAATTGTACACACACTGATATTTTCTCCAATTTATTTTATTTCTAAATAACAGATCTGTAACCATTCTAGAATCTCCATGAAAGAAATAGTTTTATTTGTTTGTTTGTTTGCTTTCAGGATTCACTGGAAATACAAAGGCCTAGCATATATATATCAAAGGGCTTTGACTAAGGGCAAAGGTGTAGAAAGTGTGCACTGAATAATACTTGATTTTTTGTTCTCCATGCAAAGACATATTTTGTTGTTATAGTGAATGTGTACTACTAAAGAAATTCAAAGAACAGTCTTTTTGAAGTTCACTAAAATGCATTCCACTTGCCCGTCTTTTTAAACTTTGAACTCTATCCATTAAGGCAGCGCAAGAAGCTTTAATCAAGCTCAGTGCCTTATGATGTGTGTAGCGAGAAACTATTCTTATGTTGAAGAACTAACAATCTAATCAAATAGAATGGGAAATACACTGTTATTACCCTCATTGTATTGATAGAAAGCCAGAACATAAGCATAAACAGTGATATTCTGGCATCACTAACATTAATAGCAGATTCCCTTTGATTTCACTGAGACAAAATTTTGCTCACTCTGTTTTCTCTGCATTCCCTAAGAGCAGCTGTGGCAGAGCCAGAAGTTCTTCAGTTCATATATATATATATACATACATATATATATATTTTCTTTTTTAATAGAAAGATCAGTCAATCTCAAATCTTGGCATTTCATAGAGCATTTTTCTAAGCATTCTCAATTTCCTTCTCGGAATATAGTACTAATTTTCTACTTGTTGAAGCTCCTCACAGAATTACAATAGTATTTAAAATCTTTTAAAATCTTTTAAGAAGAAGGAATAAATAAGATGGGTTTTCACACAGCTATCTGAATGATTGGTCACAGGCAAAATTCTGGAACCACAGGGAAATTTATCTAGAGGGAATAAAAGAAAGAACTAAACAGGCAACTGTCACAGAATTATAGTAGAAAAGGATTATTGTAATGTACTAAAAATGCTGCATTTTATATTATTATATATTTTTAAAGAATCTAAACTAGCGTATTAACTTTTTGTATAATTTCAGATAACTAATTTGGATTCTTTTTATAGTAGTTAGTCTGTCTTCAAAACAGCTGCTGGAATAAAATTGCCAGGACATTTGAAGGAACTGCAGTTCTGTGATTCATCTGTGTTATTCATTCAAGGGGTAAAGCTGAAAAAGGCAAGTTCCCATTTTAAGTGACCAGTTTATCTGATGAAGTGCACAAGCTCTAGTTATCTCTAGAGAGAACAGCAATATTTGTGTGAAATGCAACCATTAAACCTGTGCATTCAAATTTCCAGTCGCTGGGATATTTTGGAGCGGTACATTTTGATTTTCATTGGAATAAGACAGGAGAAAAATTGCACCTCTTGCCACTACCATTTCCAAGTATTGACTGTTTCCAAACTAGACATACCTAAGTGCTGAGATATTGCCGCAGATAGATCAAGTATGTACTTTTGGCTATAAATGTGTCTTCTTAAGAAAAAAAGCTTCCATCTACTAATACTACAGCACACACAATGTCAGTTTATATATTTTCAGTTTATATATTTTAATATTTGTCAGTTTATATATTTTAAGACTATCTGGAAAAAGAATGATGAGGCTGTCCATTTTATCTGATGAATAATAATATGCAAAGTTTCTTAGGCTTTAGTTTTTCCTGTGAAAAAAAATATAATTTATGTTATTTCCTTTAAATATAAAATAGCCTTGTAGTTCTCACACAGAGGATTCATGAAGTACAAAAATTAGTTGTACCTCACAAAATGTGTTATGGATTTTTATTTTTATTGTTTTGACTGTTTTGTTTGCTTATTTATTTCTCTCTAGTCTGTATAGAAATTGGTAAGAATGTGTAACTTTTAATATAGAATTTACCATTGTTCTAATGTAAGGCCAAAGACAAATTTACCCAAAGTAGACTCCTGTAAAAATGGTGTTAGGAGATTAGTGATATTAGTGGAATAATTTAAATTAAAACAAGAAGAGAAAACTATTTCTTAGGAGTAGCAAGAAAGGTTCTACAAGAAATAGAATTTACAACAAATACATGAATGCATACTATCTTTGACAGTTTAAGGGTAAAGACATCCTATTTATGATGTAAAATATCAATGACATCCTTAAAATATGTGTTTGGTAGAGGAGATTTTTAAAAATTAAACTTCATTTAACCTAAAATAGCTGCAGATCAGTGTGTGGTCTCTTTTACTATTATTTTTATTATGTTGGATTTTCTAACTTTTGCACTGTAAACATATATATATATTATATATATTGTATATAATATATATTGTATATATTATATTATCCATATATAATATGGATATATTCAGATAAATTAGAACAGCATTTTACTGTTAAGCCTCCTTCCTCTGCTCACTGCACTTGATTGTGCACAATTGCTGACACTTCATGTGTCAACAATTAAACTGCTAAAGCATGGGCTGGCAAGTTTGGAAACCAGGTAGTAATAGTACAGACGTATTTACTGTAATTATTATAATTAATTTCTGAAGCAAGAAGATGCAGGCCAATGGGTTTTATTATTTGAGCATTCTGCAGTAATACTGTAAAGAAAAAAAATGCAAAAATAACAGAGAAAGTCAAATGCATTTGCAAAGGATTGACAGGATTGTCCTCAGTGCAGCTCTTTCTGGTACACCCTAATTCAAATAGTTGAAATGAGATGTATCCTGCACAGTGATAAGAGTCAGAAGACATGCAGTGAGCAGCCCATACCCCAAACACAAGTTTCTTGATTTACCTTTATTGCTCACTAGCTGGCATGAGTTCAGTATCTAGATATTATTAGTGGGTGTTGGGGGCTGGGGAGGATTAACATATTCACAGTCCTTAGTTATAATAAAGTTATGAGAAGTTGAGTCAGATCTTAGCATTCATAACTCTCGTCTAATTCAACTATCAAATTCTGCAGCCCTTTTGTCCAGAAGATGAGTGTTTTGATTGTAGAAATTCCAGGAACACTTGTTACAGTTTAATTTTCATGGCTGTGTGGTAGGTAACAGTCTGACTGCTGAACCATTTTGCTCAGTGACAATACAAGGGTGACTAATGCATATCACTATCAGTGAATTTCTTCAAATAAGTCCTGATATGCTTTGGTGTTTTATTGGAAGTGTGGGGCTACTTGATGGTTAGAGGGTATTTGTAGAAAGGGAAATGGAATAATGCGTTCTCCACATTCAGGAATGGCTGATTAACTTTCTGAACTTGTGAATATGGAACTAGCTGTGCTTCATATCAGCTTTCCATTTTCTGTATTTCCATTATATATGACATTTTGATTTGTTACAGTCTATTAGCTTACAGCTGTGGGCTGATACAAAGGAATTTCATCAAAATATAAACCTCAAAAATGAAAATCTGAAAATCTGAAACAAAAAGATTGTAGTAGTAACTTTACCGTAATTATAGCTCAAAGAGCAGTGGTGGAGGCAACTTGTTACAAAGCAATGAAATAAAATCAGTGGTGAGTGCCCAGTGGTAGTGCTCAATAGAGAAATTATGAAAATAATCTTCCTTTCTCATTATAATTTTCAAGGCCCTGCTGCTTTTCTTAAATTGCTGTCAAGTACATTCTAAATGAGGTAAGAATTAAATTTGTCTTCTTGGTGTACTTTGCAATCCTGACTGTCCTGACTGAAGCAGAACATGACCAAAATTATGTTGCATGCTCCACCATAATTCTCTGAACAAAATAGGGCAATGGATTAGAACCATATTAATTTACTGAATTAATTTTCACTTTTGATCTAATTCAAAATGGAAGGTTGCTATATTTATCAGTGGTTGCCTACAAATATTACCAATCACAGGGTTTTAAAAAGCTGTGATTTTTATTTATAAATTTATGTGCATGTATGCATCAAATTAATAAATAGCTGATTTAAATTTTATTATTAGCTATAATCATCTGTTAATTCAGTTTTAAAGAGGCTGTCATCAGCTTTCTACCGATACCATACAGTAAAAGCTCAGCCAATGGCAGGTAGTTTGTCTTCCTGGGTTATCTTGTTAGTGAAGACACTGTGCCTGAATCAATGCTTGCCTGTTGTAACAGGCACAAAGTTATATCCACATACGGTGTGTATGTGGCAAGGTTTTGGTAGCGTGTATGTACGTGTGTCTGTGCGTGGGTATGTGTCTGTGAGCAGAGCCCAGCAGCTACCTGCTGCAGCTTCAGCCGGCTCCAAAAGGGACCCATTGCTGGCTGGAGCCGATCCAGTGAGAAACCATGGTTAGGCCTCTGGGAGAGCATATTTAAGAAAGGGAAAAAACTGCTGCTTTGCAACAGCAGTTGGGAGAGAGGAGTGAGAAACATCCCTGCAGACCCCAAGGTTAGTGCAGAAGGAGGGCAGGGGGTGTTCCAGGTGCTGGAGCAGAAGTTCCCCTGCAGCCTGTGCAGAGGCCCCTGGTGGAGCAGGCTGTCCCCCTGCAGCCCATGGGTCCCACATGGAGCAGATCTCCATGCTGCAGCTCGTGGAGGAGCCCCCGGTGGAGCAGGTGGATGTGGCCTGGAGGAGGCTGCAGTTCATGGAGAGCCCCCGCGGAGCAGGCCCCAGGCCCGAGCTGCAGCCCGTGGAGAGAAGCCCATGCAGGAGCAGGGGGTCTGTGGGGAGCTGCCGCCCATGGGGGACCCATGCTGGAGCAGTTTGCTCCTGATGGATGGACCCTGTGGTACGTACCTGTATTGGAGCAGTTCTTGAAGAGCTGCTGCCTCTGGGAAGCCCACGCAGGATCAGATCGGGAAGGACAGCATCCCGTGGGTGGGAGGGACCCCACGTGTAGCAGGAGCAGAGAGTGATTGTGAAGGAGCGGCAGAGACAAAACATTAGGGACTGACCACAGCCCCCATTGCCTGTTCCCCTGCGCCGCCTAGGGCAGGGGATGGAAGAGGGTGGAAGATGTTTTTAGTTTGCCTTTAGTTCTTACTGCTCTAATCTGTTAGTAATTGGCAATATATTACATTAATATTCCCTACACTGAGTCTGCTTTGCCCATGACAAATTGGTGAGTGATCTCCCTATCCTTATCTAAACCCATAAGATTTTTCTGTATCATATTTTCTCCCCTTGTCTTTCTGAGGAGGATGAGTGAGAGAGTGGTGTGGTGATGCGTAGCTACTTACTGGTGTTAAACCACAATAGTTGAAAATGGAATCAGCTAATTATTGAAAACAATATAGTTAAGGAGAAATCAGTGAAATGATGAGAAAATGCAGGTTTCACGTGAGAGTAATTACAAGACAGATGCTGTCCTGAGCTGCAAGATGACAACTGTTGAGTTTTCTCACACAACCTTTGAGAATTACTCTCAAATCCAGGAGGACAAGGTATTTCTTTCTTTTTGTTTGTTTGTTTTTGTTTTTGTCTTATACCTTATTGTTAAATCACTTTGTGGACTCTTTCTATCCAAATTATTTTTCCTTTTCCTTTTCCTTTTCCTTTTCCTTTTCCTTTTCCTTTTCCTTTTCCTTTTCCTTTTCCTTTTCCTTTCCTTTTCCTTTCCTTTTCTTCTTTTTCTTCTTTTTTTTTTTAAAAATAATTTTATTTGTTGCCTGTCTAGTCATGTATTTCATAAGTAGCTATGCTTCCCTAAGACTGATATAATTTTCAGAATTAAATGAAATAGGTAAGAGGATTTTTATTTTTAATCATTTTGAAATAATTTTCTGTTTATTTTCCCTCATTTCTGATGAAATTTGTCAATCTTTAGATCTATTTAGATCTATAGATAAAAATGCACTTAAAATCTTTTGGACCAAAATCCCTGGAAGGAAATTTTGGAATTGAATGCTTTCTCCCTGGCAGAGCTAGGGAGAAGCTAGTTCTTTTTATTCAAATCGAAATGGAGTCTGAAAGCCTAGTCAAGAACTTTGCTGACGATAACTATCTTTGTCTTGTATGAGGCAAGTGGGAGCATCTCAAATGCTAAGGACCCAGCCATTTGACACCCAGAAGATCAGAAAAGATGTTTACATTCATTCCAGCAATTGTAGATCTCTGAACATCAACAATTGCTTTGATGTTGGAAGGGTGCTTAGGTTGTTAAAATTCTGAATCTTTTAAATTTTCTAAACTGAGTTAAATTATAGTCCTGCACAAATCATTGTAGCAATCTAGTCTGAAATGACAAAGGTATGGATTGAGGTGTTTAAAACTGGACAAAAATCTAACAAGACATATATTTTATGGTTTTATGGTAAATTGCACATAATTTTATTTACATTTAGGTCTATTATCAAAATTGAAAAAAATTGAGAGATTTGCTTTGTTTAAAGGCATAAGATGTATTCTCTTGTAAACAGCAGAAAGCTTAAAGCAGACAATCTAGCTTAATATAATTTTTGGTTTTGGTCATACAAGAAAAAAAAGTAGGAGGGGTTGATTGTTTTTTTGAACGTTTCCTATTATCTCTTGCATTTAGGGACAACATCAAGCACAGTGTTAATACAAATAATAATAAAAAAAGGAATAGAAACAAATCCACAAAATTGTTTTGCTTTCTGTCGAAAAATATCACAACACAACCAAAAACCAAAAGCAACAACAACAACAAAACACAAAAATAAACAATCAAAAAACACCCCCCCACACACACACACCTACCCTTCAGTTAAGTTAGTAACAGAGCAGAGTTGCTCGATGATCTTCCCCAGAAGTGCATATATTTTGGCTCAAGATCTCATGAGTATCTACTGCCCTACAAATCAGTTGTGCCTAAATATTTTGCTGTAGCATAAGCATTTATCTCTTGCATCTTATCACAAACTAGTTCGTTATTACATATGTTCAGTTGGTGTTTTGGGGAAATAGGACAGTCATTAGGAAAACATGCCATTTGGAGAATCTTGTATAGTAGAATCTGAGTATCATGTGTCGCAAGACCTAATGGGAAGTGTCAGCGGCTTGAAAATATTCAGGCCTTCAAGTTATCATCATTCTAAGAATCGACTTGGCCTTCCATGTATCCATTTCCAGTCATGTATCATCTCATGGGATGACTCTTCTGGGTAACTACTCTTTTGGATATGAACCCTACAGGGCACATTGACATTCAGAAGTTATTTACAACATGAAAGTGGGGAGTCTGTCTGTTTGTTTTCTGATGGTGCTGATGGGTTTTATTTGGTTTCATATTCCATTAAAGTTCAGCCTAAATGGGGTAAAGGAACTGTTCAGTTTTTCTGGTGTTTAAGAGTCAGAGTTTCATGATTTTGTGTATAAGATAATATTAAGATGGAGTGCTAAGAAGAACAAAAATTAAAAATTAAAAAAAATGCAAAGCTTCCAATAACATTATGGGAGTCCTGGTGCTGTGTAATGCAAATCTATTATTTTATATATTCTCTTTTTCAATCTGAATATGAGTATTTTGTGGAGAGCAGATAGGGAGAAGTCCTCAGTATTCAATGCATGGTATACAAAATTGTATAGTTTTTCCTTGGATTTGATACTAACATGATGAGCTTAATTCTTCTGTTCAATGGTATTTCTCTCTTGGTAAGGCACATAGACACAAATCTTGCATTTGACAGTGTGTCACAGACCTCTTTATGCAGCTCAGTTCAATACAAATGTTATCTTTCTCATATCAGATACCAAGACCCAAGTGACTGCACCTCTGCGATCATGTTTACAAATCAAGAAAGAGCGAAGTAACTATATACTAACAGATTATATGTTTATCATCATCTATCCTAATACCTTCTACTTTTGTTGAATGATTATGAAAATTATTGTCTGTATCTTGGAAACTATGCAGTACATCTTTTAAATTCATCTTCTAATGATACTAGAACTGGAGACAATGACAATGACATTTTTACAGTTTTGATAGACATTGGTAAAAAGCCTTGGTCTTTCCTTCAATATGTCTATGGAAGCCAAGATGCTTAATGCTGGAGGAAAGAAAAAAAAAGGGGGGGGAGGGGGTGTCACAATATACTTTCTGCTAAAGAATTTTGTAATACAGGCATCTAAATCACCACTTGGCTGTGTCATTCTTTTATTTGAAATTTTAATGCCACCTTAATTAAGAAGGCCACAAACAACTAGTTTCCACTCACAGTTTGAAAATTAAAAATACATAGTTCATGGCTCTCAACCTTGCCCCTTTGCTAATGGCTTAGTTTTAGCTTAAATGAAGCCCTGTCCCACTAGATCACAGGATTGACCCTGATGTTACGCTAAACTTACCTTAAATTTCCCCAAAATAGTGTATAACATCTGGGACTTCACTGAAAAAATATTGCTGTAATAGATAATGAGTTTTCTATTACTTATAAACCTGATTCTTTTTATAATGAGCTAACTACTAACATCAATATTAATACTATAAGCTATTGAAAAAGAAAGCTGTGTTACATCAAGAAATACTAAGAAATGAGTATACATCTGAAATATGAGCACTGCATACTGTTATCTACCAGTGGATCTTGAATAGAATGTGAAATGTATTAATATATTTTACAATACTTTCCCAAAGCTTGTTATAATTTTTACTGATGCAGAATATATATATATATATATATATATATATATATACATATATATATATTTAATTTGGAAATTTAAATGGAAATTTAGAAAATAAGAAATTAAGAAATGACTTTTTTTTTTCCTTAGAAGATTATTTTGACATATGTGGTACATGACAGATACTTGGAAACACATTGGAATTCCAAGCACCGATTTTACATTTTTTACATTTTAAGAAGCGTTTGGACTGTGCACTTAGTCACATGGTCTAAAATTTTGGGTAAACCTGTGTGGTGCCAGGAGTTGGACTTGATGATCCTTATGGGTCCCTTCCAACTCGGGATATTCTATGATTCTATGATTCTACATAAACAAAAGCTACAAAAGTTATCTGCTTTTCTCATTTATGACTATTTAAGTAGCAATAGTTTCTTTGCTACAAGGAAAATGGCAAAAATAGCCACCTTCAGCAAAAATATTCTTGTGGTATTCTTGGAAATCTTAGAGAGATTGAAAAGTTCTGTATACATAGAGAGTACCATTGCCTCTTTTTGCATGCATTTGGCAAGTCTGTTTATTATCTCCATCATTGTTAAGTGTTGGCATACTGAGTTGATTTATGAGCTAGATAAAGCAGCTGTTACTGATACGAAACTGGACATCATAATGCTTTGAGACCTCAAAACACTGCCTTCCTAAATTTCCTTGATGAGTTGCTGCAATTGGTTGGCAAATCTGGTTGAAGAAGAAGCAGCACACTATGATGTGATTGTCAGTGAGAACATCATTAAAGGTCGCATATAAGAAAGCACTTTACTAACCTGAAAATTACACATCAAAATTCTTAGATAACTGAAAATGTACTAATGTACTTGTACAGCTAATTGCTAGGGACGTATCTCCCAGCTCTGTGTGTATGTGTGAGGCAAAAACTATGCATCCTGCATACCTAAAAGTCAGGTGTCCAAGGCTCAGAAATGCAATTTGAATTATCATGAACATACATGAAGTGTGCAATCCCCACCCCCAACCTCCATCAAATGATGATGATGTTAATGCCTACTTTCTGGTAATGGTTTATTTCTTGAGCACATGTTCAGGAAATAACAGTTCTGGATTTTAAGTTTCCTTCCTCTCTCTTGTGCTATGTTCTTTATCTACTAAATCTTAATACTCTCAATCCTTCAAACTGAAGGTGGAGGCTTTGCAGTCAATAACAGAAATAGAATGAAAGTAAGATCAAGATTTGACCTTTGGTCTTCTGACTAGAGTACTAAGCTCTGAAAAAGAGTGCAGTGCTTCCAGCTCTTTCTCCTAAGCTTTTATTATTATTTATTATTATTTATTCAGTAACTACTTGCAATAAAATTCATATGCAGTGCTAAGAGTCACTGATCCCAATCAGCTGAGAACCTGACCAATGAGTAGCAAATCAGGCATCTTTGTGCTGTATGTAATGTAAATGAGTTTCCTATTCAGTAGACAATTCTCAAAAGGTTAATATGAAAACCACCACAACTATAAATTGAGAAAATATAGCTAATGAGGCATCTGAATTCTGGATGAGTTTTAGGCTCAAAATAACAGTCTCACAGACATGACCAGCTGGCTTCTATTATGCCTAAACCCAACGTGATATGCCCAAACTAAAGCAAAAAACAACAACAACAACAAAACAAACAAACAAACAATAAAAACACACACACAAAAAAACCCACACAACACAACCAACCAACCAACCAACCAAAAAACCCTTCAGGCACACATTCTATTATTTCTTATTACTAGCTTAGTTGGGCATCTTAGTACTCAGCTGGCTGAGTTTTGTGACTCCAGTACACTGTGCAACTTCTTATGGTCAATGGCACAGTGACTGATATGAATTTCTTTCTTGGAGCTAAAGATCAGTTTTATCTATTTCAGTACTGAACTTCCCAGTGTATTTTGGTCACTCCTATATATAAAATGTTTAGACAGGTAAAGTTTGATCTAACCCAATGCAGAATAGTCCTTATGTTCTTTTGCTTGTTTTGTGTTTGTCTCTTCGAAAATGTGTATCCAGGGAACAGGAAATATCAAATAGTTTTCATTTCCAGATAATAATCAATTCAGTATTAATGATTCTGAAGGAAGGACCACCAAAACAAATATGTACCAGCCACTGTCAATAGCTGCCTAGGTAGCACCACAAAGAACAAAGGAATATTTTTGAAATTTGTTGATGTTCACTGACACAATGCCATGCTTTTCATTTATTGCTTTTCAATACCCTATTAAAATGTTACAGAATCATTATATAGAACTAAAATATAACTGTTAAAGAAGGTTTATGAGCAACAGACACATTACATTTGCTGCCTTCTCCACAATGAACAGCATTCAAGATCAGCAATAAGGTGGTAACAGATAAACTCAATTCACCACCATTATTTTGGCTTCATCAATTACTGTGATATGTGTGTTTTGTTAGAATAGTACAGAGTACTGTGAAGTGTATCTGTCTACCAAGGAATTCAGTAGTACGTTGGCAAACCTATGATGTTGTGTTGGAGTGCTACTATGAGGCTGAGAGTGAATAGCATAAACTGCCAGCTAGACGGTCTTCAGGATGAGGGACAAGTGTAAATGTCATTCAGTCATCAAGAAGGCTGCATCTAAGTTGTTTCTTTGCAAATGACAATTACAACAGATAATCATGTTAGTGTGTTTTTTCTTGGTTGTCATTGTTATCTTTATGTATTTCTTTAAAGGCAAGGCAAGTATCCTTTAATTATGTATCTGTTTTTGTCTTAATGGATCTTGCTCTTATAAAACATGCTTTGCAAATCTGGGGGAGAATGTTTATTATCTTATTAATTTTTATTAAACTTTCAGAAAAAAAAAATATATATCCAATTATTTTTCCCTGTATTTTTGGAAGCATGTCTGAAATGTAAAAAACTCCAAATAAAGAAAACGTTTATTTTCTATATATTTTGCTTCTGTGTTTATTACTATCAAGTAGTTGCATCTTTTAAATTTTGTTGCCTGAACTTTACACTTAAAACATTTAACAATTCAATATTTGTAATGAAATATTTTTGATCTGGCTTTTTGCCTAATTGATTTAAATCTGTGAAGTGTAATATACTCCTTGTATTTCAAATGCAGGATTACATATTTTCTTCCAAATAGAAACAGCCCAGTTTACTTGTCCCTGATTGTTGTTTAGTAAGATACTGTAAGGGATATCTATAGTATTTTCATATTTTAAGTCTAGTGTGGTATCTACTAATGAATATTAGATATTTATTATAGGCAAAATTGATATTATTTATCATTTTCTGATTACTTTCAGGACACTAATAGATCAATATATCTGTGCAGATTTTTGGCCTGGATTTGTGTCGTGTGGTGCTGACTTTAATTAGGTCATCAGATAGCTCTTTTCTGAGCTATTTTCTCTGAAACCTTACTTTAAAAATGTATCAGATAAAACAAAACAAAACAAAGCAAAACAACAACAGTAAAAGCAAATAAAAGAACCATTAAGGAAAAGAAAGCCTGCTTAAAAGGTATGTGCTCTAAGCAATCAAACCTTTAAAATAAGATTTATTTTTTTATGTAATGTACCTTCAATAACTTTTTAGTACATTATTGCCACAATTTTGAAAACATAACGCAATCATGTATTTTTAAAGAAATTTTATTTAAGCCTCTTCTAGTTTCACATATGAGGTAAAAGCTCGCATTTACATCTGTTTTTATCAGAAAATAAATCAGAACTCGAAATTTATTGGAAAACAAAAGTTCTTTGCATTAAAAATGGCTTGTAGCAGGAACCATTGGTAAATAACCGAACTTGCTAAGAATTTACACTGAAATTACACATAGAATTAGAATAGTTCACTTGGAAGGGACCTTTCACAAACCATCTTCAGATGGTTTCTTGTCATTTTCAGGTAGATTTAAATAATTCAGTTAAAATCTACAGAGCATACATTTGCTAGTTTTAAGTTGAGTTTGAGATGAATTAAAGACAACAAGCAGATGGTCAAAGGAGCCTTAGTCCTTTAACAATGTTTACACAGAAAATGATATAGCATTCAAATTTCTGGATTTGTTCACAGCTAGTTAGAAAAAATAGAGGACTGTTTTTGGAGTCTGTAAGGATGTAAATCTAAATTTACTTTTTTTTTTTTTTTCTTGTAATGTCACATCATGCAGAACTTCACGTTTGTTAACAGGAGAATCTTTTGAGAAAATGTATTGAGGAACTCATTATAAAGGATGGAAAAGATCTGAAAGATATTGGGATATCTGAAATCCTTTTAGATACTATATTAAGCTTAAATATACTTCATATTATCATCTCTTTTTGCTTTTCCTCCACTTCATTCTAATATTACTGAGCATCTTTATATCAGATGTTCTATCACATATATTTAACCAAATATACAGTCTTGTAGGTACACAAGTATGTTTTACTATTATACTGTTTTACCTTTCAGAAATAGCTTTCATCATTACTTCTTCTTGTCTCTTAAGTCAGTATTTCTTGAGAGGGTCTATACTGTTATGTGAAAAGCTGCTGCCTAAGGACTGTTATAGGTATCATCAAAAACATTGCAACCATAATCTTACTTTATGCATTTTTTATTATTATTATTGTTGTTGTTGTTTTGTTGTTGTTGTTATTAATGTTATTATTATTATTAAGTCCTAGGAGAATACTTAGCAATTGTGAAACTTTCATAATAATTGCAGTCTTCGGAACATACTACTTTCAGTACTATCTGGCTGGTTTTTGTCAAGTTCACCTGGAAGAAATGAGTTGTCTAGTAAGGGAACTAAGTAGATACTGAGGCCTTCACTTTTGGGAAGCAAAAAGGTTAAATAAGGGCACTTGTTCTGCAATAAGCAATACCTGAGGAGAGGCATCAGTACAATGCCCTTGATATGTGTATAGACCTGACTGAAAATTTGTGCTGCAGCAGAATATCTTTAAAATTGATAATTGTAAGATGTTAAAGCTTTTATGAAAAATAATAAAAGAAAATTAATACCTAAGATTTTAATGAATACTGTAATTTAATATACATGAAAAAAATAATTTTCTCATGTCTGTGTTCTGTATCGTAGTTTCTTGACTGTGAAAAGAAACTATATATGTCTCTTTAAATACTAAGAAAAATAAAAAGGTTGAGTTACAACAGATATGAAGCAATTATTCCCACATCTAAACACTTTAAAAGAGTGCTAAAACACTCTTTTTGAGGAAAAGAGTCTTTCTAACATAGAATTCATCTTTTTCCTATTACTATGCTAAGATCATGCTATACAAATGCTATATAGCTTATGCACGTGATACAAAGCAAACCCTATAATTTCTTCTCATCCAGCTTTGTCATTGCCAAGAAAATGCTAATTGGACAGTTAATAACAGCTTTTTAACTGAAGACAGTGTTCACTAGTGGAGGGTTCACACATGGTCCATTCTCAGTCCAGTTTATTGTTCTAGCATTAAGGTTTGTTTAGGCAGATTCTGAAACTGCTTGATTTTACGATTTAGTATCCTAGGTTTTCATGACTGATGGTACCCACTGAATAAACAGGGCTTAGGAAACATAGAATCGCAGAATATTCTGAGTTGGAAGGGACCCATAAGGATCATCGAGTCCAGCTCCTGGCTCCACACAGTAACACCCAAAAATCAGACCATGTGTCTGAGAGCATTGTCCAAATATTTCGTGAACTCTGGCATGCTCAGTGCCATGATGACCACTATCCTGGGGAACCTGTTCCAGTGCCAGACCACCCTCTCAGTGAAGAACCTTTCCCTAACACCCAGCCTGACCCTCCCCTGTCCCAGATCCATGCCTTTCCCTCGGGTCCTGTTTCTGTCCCCAGAGAGCAGAGCTCAGCGCCTGCCCCTCCAATCCCCTCGTGAGGGAGCTGCAGGCCGCCATGAGGCCTCTCCTCAGTTTCCTCTTCTCTGGGCTGAACAAACCAAGTGACCTCAACCGCTCCTCATATGTCTTCCCTTCTAGAACCTTCACCATCTTTGTAGCCCTACTTTGGACACATTCTAATAGTTTTATGTCCTTATATTGTGGTACTGAACATTGCACAAAGTGCTTGAGGTGTGGTTGCACCAGAACAAAGTAAACATTTTTCTTGTGCTTGAACTCTGGAAGTAATGAAACTGAAATATTCTACTGATCTTTCATTAAAATTCTCTACATTTTGCAGTGTAGTAGCAGTGATATTTGAAAGAGTAAAATACAAAATGAATTCAGAACCTCATATTGAATACTGTGAGTTTCTACCCTTGTAATTTAGACTGGAAAACTACTATGATAGAAGACCCACAAACATAGAATGCATAAGGATCTGGTCCAATAAATAAATAAATAAATAAATAAATAAAAATCTTGATTTTGACTGATTATGAGCAAGCAGATAAGACATTTTGGATACTTTTTCGGAATATTAATTTCAGATGAGTATGTATTCATTGGCATAATTATATGGCCTAATTATAGCCTGAATTATGAATTCCTATATCAAACACAAGATTCCAGCTCAGAAAACTTTGTCAAACAAAACAATCATATGGATCTTTCACCTGAGGAATGTAGAGCAATTCAAAGAATGTGCCAAAGAATATTCTCAGGGGAAAAAATCAAATTCTAATATATTGCCTGAGGATGGATGGAGGAGAGCACATGAGTCTGAATCTATTACAATTTATAATACAGAATAACAAGAAGATGAGAAGATAAGGTTAGCTTTCTCAGTGCAAAGTTCTGTTCTATTCTTTCTAGCACAACTTGCTTAAAAAAACAAAACAAAACAAAAACAAAACAAAACAAAACTCTGTCCAGGATACATTATAGCTTTCTAATGGAAGTAACAATAATAAGAAGATAAGTCTCTCCTTTTTTTTTTGTCTTCTTTTGAAATCCTCAGAAAAGATCAAAGATACTCACTCTAACATAATCATAGACTCCTCTACTCTGTGAGAAATGAACCAGACATATTGTGCTTGATTGCAAGGCAAGTGTTTTGATGTCTAAGCTACTCCTAAGATTTAGAATGTCTTTCTATTAACATGAAGTGTATGCAAGCACATTTTTCATGTTTGCCTTCCAGTTAGCCTATCTTTTCTAGTACATTTTGATTCTGTTCACCAATTTCAGCCAAATTTGTATCACAGAGAAAGATCTCAAAAAATATTGTTATAAGCTTTATGAAAATAGCTCATGAAATTGACTCTAATATCATGTTCTCAGGAAGCTGCAAATTAGATCAGTTGTATTATTAGACACTAAAGAATCAGCAAGAATTGTATTATGAATACCCCAGCCAAAAGAAAAGATTCATTCTGCTCACTTGCTACTAGGTTCATGCTAAATCAGGATAAAACAAGGCTAGAAAAAGCAGATGTTCATCAGTTTTGGTAATTTCCTTTATGGGCTTCACTTCGACTTTTTATTCTGTAAGATAACATCTTATGATTAATCTATTAGAAATGGAACAGCAGGATGTATGTGCTCACCTACCTGGCTGTAACATGCCTATTTGGGGAGTGTATATGTTCCATATTTCATAGAATCATAGAATCACAGAATATCCTGAGTTGGAAGGGACCCATAAGGATCATCAAGTCCAACTCCTGGCACCGCACAGGTCTACCCAAAAGTTTAGACCATGTGACTAAGTGCACAGTCCAATCTCTTCTTAAATTCAGACAGGCTTGGTGCAGTGACTACTTCACTGGGGAGCCTGTTCCAGTGTGGAACCACCCTCTCGGTGAAGAACCTCTCCCTGATGTCCAGCCTAAACCTCCCCTGCCTCAGCTTAACACCATTCCCGTGGGTCCTGTCACTGGTGATTATGGAGAATAGGTCACCTGCCTCTCCACTCCCCCTCGCGAGGAAGTTGTAGACTGCGATGAGGTCACCCCTCAGCCTCCTCTTCTCCAGGCTGAACAGGCCCAGTGACCTCAGCCGCTCCTCATATGTCTTCCCCTCCAGGCCCTTCACCGTCTTTGTTGCCCTCCTCTGGACACTCTCCAACAGTTTAATGTCCTTTTTGTACTGTGGTGCCCAGAACTGCACACAGTACTCGAGGTGAGGCCGCACCAGCGCAGAGTAGAGCGGGACAACCACTTCCCTCGACTGACTAGCAATGCCGTGCTTGATGCATCCCAGGATACGGCTGGCTTTCCTGGCTGCCAGGGCACACTGCTGGCTCATATTCAATTTATTATATTGATTGTTATTGAAAGGATACATATAGGAGAAATAAAAGCCAAATCAAACATATTTCAATTAGACCTCAGTCTGTTTATTTTTAAACATACATTTGAGGTTCCTAAAGTCCCTTTGGATGTTTCTGAAGATCTTCACTTAAATACTGATTAGACTGTAGATTGCTACTTGCCTCATTAGGAATGGAAGCTTTTGTTTTGTGATATAGCAAACCAATTGACATAAGACTCCTAGGCTCCAGTGACAATCCTTACCGTGCTGCTTTATCCGCAGCTTAGCTTTGTTAGTGTTGTGGTTTAGCCCGGCTGGCAGCCAAACACCACACAGCCGTTTGCTCACCCTCCCCCCTCCCTCTCCGGGATGGGGGAGAGAAACGGGAAAGTGAAGCCTGTGAGTTGAGATAAAGACAGTTTATTAAGACAGGAAAAATAATAACAATAATAATAATAATAATAATAATAATAATAATAATAATAATAGTATTAATAGTAATAATGTGTACGAAATAAGTGATGCACAATGCAATTGCTCACCACCCGTTGACCGATGCCCAGCCTATCCCCGAGAAGCCGGCCCCCCCCTCCACCCCAGCTAGCCACCCCTATATATATTGTTCAGCATGACGTCAGATGGTATGGAATACCCCTTTGGCCAGTTTGGGTCAGCTGTCCTGGGTCTGTCCCCTCCCAGCTCCTGCTGCACCCCTAGCCTGCTCGCTAGCAGGACAGAGCGAGAAGCTGAAAAGTCCTTGGCTTGGTGTAAGCATTGCTCTACAACAATTAAAACATCAGCATGTTATCAGCGCTCTTCTCATTCTAATCCAAAACATAGCACCCTGCCAACTACTAGGAGGAAAATTAACTCTGTCCTACCTGAAACCAGGACAGTTAGCAAACTTAATACTACATAGTGAATTTCTTTCTATGATTTTATTGGTTAACTGTTTAAAGCTCCCTGTCCTGTACAAAGCTTCCACACAAGCTGTGGTACATTCTTTCTAGACAAATTCACAAAAACACCTAGAGAAAACATTTTATCCTGATGCAGGGAGGATTCACTTCTGTGCTGATACTTGGCCATACAAATTTATTAAGAGACAATTTTGACGACTATTTTTGTCTCCCTTCAATGTTAGGCAGGTAGCTTAAATATGTGGAACCAAAGGCAGAAAGCTTTGAACAGGCAAAGATAAAATGAGTAAAGTCATAGTTAAGATAATGAATTGCTCTTTGTGGAGAAACAACATCCTTTTTCACATCTGTCAGAAATTCACTGGAGAGTACTGTCAAGGTGCAGGAGATTCTGTGCCGCACTTTATTTTGCAAATAGTAGTATCTGTTCCTATCCTTTTCTTTTGTTCTTTCTTGTTTGGATACAGCATTTGGGATTTCAACGCATTACCTTAATAAGCCCAGATTAAACATATTTACTCGAAAGACATGACAAATAGTATAGTTAT
The DNA here is from genome assembly GCF_013377495.2 of Cygnus atratus. Taxonomy (NCBI): domain Eukaryota; kingdom Metazoa; phylum Chordata; class Aves; order Anseriformes; family Anatidae; genus Cygnus; species Cygnus atratus. Next base: position 50,629,415 of record NC_066362.1, read on the forward strand.
TTACATTTTCATGATAATCTTTATGACTATCAAACAATGAGGTCATTGTATAAAAGGTGAATATGCACATATTTTGTAAGTAACAATAGCACAGCAACAGGTGGTGAGCTTGTACATTCTTGTCTGCATATCATCATATGCTGATGTATTCTTTTGGTGGCTAGTGAATTCCCTATAGCAGAGACTGTAACATTTCCTATTACTGTCTTATTTCTTTTCCTTGGAGTAATGTCAGTTTGGTTAGGATCAAACACCTTTCCAGGTATGGCAGCCGTTACTGGAATTCCACCAGATAAGTATTCATTCCTAAAGAGTTTTACTTTAATATACTATGTTTCATTTTCAGTACATTTTACCTTGATGGTGCTTTAGCATTGTTCATTTCACATTTTTTTTTTGGCTGTGCTCTAAGGAATTATTTTATATTTATAAAGATACATTTAATTCTTATGTATAGATAACTAGAAATCCAGATTTTCATCTTGTATCCTGCATTTGAGTGTTCAGCCACTATATAAATATATTTTTCCCTGGAGTAATTTAAAATAGATGAAAAACAGATATTAAAAAAAAAACAAATCTTCATATAAATAAATAGTCAGTTGGAATTCAAAAACATACTTCAAGTCTGTTGAAAAGTGAGAATTTTTATACTGATACATGTATTGATCTTGAGCAGGAAAATTCCTATAAATAGGTCTTCTCATTGGTGAAGCAGTCTTCTCAAAACTTCCTATTATTTCATTGAATTATGTAGCCAGCTGAAGACAAAATATTTTCCACAATCACTGATTTCAGAGCTGTGAATGAAGACACAGATTCAACTCTGATACCTTATGAGGGTAAGCGCTCTATGCTAGTGCTCTATACTAGTGCTCTATAAGTTGTGTGAATGAAACAGTGATAGGGATCAAAATGCCTTTTATTGCAGTTACAGATGCAGATTACTGGTAATAACCAAAATGGGAGAGGAGAGGAGAGGAGAGGAGAGGAGAGGAGAGGAGAGGAGAGGAGAGGAGAGGAGAGGAGAGGAAAAGATGAGAGAAAAGAAACATCACTTTGCTTTGTATAGAGAGATGGAAAAGAAAATTCAGTCTTATGTGTGCTTATGTAAACTTTTTACATACCAAGATAAACTTATTAGTCTACATTCTGTGTCTAAATTCATGGGATTTTTAGAAGAATAATTCTTTTCTGCCATCCTAATTGTGTATTGGGGAGCAAATAACAAATTCCCTTTATTTGCTTGTTCCTTTCAAGACTCTGCATCTGCAGACATATGTACAAGAATGTCATGTACAACACCTCTCACCATTGCATTAAACAATATGTTCAGTAACCAGCAGAGTGGAAAATAGATCTCATCTTTCATTCTAAAGATAGTATTTCCATAAGGCAGAAAAGACACTGTAAAGCATCAAAGCAATTAAAGAGGATCCAACTTTCTTTTTCTTCCTTTTCTGTGAAGAAGCTTTATCATTACTTTTCATTTGATACTTACTGCCCTATTGCAACACATTAGTACATAAAGTCAACTTAATATAGGAAGAATCCTTAAGAAGTATTTTAAATAGTTCTACCTTTAGTGCGTATCAAAATTACTATCATCCTTTTATTGATGTGAACAATAATACTTTACAGTTCAAAAGGTAGGGTGGAGAAAATTTGTCTTCAGAGCTTTTCCTTTACGTTTAGTATCACTAACAAAATGTACAATAGCATGCAACACAAGAATTTTGACTGTAAAAAAAAAAAAAAGATGAAAATTTCAAACATCTATAGGCCTAATTCTCCGTTCAGTGTGTTAATTTTACATAGATACAAAGCTGTGGTTGTTAACAATCAACTCTTCCACGTAGATACTGTTGATAGAATGAAGGTTTTATTTGTATAGAAGAGGCTGTAGCTTGCAAAACAGATTGTTTCAAATGTTTTGGTTCTCCTTAGAAACAGACTCAGAAACAAATCTTTTATTTAATTGCTTTGCAATAAAGGAGTTGGAAGGCTTTTTTTTTTTGTCTATATTGCTATGTATAATATGGGAACAAAAATCCAGATTTCTTCCACTGTCTCACCATCCGTGTTTAAGGGTGATTAGATAACTTTCACTTCAGTGAATTCCAATTAGAAATGAACAAAAGTGTTTACCAGAGAAGCAAGGTTATGGTAAATAAAAGTATCCTGATTGTCTACGACAATGTCTCCAGCCTATTTGCCCCTTCTGAGGACTGTAGGGGCTAGATAGGAACACAAAATCCTTTTTCTGAAACTACTTTTATTTTTGAAGGACTTTTCTGACTCAAGTTCATCATCTTTGCCTGAATAGGAAACACCTATTTTCTACTTACATGCTAGCAAGGTACGTAGAGCTGGAATGGCAATAAAGGGCAAAATGTATGTTTTGTATAACATACCTTTAAGTATCATAGGCCATATTTACACTGCAAAGCTTTCTAGACATATGTGGGCATGTTGGGAGTGTAGGAAAACATAACAAAACAAAACAACAAACAAACAAACAAGCAAAAAAAAAACAAACCAGCAACAACTCACCTGCAGTCCACAGGATAATTATCTCATGTAGAGCTTCTATACTAAATAAATAAATGAAATAAAAATGTCACGAAAAAACAAGGCAATTTGTCATATGGTGGCAGATTAATCATGTGGGGGAGATTAATTTTTGTGGTTTTCTTTCTTTTTCTTTTTTTCTTCTTCTTCTTTTTTTCCTTTTCTTTTTTACACTTGAAACTGAAGTCTCTGCTAGAGGACTTGATACAGGTACTAGCAATGCCTTTGCAGGATAGGTCATTAGCAAACTCACAAGACTGGAAAAACTACTGTAAAATTTGCGCTCTTGGAAGGTCATCTGAGAAGTTGAAGCCTGAACAAGCTTTCATGAATTTAAATTAGTCATGGGGAGATTATCATCCAGAAATAACATGTTAGTAAAATTGAAATTTGGTTATAGAACATGTAGTATTACCTAAACAAAAGGTGTCTGAATGAGAGAAACTTCAAGGCTCTGTACAATAAGTGAAATTCCACAGAGCTCTGGAAGAAATTGACAACTATTTCAGTAAGAGCATTCTTGAGAACATTCTGTCTGGTTTGTCTACCTACAGAGCTAAAGCATGAACCCCCTTCTAAGTTTTACATAGGTTCAGCTTTATCTTTTGTATTTTTTATTCTCTAAAGCCCAAGTGATGTGCAGATACTAGATAAGTGTTTTAATTACTTTTTAATTTAAAATTAGAAACATAAATCCCTATAGTAATAAGGTTACAGAAATAATTTAAAAGCAATTAAATGAAGGCAAGCTTTGGATTCATGTATAATACCATTTTTACTGTCTGTAATTAGATTTAGCTTTGTTCTTCTGTTAATCAAAATTAATTTGTAAGTCCTTAAGGAGTGTTCACATATGGAACTCCAGAAAAAAAAAAAAAAGAAAAAAAAGTGTATTTGGTTCCCAAATGAGTTATTTGAATACATAAATATTATTTTAGTAACATAGGTTAACAACTAAGTATTTGAGAAAAGAATTTTATGACAGTATTCTTTTTGTATGCATCTACAATTTTAATAGATACAATCATGATGTGACTGTTTTCAGTAGATCACCATAGATTAAAATCTTACAGACTTAAAAAAAACATGTCTGTGTTTATGGATGATATTTTAGCTATAAGATAGGTATAGCAGTCTTCAGCTCACACTGATTAACAGAGGATTGTAGATAATATTTCTGTCATTCGTGATAGGATTTAACACAGAACAGTCCTTTGGCTTCATAAATTGCAGACACAAGTTTGGGCAGCGCTTCAACAGACAATTTAGCATATGAGGTGTTGTCAGAGAACCAAAACTATCAGGATAACTTGGGCAGTTTTCTCAGCAACTGTAGTATGCAATTCAGTGAGTGTGATAAATAGTCTACCTTCTCTTGAGCTCAGCATAAAGAAGGATTCTTTTTTCTTCTTTCTTTCTTTCTTTCTTTCTTTCTTTCTTTCTTTCTTTCTTTCTTTCTTTCTTTCTTTCTTTCTTTCTTTTTTTTTTTTTTTCTTAAATTGTCTTGGGATTGCCCATTTAACGTGTCACATATGAGAAATGACATTTGACTAATCTACAATATTAGTTGTTACAGGAATTGCAAGTATTCAAGCAGCTGCTTTAGAAAATACATGCGTTTTTACATGAAGTGTCCAAAATAGTCTGTGTATCACTTTCTCTATCTATATAAACTACAGGCACTAGAAATAAGTTTTCACATATATGTGTCGCTGGGACATTTCCAGGAAGACATACATAAGCTGTATTTGATACTCAACAAAACATGAATAAAACATTACTATAGTCATTATAAAAAAGTTACTATAAAATTTCAGATGCTATAAATTTACAGGTAAAGCTGTTTCTATTCTTTTCAATGTCACATTGCTATTTTCTAGCCTCAACATGCTTATCATTGTTTGATTGCATGTTAAAACTGGCATCTCTTTCTGCAATCTCAACTTAGAGTATCACGTTTTTAAAACTTTTATAATGAATTCCTGTTATTCTTCTGAAGCTGTTATAAAAGAAAAGAAAAAAGAACTGAACATGATGAAAAGTGGATGACATTTGGATGTAGATTATAGCCTCCCTCCCCCCCCCCAAAAAAAAAATTATATATATATGGAAAGTAATTTAATCTAATATTATCTTTTTTTTTTCATACAAAAATATTTCTTCTATAACATTATAACAAAATGCACTTTATTATGTATTTGCCAGTGTGTGCAAGTTTGTGTTTCAACAGATATTTTGCTGCCAAACTTAAGATCATGAGACAATGAACACTGTAAAAACAACTACCAAGAGATGGTTCTTATTCTAGAAAGTTTTTATGGATCACTAATGATGTTGCAGGCAATTTTCATCTTTTTTTTTTTTTTTACTATTGAACATTTTTCAAAGACAGAAAATAGTTTGATGACTTTTTTCACCTTGGAAGCCCAGTTTTACTGTAGATGTTTACTTATTTTTATATATTAACTATAAAATTCTAGATAGTCCATTGTTCAGACCAGATCATTTTAGGAGCTGTATATAATTTGCAACTTCCATTATTTTAAATGGTTATGCTTAGAAAAAAAGGCAAGTCTTAAACATTTGTGGCCTTTTTTTCATGTGTCCTGAAAAAACAATTGGTTCTGCTGAGGAAACTGGTCAGTCAACACTACTCTCCAAGAAGCAGCAGCTGACATTGTATTCAGAAACCAATTTTTGGTTGGAAAAAATCAATTTTTAACTGGAATAAGACATTAGCATGCCTGGCCTGTGGAGGTGGTAGACAGCAAAGTTCAGATAACTTCCTTCCCAAGCAGAAAACATCAACTGCATCACACAACTCATGCTTGGGAGAAGCTGTGAATGTATTCACTTGCACCATCCTGATTTCTTGTCTTCCTCAGATCATCAAAGAAAATTCTTAGTGAAAAGCAATATATGGTATCACTCACTGGACTGGGCAGCAGTCTCATACTATAGAACCTTGAAAGTGTGTGGGTTTTCTGGGGTCATATTTAGAAAAAATCAAAGCTGATGGTGACATACTTCTGTACTGATACAGAAATTTTAAGCTATGTATATAAAAACCCTCATTGCATTGACATTTATAAAACTGAACCATAAGTGAGAAGTCCTGGTTTATATAAATATAGAACATGGAATTTATGGAAGCAAATGGAAAGGCATTTTTACGTACTTGTTGCTAGACATCATAAACAACAGGCTCCAAAAAAAAAAAAAAATCATGCTCTGTTTTTCTCTATCTCCTGCTCTTTTCACTTTTACTACCTCTATTATATGGACTAAGGTTGATATTTTTGTATACACATACACCAGAGAGGCCACATATAGGTGTTTCTACATATTGACAACTAAAAGAACCACTCAAAAGTTGCAGACATTTGAAGAGAGTGGGCTAACAGAAGTAACTAGTGTTTTTTTATGTGGGGAATGTAGACAGTATGAATCAGTGTCAAACAGTGACGTGCCGGAATGACTCCAGATGCCTACTTTTCTTCAAGAGGCTCACATTTCAAGCTGTCTAATCCAACAAAGGGCACAAAGCTGAGGATGTCTGAATCCTCTATACATTAAATGCTACCTGTTTGTGCTGAAAACTGTATACACTGAAGAGTTATGGATCTTTTTTTTTTTTTTTTTTTTTGGATGTAGATACAAGAAATTACAGAGAATTCTAAATTATGCATTTAATTTTTTAGAAACCAGAATGAATGATTAAGGACCCAAAGAATAATTTTCTTAACATGTGAACCCCCTTATTAATATTATCAGTAAAGAATTATACTAGTTGTCATGTCCATGAAGCATCTCAAGTATTTTCATTTCAAACTGTTTTCTTGTAGACTTCTGTGTACCATGCAAAACTAACAGCTCAATTATACCTCTTTTCAGGCAGAATAATTAGGAAATGCAACACAAAAATGTAGGCTCTGCAGATGCACTTATGCCTTTATTTTTTTTCAGGTTTCTTTGCAGAAGACGTGAAGTAACTCCGCAAAAGTTTAATTAGAATGCTTTTAAGTCTCCTGTTGGTGCATAAAATAGGAGTGTACAGTTCTTTTCAGACACTTCTGTCTAAAACCATTAGCTTCAATAGCACTGCCAGTCAATATGCATCTTCAATTCAGGGTCTTTATGGCACAGTTACCTTTTACACAACTTAAAGATAGAGTGTGGCTGTTACGGTGTCCTAATCTTGGTACAGAAGCTCTCAACTTTGCACAAGGCTGTAATCAAATAGGGGTGGTTATCAAAACATATTAATCCAAAAAATGAACTAAGAGTTAGTAAGCTAATCTTGAAATTCTAGTAGTATAGAAAATTATAATCTTATTACTCAGCAATGATGTTAAACTGCATGTACATATGTGACAGAAATAGAAATAAAATATACTTCTCTCTATATATGCATATACATATACATATATATGTTACCACAGCATGGAGTTATAAGGAATCTAAGGTATTGAACTGACTACTGGGAAAGTATTCACTTCCTGAGAGAGGCAGTACATCTCAAACAATTTAGAGAAAGGATGGATTCCATAACATCAGATTAATTACAGTTGTCATAATACACAAACAGTTTCTAGGGTTAGTCAAAAAGAATTCTGCAGATAGGACCTGGCCTTTCTGAAACTAAACTGTTCCAAATGGAATTCATAGCTCCAATATTTATCAGTACCCAAAAGGTAATCTATGCCTTCAAATAATAAATTATAGCCAGAGATGTGAGATATATACTTTCTTCTTATTTCACAGTTCAGAGAATACTGTATTCTCACAACATTTAATTTTCCCATTCAATATTTTTTAACTGATTTAAACCTTCATCTTTTAGCCACTAGGATGAAAGATCCTACTAGGACTTTTACCAATAGGTCCTCAGTGTCCCTGATTGTTCACATATACTGCAACTAAAGCAATTTGATTTTTGAATTTGATTACAGATTTACTTTTAAGAAGGAAATAAAGCACGCAAAAGAAAAGACAGGGCATGAAAGAAACAAAATACCTTGTGCTACAGATATGTTTTTTTTTTTTTTTTGTCTTTTTTACTGAACGGTTATTATTTAATATAAAACCTGAAATGTTAATTGTCTCAGGTAGTAGAATGGCCTGAGTGAGCATCTTAATCAGTAGAATGGAGAGCCATGATTATTACAAGCAATTACAGACCTGTCAGTCTCACGTCAGTGCCTGGCAAAATTATGGAGAGGATGATCCTTGAAGTTATTGAAGAGCACCTGGGGGACAATGCAGTCATTGGTCCCAGCCAACATGGGTTCATGAGGGGTAGGTCCTGCCTAACAAATTTGATTTCCTTTTATGATAAGATCACCCATCTAGTCGATCAAGGGAAACCAGCTGATGTGATCTTTTTGGACTTCAGCAAAGCTTTTGACACGGTTTCTCATAGGATCCTCCTGGACAAAATGTCCAGCATACAACTTAACAAAAACATCATGTGATGGGTGAGCAATTGGCTGACAGGCAGGGCTCAAAAGGTTGTGGTAAATGGGGCTACATCTGGCTGGCGGATGGTCACTAGTGGGGTCCCTCAAGGCTCCATTTTAAGGCCAGTCCTCTTCAATGTTTTTATAAATGATTTGGATGTAGGACTAGAAGGTGTTCTGAGCAAATTTGCTGACGACACTAAACTTGGAGGAGTTGTGGACTCTGCTGAGGGTAGAAAGGCCTTGCAGAGAGATCTGGACAGATTGGAGAGCTGGGCGATCACCAACCACATGAAGTTTAACAAAAGCACATCAACAAAAAGCACTAAAAAAGTTTAACATCCCAGGTCCTGCACCTGGGATGGGGCAACCCTGGCTATACGTACAGACTGGGCGATGAGATGCTGGAGAGCAGCCCTGCAGAGAGGGATCTGGGGGTTGTGGTTGACAGCAAGTTGAATATGAGCCAGCAGTGTGCCCTGGCAGCCAGGAGGGCCAACCATATCCCGGGGTGCATCAAGCACGGCATTGCTAGTCGGTCGAGGGAAGTGATTGTCCCGCTCTACTCTGCACTGGTGCGGCCTCACCTCGAGTACTGTGTGCAGTTCTGGGCACCACAGTACAAAAAGGACATTAAACTGTTGGAGAGTGTCCAGAGGAGGGCAACAAAGATGGTGAAGGGCCTAGAGGGGAAGACGTATGAGGAGCGGCTGAGATCACTGGGCCTGTTCAGCCTGGAGAAGAGGAGGCTGAGGGGGGACCTCATCACAGTCTACAACTTCCTCGCGAGGGGGAGTGGAGGGGCAGGTGACCTCTTCTTTGTTATCACCAGTGACAGGACCCATGGGAACGGTGTCAAGCTGAGGCAGGGGAAGTTTAGGCTAGACATCAGGAAGAAGTTCTTCACCGAGAGGGTGGTCGCACACTGGAACAGGCTCCCCAGTGAAGTAGTCACTGCACCAAGCCTGTCTGAATTTAAGAAGAGATTGGACTGTGCACTTAGTCACATGGTCTAAACTTTTGGGCAGACCTGTGCGGTGCCAGGAGTTGGACTTGACGATCCTTATGGGTCCCTTCCAACTCGGGATATTCTATGATTCTATGATTCTATGTTATTTTTTGTTGTGTTAGTTTTTAATTATTTATGCAATGGGAAAACAGGCTGAAATTCTCACCGTTATCCCCTGCCCCTAGTGATATCCTCCTATAGAGCACATCATCCTGGAGTATTTAGGGTGGAAAGAAAAGTGGGAAGCCTGACTCATTTCTGGCAAAGAAAATAATTGAGTCTTTGTTCGCTACATCTAAAAATCCTTGAGGTGTGTTTTAAAAGAAAACTTGATCTTCTACATTGGTTCAGAACACACCAGATTGCCTTAAGCAACTCTGGTTGAGGAACAACTATTTTATTTATTTTAACTGGATTTATGGAAGAAGCAGGTGCAAAATCATAAACAATGAGGGACATCTGGACATGCTCAGAATATCAACATCGTAAGAGTCAGAGAATCTCTGGATATTGTGTCCTTACAGAGATGAAATAACATGCAGAATGATAAAAGATTCACTGTGTATGCGCTGCAAAGCCCTCTGGCTATTTGAAGACAAGCTACTCAGCAATTGTACATTAGGAAAGACCAGGATGTACTCTCCTTTAGCAACGGGCTGGCTGAGCCTTTTTTATCCTTGTGCCTCCAAAGTGGAACCACAGGGGCCTTTTGTGAAGAGGTGGACCTGGTGCTGAACCAGAACTGAAACTGCCCAAGAAATACTGGTACAAAGACCATGCACCTCTGACACGCTTCCCAGATAAGGGCACTTAGAACTCTCAGGAACATTAGGCACACAAAATTAGCTAGGTAGGGCTTCTTTGTCTTTTATACTTGGAGACTAAATTACCTTTTAATGAAACAGTGGGTGTAAATCAGTCCAGAATTAGTGTAATAACTGGTTACGTGCAGTGAATAATCGTGCACTGATTAAACTTTAATGTCAGTGATTCAAAATCACAGGTTTTCAAGTCTGGATTAGAAGTATCTTTAGAATTATTTTATATTCTAGTTACTAGAATCCTTGTTAGGCTGGAGATAGGCCATGAAGTATGGCAGAGATAATTATAAAAATATAGATAAAAGTGAAAGAGAATCAGTTGTGGGTTTTGTTATAATTGTCGTTATGTGGGTTGTTTTTGATGTTGTTGTTGTTGGTGGTGGTGTGTTTATGTTTCTAATTTTTATTTTTTCCCCATTGCAGCCAGGATTTAATATAAATACTTTGAAAAGTCTACCAAATACTTCTCTAGCATTCTTTGCAGGTGCTGCAGAAATCTTTAAATGATAACAATGTTTTGGTCTAAGTATTTTTGTGTCTGTGATGCTCTAAAAATGAGTGAAGGAGAGTTGTTGTGCTTTTTTTTTTTTTTTTTTTTTTGAACAACTATTTTCTAGATTTATTAGATGCTCTAAAAATAAGTGAAGATTTATTTTTTTTTTTTGGGGGGGGAGGGGAACTGTTTTATAGATTTATTAACTCCACTGCTGTAGTTGGAAATCCCCAGCCCCCTATTTTCTTAGCCAGCAGATAAATTCAATTAATTTATACAGTTTTGCTTTGGTCCACATTGTGAACAAATTTAGTTCTTATATTTTCCAGTCCCAAAGTAAATTCTTTCTGTTTTTTTTTGT